>NW_027466110.1:7897500-8065000 GCF_046127955.1 Nelusetta ayraudi
GTTGTGTGGCAACGCTGTCTAGACGATTTCTGATGAATCCATCATTTGGTGCCTTTATGGAAACCTCAACACTTGGGAGTCAGCTGCAAGCTGCTCTATGAAAAGCAGATTAAAACCTTGACAGAGGCATTTTGAGCAGCTCGGCAACTCTGTCCAGCACTTGTGGTCTTGGTGCGCAGAGCTGCACAGGCCCCAGGCTTTGAACAGCGGACTGTATGTGCAGTATGAATCTATATGTGGGCCGATGGCCATCTGGTTAGGGGCTGTGCACTGTCTCCTCCCAGCAGGCAACTAAAGCTGTGAGCCAAGACCCCAGGCCCAACACCCTGCCGGACTTTGAAATCAGATCTTTATTGTCCATAAAGCTTCAGCCAAGTATGAAGAATCAGCCCCTCTCTAACAAAACACACTCATCCAGCAGCGAGGGGGGACGAGACCCAGAGCGCAACTGGGCGAGATGCAGGCAGAGAGAGTCTGAGAAAGACGGCGAGGGCGAGGCGGAGAGCAGTTGCTATGGAACAATGGTTCTCGCTCGCGCAGTTATTTATAGGTCAATGAGCGATAACTCAATTTTCATAACTGTCCAATTCTGCCGCCGCCCCAGTTCATGTACCAACAGAAAACCTGCCCAGGAGATCGTCTGACTCCGACTTTGAACAACCCTGGTATTCTGTTTTAGTATTTTTACAGTGCACATCCTCTTATATTCAGTGACCGTACCGTCTCATCAGGAGGGGGCGTGGTCTGTGGAGGTGTTGCGTAGCTGGTTGCTACAGTTGCCAAAGCGACCGCCACTCAAGGCAGCCGGGTGATCTGACCATTTGTTTGGGGGGAAATGCAAGGGTGGGGGTGGGGGGGGGGTGGTCGGTTGTAGACATCTTTGAGGCGACACTAATTTTGATGACTTGTTGTTCTACGTTTTGGACATTGTGAGGTTCAGGGTTGTGTTTTTGAAGCAGGTAATTAAAGGCAGCTGTAACTTTTTGTCTGTGCTAACACAATCGGGGCCAAAAACTGTCCCAACAACACCAGGACTAAACTTTCAGTGCAAAGGACACTGAGTTTTCTGCTGAAATGATAATATGGGAAGGGTTAGAACGTGCAGGCTGTAAACCGTTAAAAGGCTTAACGTCAGAACTCAGTTGCAACGTATCTGATCTTCCAGCAAATACTTCTGGAGGTCTGGAGAGCAAGTGTGCGTCGGTCCAAACCCATCGCTCAAAGCAAAGTAAGTGGACCCAAATGTTGGGATTCACCTGTGACCTTCACATGGCAACCTCAAGCCAATTTTTTTTTTTTTATAGTGAGAAGAAATAGGCATTGACATGAACAGGTGTGACTATGAAAATCTCCACCAATAATCCCTTCGACCGGACTTGATGAAAAGTCACAGTTTAATAGTGTTCTGCGGAACCCAGCAGGCCTCTAGCGCAGACCCAGGTGTTTCTCACGTTTTACAGCCTTTTTTGGTGGAAGACATTATTTCACTTTGCTTTTTTTATTTCCTCAAAGACCCAGTGTTTTGACAAACAAGATACGGAATTCCGGATTCAAAGATTCTGAAATTGAACAACGCACCAGGTGTGTTGTTCAGGTGTCTGTGAGTCTGAGAATAACGGCAGGCATGAACATGCTGACATCCTGTCGTGCCTCAGCGCCTTATTGCAAAACCCTCAAATACTATATGCTCTCATATTTTATGTCACATTTTCCTCACACCTCATCACCAACGACATCTCAGAGAGTCTATCTCAGTGCTGCACTGTAGAGTACCAAGCTTCTGCCCTGAAGTATCAGCAGTCAGCTCAGACATACTCAATTGTCATTCAGTAATTAGCCATGGTCTTGGATCTTTTTGGGTCAGGGTGCTCTGAGCGGACGAGAAGAAGCCGAATCTCAAAGACCTTCCCCTTCAGCGTTGAGAAAAGCAGATAAATCCACCATGTCAATGCGACACCTGTTTCCTCTTATCGCCGGCGGTGAATCGTGTAATCACAAGAGAAACTGAACCTGCGACCAGGTTGACTTTAGATAAGGTTGTGCAGATACGTTTTAGCTTCAGGTTTGTAAAAGTTCAACTCCAGCTGCCGATCATAGCTTTGCGAAGGAAAAGAAAAGGGGTGGGGGGGGGGTGGGGGTGGGGGGGGGGTTAAGGAATAACAAAAGCGGCGAACAGATAAAGGGTGCATTTTTGATGGTGTTGCACACGAGGTTTTTAAAGAATTTGGGCAGACTTGAAACGTTTTCCAGTAGATTCCAGAAGATCTGTACGCTTTTGTGAGAGCTTTGGCATCTGGCACTGGATAGTTAGCCCTCACAAAGTTTTATTGACCGCCTTGGAAAAACAACAACAACAACAACAATAACAAAACAATGGGTGCACATGCCACTGCTGTGCTCATGTGATGTCCTGGGCTACCGCAGATCCAACGAGGTGCAGGTATAATCCCAACAAGTGAACCTGCTCTTCATGACAACTCAAAAATGGTGATTCCTTGCTGATACAAGTATTAATAATTAATGTTTTAATGAATTTACTTTATGCATCTCCTGTTCAATTTCACTCCATCCGATCCCTTCAGTTGTACCACACTGGGCCTTTAAAGCCTGGATTGAAGACCAACAGCTGCACTGGGGAAATTTCACATTTTACAAAGTAGAGGCAAATTGACTCATTGATTCATTCCTTTTTGGACATGGACAGGGGCCTCGGGTTCAGCCTGTGTGACACCTCGCGCGACACTTGTGATTGATTGCATCACTGCGGTGGAACGAAGTCGGCTGTCACGCGGGCTTTTCGAGGTGACTGCGGTACAGTGGTGTTGGATTTCAATGGATATGCCCTTGGCCAGAATACTAGCCGGCCGACCCCCCGCTGGCCCTCCTCCCATCCTGCCAGTCGCCCAGCGCGCACGCGCGCGTCCACTCTTCACACATTTGGCACGAGCCACTGCAGGCTGATAAAAAGAAAAGAGAAGAAGAAGGCTGTAAAAAAAAATGATAAAGTTTATGCTGGCACCAGAATCAAGCAGGTAACCCACCACACCTGTACTGACATCACCTCATTCCATAGGCTCTGATTTCGAGTCCACCCCTCAAGACACTCTGGACATGTGAGAGAGGCAGATCTCTCTCTCTCTCTCTCTCTCTCTCTCTCTCTCTCCTGCTTCTCTCGCAGCTAATTTCTCTCCCTCTCTCTCTCTCTCGCTCTCTCTCTCTCTCTCTCTCTCTCTCTCTCTCTCTCTCTCTCTCCCTCTCTCTCCCTCTTGCTCTTTGAGTGACAGCGAGGATTTCGCTTCGCCCCGAGCGACGTCACACCAAGGTGGAAGAACACGAGAACATTTTTCCCTCTCTCTCTCTCTCTCTCTCTCCCTCTCTCTCTCCCCCCTCTCTCGCTCTCACTCTCTCTCCCCCGTTGCCTTTATTATCCAGGGAAAACAGGGCGCGAGGCAGTGACGCACCGACGCCTCTACCTGCAGCTCGTGCGCAAAGCAGCTCTTCACCAAGTTCAACAGCTCGTCCCTTCGGAGCGCATCAGAATCTACAAAACAAGGGGATTAAAAGAAACTTCTCAAGGACAGTGCGCGCTTTTCCTCTCCATCAAACTTTTTTTTCTCTCTCTCTCTCTCTTTCTTTCTTTTTTAAAAACGTATCTCCCTCAACGCGTGCCGAGAATTTCCGGCGTCCACGCGAACCGGAGTCACCCGGAGGACTCACGAGGGGACTCGGAAGTCTTGCACTCGCTCGCGGTTCATCTTCGCACCGTCCCTGGAGGCATGTGATGCGCTGCGGCGACGGAGCGGAGCCCCGCGACGATGACGAGCTGTTTTCAGGCGCAGCTCCGGGAGCAGGACGGCTCTCCAGGAGCCCCCTGACCCCTGAGTCCCCCGACGAGCGTCCTTTACGCACCAATAAGATGCGCCCGAGCGGCGGCGAGGATCTGGATGATGAACTCTTTGCGCTCCTGTTGACGGAATCTGGCGAGGGACTTCCCGCTGGTTCCGCTGCAAAGTGAACACTGTTCCGAGGCGACCTATGCGGTTTGCAAACACTCTGAATCGGCGTCGGCTGGACTCGTCACTACTCTTTGAACTTTGTGGGGGGGGAACCTCGCCGCGTTCACCATGACGGCTCGTCTCTCCCGGATCCAGCTGGCCCTCTTCTTCATCCTGCTCTGCCCCGTCAACATCATCGGCCTCTGGTGGTGAGTGCTCCGTCCGTCCGTCCGTCCGTCCGCACCACGTGTTTAATGCCCCCAATGTCGCGCGCCGACATGTGGGTTTAAGGTTTCCTTTTCTTTTTGTTTTTTTTTCTTTTTCGTCTGCCTACTTCCCACCCGACCTGCTATATTTACCTCCAGCGCAGTCACTGCAATCACAGCCAGACAGTCAGCCAGGAAGACAAACTCAAGTCCAATAAATGAATGTAGCAAAAACAGAGAATCAGAGCAAATATGCAGTGAAATAAATGTATTAAAAAATGCAAAATTTATCAATTCATCAATTTTGTTTCTTTTATTATAAAAAAAACAAAATCAATATGTGTTTCAATGTTTTATATAAGGTCTAATAGGGTTTAAATGCTGAGATATTGAACCACAATTACAACAAAAAAAGAAACGGGTGAGCTGGGTGTCTGTCTGCTCCTCATTGCCTGGAGTCATACACTGTGTGTGTGTGTGTGTGTGTGTGTGTGTGTGTGTGTGTGTGTTGGATGTTTGGAGTCAGGAATGTCAGGTGGCCCTCTAGGCGCAGTGGATGTGTCATCATAAAACAATCCATACTGGCTCAGTTCTGTGAGGTGTGTGACAGCTGGACGGACGGACGGACGGACAGACGGCCACTGAAGATCGACTGATAACATACTTTCCGTCCATCTGCATCTCGTCCGTCTGTCCGTCCGCCCGCCTCTGCTGTGTGCTTTGCCCGTTGTGTTTCATCCCTCAGCATATGCAGTATTTCTGCCTTTCCTGCTTCTACTTACACACACACACACACACACACACACACACACACACACACACACACACACGCGCGCGCGCGCATGCAAGCTGCCTCCCTACTCCCGTGAAGCGGCAACGTTTGAATGTGCAGCTTTGTGACTTCTTCCCAGAGAATCCTCCCACTGTTCGCTCGCAGCAGTCAAGGTCAGCGTGGGCTGTGGTGTCAGAGAGAAGGAGAAAGTCCGCCGATTGTCCTTGTATAACTGAGAGCTGGGTGGGCCCGACTCAGTGGGTAGTCACTCACTGCTCCGTCACTCTGCTCTGCGACGGCGAGGGAGGAGTGCAGTTAACCTGTAAAAGCACGAATCGAAAAAAGTTGCCAGGGGAAAAAAACTTTTTTTCTTTGTCTTTGCCTATCAGACACTCACAGCCTTTGTTAAGTTTGTGTGTGTGAGTGTGTGTGTGTGTGCGATGGATGTCCGGGCCTCAGGTTGTACGCTGATACCATGTAGGGAGGAAAACTGAAAGAGGAAGGAATCAAATCAGATCTCTCAAAGTCAGAAACTTGTTGTACATTGAGAGGTCGGACTTCTTCCACTCTGTTTATTCACTTCGACCAGATCCAAACCGGTCCAGTTTCCTGCTCGGAGGTCAGACCTGGAAGTCAACAAGCGTGAGTGTGAACAGAGGAAGAAGACGGACCCAAGAACAACACAGTAAACAGCAGCTGCTGGAGAGACACTGACGCGTTGTTGGACGAGCGATGAGATATTGCAGCGTGACTCAACCTTGCTGATTATTTGATCTGTGACGTCATAGGTCAGCGGGAAAACAAAGGTCCAGTGCTTACACACTGAGAGTGGACACGGCGTGTGCAATTATAGTGGAGTCACACATGCTTCACTTGATGAATCAATGGGCGTTTTGGGCATTCAGCACATTGTCTTTCACATTTTTTTTTTTTCGTTTGTTTTTTCTTCCTCCTGTTGGGATGAATTCGAAGTGGATGTTTTTCAGATGTGAGAAGAATTGCACAGATTTGTTCATCTGCATTTTAAGTAGTTGAATGTGCATTTTGGAGAAGATCACTTTTAAAAATTCATGGAAATGGAAAAATATGAAATATTTGCGAAAAAGTTTGTTCACTCTCTCAAGGACTTTTTTTTTAATTGTCTTTGAGATGAATGTTGCAAGTGATGGAGGCAGGTTAGCAGGACAAACTCTCAGGTGATCAGTGAGCTGCGTTGGTTCATTATGACATTGTTGTCTCGGCCTGAGAGCTGCGTTTCTATTGGCCAGTGACGACTGACTGTTAAGAAAGAACACTTTAAAAAGAGTTTGCAGAAGTTCCAAAAGGGTGAAGAGTTGATGTTTGTATTGGTATTAGGCAGATGCGCAGATGTGCGCACCGGGTTAAAAGTGAACCTGCACACTAATCTGGACCACTGGGTCACTTTAAGTGTCGCTTCATGTCTCCAGTGGAGGAATCAGTTGGTGTCCTTGGTAAATAATAGTCAATCGGATTTCCATCGAATGTCAGCGTTGTTTTCTACACACAAGCCTGTGTATCCGTGAGCCACGGGACAGGACGGGGCTCCTCACGCAGCTCGCTCTCAGGACTCGGATGTCTGTGTTGGGGGTGAAGGGTGATTGCGGGGGGGGGGGACTCCGTTTGAAAATAAGCTGTGGTGGATTGAGGGAATCAGCACGACGAAATCAGCCGCCTGCTTTTCATCCTCACTGACACATATTGTCATCTTCCTTCACTCACTCACTTTATCGCCAGCTCCCTTTTCACAGAGACACAAGTGCGCATATTTCCATGTGGATTCCCCCCCTCATACACACACTCACACACACACACACACACACACACACAGTGGCTGACTGTGGTGCGACCAGGCGGAGGCCACACCTGTGCTCGGCCCTCGGCTCTGCCGGGACAATGATGCTCTCTGTGGGAAGAAGCCGCTGGACATACCAGCGCGCATCTTGGTTTTCTTTGTCCTGTCGCTGCTCGTGTCTTCTGCCGAGCTTCTGCGGTCGCTCGGCTCCCTCGTGGCTCAGGGGATAGGTTGTCGCCAGAAGAAAGCTGCGGTGACAGACGGCGAGCGCTAGAGAGATGAAACGCCGTCCTGTCAGAGCCTCCTGCTGATTAGGGCGCGCTAATCATTTGGCCCCGGAGCAGAGAGCAGGATGCCTCCGTCCGTCTGCTCACTTATTATTGGGTTTTTCCCCCTGCATGGGCCGTGTGTGTGTGTGTGTGTGTGTGTGTGTGTGTGTGTGTGTGTTTGTGCCTTTTTGCATTCAATTACTCCCCTTTGTGTATGTACGTGTCAGTCCCAGTACATTTCCAACCACCGGCTCCTGGTTAATCTGACAAACATCCACAGAAGGATGTATGAAATGGGATTGTCCAGTCATGCTCTGAGTTAGTTATACTCATCCCCCTTCTCATGCCCCACCACAACCCCCCCACACACACACAATAGTGAGAATTGCCATCATCACCAGAAGAAGGCCTGACTGTAGCAGATCTTATCTTGTCCGCTCCTCTCGTGTGCTCTGAAGCTGGATGTGTAATCACGAGCAGTGAGATTGGGGCAGGAGATAAGGACTGAAATGACTTTGCGGGTTTGGCAATCGCTGGGCAACTAAATGAAATGTGTTTATGCGGGTCTGTGCGCAGGGGGGCGATGGCATATGCGTGTGTGTGTGTGTGTGTGTGTGTGTGCGTGCCCATTCTTTAGGGGTGTGCGTGATAGAAGCCTTCCATCAGTGAAGGGTAAAAAAAAAAAAAAAGCCTGAGCAGGAAGCTCTAAACAGAGGGCAAAGTGTGCCGTTTCCTGGAGATCTCCAAGGGAAATCATGCAGAATCCAGTCCAGAATGAAAAAGTGAAGGTCTGATAATAGTTATAATGTGGTAATGCAAGACTCAGCTGTTCAGCTGTTGACTGTGTTTATTTCTGCGGCTCTTCACCCACACTTACCTTGCTTGCAAAGCATCAGCTTTCACCGACCTGCTGTTTATCCTTCCAGCTTTTCCCCTTTTCACATTCCGAGTCACTGCTGAGTCTCATTAGTATCCGTGCACCAGCCCTGCTTTCTGGGAACACACACACTTTTGGACAGTTCCCCTCTGCAGTGCTGTAGCGTGTCTGCTTGAAAATGTTCAGGGACTTTTTTTTTCTTCGAAAATTTGCTGTGTTGCTCTTGCAAAGCTTTTCCATCATAAGTGAAACCTGCGGGACTGCTAGCAGCAAGGTGAGCAAACTTGTTTGAAAATGATGGACACATCGCAGACTGCAGCCGGTCGCAGACTGCAGCGGGTCTGCAGTGGGTCTGCAGTGGGTCGCAGACTGCAGCGGGTCGCAGACTGCAGCCGGTCGCAGACTGCAGCGGGTCTGCAGCGGGTCGCAGACTGCAGCGGGTGCACAAAGACGAGTTTCCATCTTCGCTTCTTTGTTTGGGACAATCGCTTGTGTTTTTATTTCCAGCAGGTTATCTTTGCTGTATGTATGTCTTGGTTATCCATCCAGCCTCATCCTTATCTAAGAGCGACACCCTCATTCACCCCCCCCCCCCCCCCCCCCCAAGTCTCCAGACACCCTCTTTCTCAGCCCTCTTCCCCCTCTCCAGCTCTGGCGTCTCAGTCTGGCGCTTGTCGTGACTGTCTTCATCTCCGGCATACTTGAGGGATTAAGGAGGGATGAAACTCACTCATTCGTGGGCGGAGTGAAAAAAAAAAGAAAAAAAGAAGAAGGGCCCCGTACAGTACAGCACTTTATCTGCGGTGCCGTGAGATCCTTAATGAAACCTGAGGTCGCGCCGAGCTCTAATCTCTTTTTGTGCGCGACCTCCAGGCCTCAGGAGGAGGCGTCTGCTTCCTCATTTTCAAAACTCTTGCGTTTTTGGCGGCCTGTTTTTTTTGGTGAAGAGGTGGAGATGGGGGGGCAAGTGGGAGCACACGGTAGCACCATCAATATTCCCGCTGTCGGTGACGCAGCGCGTTTATTTTTGTAACCCAGCAGGGACATTATCACGGCGAAATGTCCGAGCGGGACGGCGCTTCATTGGAACTCTTGATAATATCCGTGGCAGCGCTTCTTGTTGATGTCATCCGGTCGGATGGGGGCTGTTGTGGAGGGTTGGCTCTGAAGGGCCGGCGACGGGACGGATATCCGATTATTTTCAGGCTTCGGTTCAAGTGCGCCGCCGTGCGCTTTTATCTGTGCGCATGCCTGCACACGGAGGAATCAGTCGGCTCCGATTAGACCCGGTTTGGTGTGCACGCGGGGATTTGCGCACATCTTTTGACTGGCTTACTGACTCGGCGCATCGCACCTTTGCAATTTCACCTTCGTTACGTTCAACCTTATTCCATATTCCATTGATGTGCACACAGAAGGAACGAGGCGAGTTGAAGCCAACGGCAGGCGGATCGCTACGTCTGCGTGGAATGACTCCACCATTCTCTCCGACGTTGTAGGATGCATGTTTTTTTTTTTTCCTTTAATACCAAACAAGGCAAAGAATGTCGGGCCCCAGCAGTCCTTCATCCTATTATCCCATCAATGCGCCCCATCTTTGGTTATATTACCATTGCCTTTCCGCCTCAGTTCCCTCCACTTTTCTGATTCCCACATCGCTGCCGCTCTCCAGCCGTTAAAAAAAAACCCCAAAACCCGACAACTGCATCCTCACTGGGTGAGTGCAAGATGTCCAGCCCGCTCATTAAAACCGAGTTGGCGCCAGCCGATGGCGGCTCAGCTGATCCTGCTCTGTGTTCCAATTGGAAGCTGTGGAGCTTCTTCCAGACTTAAATCATTTGCACCGTGTTTGGCTTTGGTCTAACTGGCATCCGGCAAAATTAATGTGATGTCTGCTACCGCCAGTGCCTAAAGTGACTTACATTCGTAGCCCATGTTGGTAATTAAAGCTTCTACTCGGTCGCGACAATCCAAACACACTCGTTTTTGGTTTTGATTTTTCCACTCACAATTTTTCAAAACTCAGCAATCTTCACTTTTGAACCAGGCTGCTTTGTGTTGGAGTGCTGCTTAAGTCCATGCACAGCCTCTCGATTTGGTTTGTTGTCTTTGAGCTTTTCTTCTCAAAGCGTAGACATTCACACACAGACTGTCAGTCATCCTCAAAGTCTGAGCTTCTGGGTGAGCAGCGAGCTGCACGCTGGCATCAGACACTCAAACACTGGAAGCTTTACTGAATCAATCCTTTTGTTCTCGTGAACGTCCTTCACCAAATAAGCAAGGCAGTAACTAGATCAGACCACGGTTATGTCTATGTCGTTACGTTCCCTGGACGGTGCTAGAAGTGGTCAAATGTTGGTCAAATGCAGAAGGAGAAATTTGAAGGTTTCAGGCTCAACACAAAAACAAGAAACAGACACAGACGTTGAGATCCTGGGCTGCTGCGAAGTTCACCACTCAACGCTCCCATTTTAAAATCGAGGCTGTCTATTGTGAAAATCCAGCTTGCCACTGCTGCCACTGGCACGTGCACATGCACAGACATGCAGCCACACGCCAGGAAAAAAAGAAAAAGAAAAACCAAATTCTTTGTCTCCGATCCATAAAACATATACTGTACTTGCAAACGTATTTTTTCCTCTCTTGCTCACACACACGCATGCACACACGCACGCACGCACGCACACACACACACACACACACACACACACACACATTAACATGCACACGTGTGGCAGTGGGTGGATAATGACTGGTTGTTGAGAGGGAGTGAGTGTTGCTAAGTGATGTACCGCTACCTGCTAATTAACGAACACACACACACACACACACACACACACACACACACACACACACACACACACACACACACACAGAGTCTGTTTGTCTGTGTTAATCATTGGTGTGACTACCACACACACTCACACACACTCACACTCTCATGAACACATTACAAACACATAAAACTTCTATTGAAAAAAAGAAAAAAAAAGCCTGTTTCCATGGTGACACTTCCTGTTGGCTGGCACTAATCACAGCTACGTTCCCTGAGTGTGTTGACAGACTTGTGTTGATGTTGGTGAGGAGACGGTACATAAATATTCTGCAATGGAAACTTGCACATAAGACGTTTCCTTTTTTTATATATATATATATATATATTTATGGCATCGAATCCTTCGACACATAATGTAAATATATGAAAAGGGTGTGATGCAGTCGTAGACTGACGCACATACACAAGCTTGAAGTCCAAGTCCAACACTCATGGAGTACCTCTTGTCCAATCAAAATGCTCGGTCAGGACTTACAATTTAAGCGGGCGAACAGTTTGGCCGCCAGTCAACTTCTCCACTTGCTCCTGGTCGTTGTTGCAACGTGTATGCATTTGTAATCAAGTCACATAAACATTAGAAATAAAACAGTCGGCGGCTCAACATGGAGACGCAGTCAGAGGATGAACGTCTGCACACGCATGCGTGCGTGTCCGTGCGTCTGCGTCTGTGCAAACGCCTTTGTGCGGCACCGCCAGCGGAGGGGATTTGCCAGACTGTTTGTTCTGCTTCTTAAAACAGTCTCTCAAAGCAGACGAATGATAGCAGGCGGCGCGGGCCAAAAGTTGAAGGAGCCGACCTACCGATGCAGTCTTGAGCTCCCCCGCCGTCCCCCCCACCTTCCCTCCGAGACTACCGGGTCACGGTTGAACTCAGGGCAACAAGGTAACATTTGACTGCAAGTTGGTCAAACTCGACGGGGAAAAGAGTGTTGAAACCATGGAACGACGCTAATGTTGGGCAGCTGGTAGAGTGGAAATAAACAGTTATCTCTCTGCCTGGGGTGGCAGAACCCAGTGACCTCCCTTTAAGAGTATTTATCATTCACGCTCATCTGCAACAGGTCCACAGGAGGTCCAATAATATTCATCAAATACGGGGCAATATTTTCAATATACAAGGTTGACTTCCTTCGCCACTCATTTAATCAGTTTTTTAGGTAACGTAATAAACTTTTCATCTTTGTGAGTCTTTTAGAACTGTCTTTTTATTTTATTTTTTTTTAATTTTTTTTCTTCAATGCAGCGACTCCAAGGATTTGTGTGGTCTGGGGGCCGCGAGGCGCTTAACTGTTCTGAAATCCCCCTGGAGACACTTTTTATCATTATGAAATCTAGAAAGTCTCCTCTTCGGTTTGGCTAACTTAACTTAGCATTAGGATGGACTGTAAGTAGGCTTTCTGCAAAAAGAACGTCTAACCCCCGGAGACCTCCGCCGCTCTCCCGGATCCACTGCGGCGGCAAAACACAGACTCGCACAAAGTCCGATGTCCGGGCCGCTGAGATGCCTCCGGGAACCTCAAGGCGCGGCACTGTCACTGCAGCTGAGAAGTGGCGTGCTTCCTTAAATACTCCTTTAAAAGATTTTACATACTGGACCTTTAACAGGTGCTGCTAACTGAGAATGGAGGGAATAAAAAATAAAAACTTTTTTGTTGTTTCTTCTATGATGGAGATTAATTCCTTCTTCCTTCCCATCTTGTTTTCCTTGTGCTGACGCCGTCGACTTGCTCTTGCCTTGCAGGGCTGTGGGCAGTCCGCTGGTCATGGACCCCAACAGCATCTGCAGAAAGACGAGGCGGCTGGCCGGGAAGCAGGCCGAGCTGTGCCAGAACCAGCCGGAGATCGTCAGCGAAGTGGCCAAAGGGGCCCGACTGGGCATCAGGGAGTGCCAGTACCAGTTCAGGTACCGCCGGTGGAACTGCACCAGCCACAACAAGTACTTTGGCAAAATACTGCAGCAAGGTGAGTGGAGGAGTGACACTGACGTCCCACTATGGGTGCTTGGAAAAGTTGCCCAGTTCATGTCAATTCACCAACTGGTTGTATGAAACACCAGAAGGAATCTTTTAAAATCTGATAATTGTTCATTAGGACAAGAGCAAGAGTCACAGGAGCAGTACCATAGAACAGCCCAGTGGGGTTGTGGCTACTGTCACGTGTTTCCATCCGCGGCTACCTCAGAGTCTGAACCGGCGACCTCATTAGTGCAGCTGACGGCCTCACATCAAGCGGAGGTCAGGTCCCTGTCGGATGGCACTGCGGCCAGACAAGGGCAGCTGTTGTGTCTCCGGACCAGACAGTGTCACACTCGGCTGCCTCTCCTCCTCCTCATCAGGCTGGGCACGCTCAAAATGATTGTGTGTGTGTGTGTGTGTGTGTGTGTGTGTGTGTGTGTGTGTGTGTGTGTGTGTGTGTGTGTGTGTGTGTGTGTGTGTGTGTTGGAGGACGGGGGAAGATTGCCCCCTTGTTTCTCCTCAGCATCCCTCTGAAGATCCCCTGACATCTTCCTGCAGCCCTTTGAAGTCCGTAATATAACTGATGCTGGGTCAGCGCTGCCCCCACCCCCTCCCACCCGTTGCGATATTGGTTTTTCTCCGGTGTGATTGGGTTCGTGCAGAGCTGCCCACCTGTCTCCTCCTTGGCTGGTCGCTCAGAAAACCCCTCATCTCATTGTGTTTAGTCAGTAAACAGGAATTAACCGACGTTACACCCAAAGAAATGTCTCAAGGGTGTCATTACGTCGTTTTTGGGGGCTCATTGTAAGTTAAAAAAGTGCTGACTGAAGGTGCGCCCTCACCTGCCTGGAATGAATGCGAGTCGCAGTCAATGCTTATGCACAGTCAATTGTTATGTTCTTTTTGGATCAATCAAAGATCCTGTGCTCGCACGGTTCTTTGGAAAAAATGTGATTACTTCATGTTCTGTGTACAAAAAAAAAATGACAAGGTCCTGCCACGAAGGACCAAGCCCTAAAAAAAATGCCATGGGACAGTGACGTAAAAGTCAAACTGATGTTACATTACGTGTTAGTTAATTATGGAAAGAAAAAGTCATTTGGCGGATGACTTCCATTCAAACACTTTTGGTTTGATGAGACACAGATACAGACACAGATACAGGAGGACTGTGCAGAGGACGCCGTTCATCTTTCACAACACAAATAAAGACAAAAAGTACTAAACGTTCACTTTGTATCGTCAGGACATTTGAAATTACATTATTTTATTATTTTATTCTCTCATGCTGCTAATGATGCAAGATTTTTTTCTTTTCATCAAGTGTTGCCAGTGTTGCGGTAAAAGAAAGAGAGCACACACACACACACACACACACACACACACACACGCACGCACTTACTGACGGGGAAAGATTGACAGGAAGAACACGAAGAGAAGGAATCGGGGGCAAGAATCTACCGGCAGAAGACAAACTGGCAATTATTCATAAATTCCAGCCTGTCGATGAAAGAGGCCAGAGTGCTTGTGTGTTTTGAGGGCTTTGTCCTCAGTAACCCGGATCTGCACTTAATGGCTGTTTATTGTGAACTTCTACCAGTAAATGTCAAAATAGAAAAAAAGTTCCTTTGTATTTATTGCTCACTCTTGTTTTAAGTGGTTTACGTAACCTCATCGACCTCGGACTTTTTATGTGGCAATGGAGTCTCTCAAATTATTCTAATGACAGAAGCTTCTCTCCGTTCGGGGAAAAAAGATGGCATTCTCATTCCTCTGCTGGTGCGACATGTGGTTCGTCTCTTGTTGTTTTTCTCGTGCAGCCATGGGAATCACTGGGATAATGTTGTGTCTCGTTTGACCTTGAAAGAGACACACGTGTGAACTCACGTTAGCAACGACATGCAACGCTATGAGTGCAGGAAAACTGATCAGGGTTGACTTCTGTGTAACTCCACAAATATATTTATAGATCAGGTGTGATTAAAAGTGAGAATAAACGAAAGGCAATTTTTTTTGGCGGCATCCAATTTTTCCATCCTGGTTGGCAGCATCTGTTTAGCCTGTGTCAAAATTCCCAATCCCATAGCTGTTCCTCAACAAGAATAGAATAATCACCTGCATCATTAAGTCAGCAGTTCACTTAAAGGATTTCCAGTTCTACTCGGTTTGAGCTGTCTAAAACCTGGCTCACATTTCTATAAATGGTGTTTTGTCTAATTACCTTAAGTAGTCGTGGATAAACGGCCATCTCGCAGAGTACAGTGATAAACAGCAATTTTGTGATCGGCCCGCATTTGCTGCATTATGGTAGATAAAGACTCGGCTTTCTTTAATAAGCAGTCTGCAAAGAGGCAGAAATCTGGGACAGTGTCTGTGAAAGAAGTATTGATCATAGAGAAACCAGGGTGCCAGTGCACTGTTGCCTTGTGGGATTGCTGAAACAAAAACACTGCAGGAGAGTTGTGGTATGACATAAAGAGAGTTCAAACTCACAGTCTTAAAATATGTGACCGAGTGTCATTATGTCCTGAGGCGGGTAGATTACTTTAAGAGCTTGAAAGAACATGTAATGATGAATCTGCACGTGGAACCTGGTTTTGTTATAACGGATGTTTGGACCCAAAAAAAAAAAAAAAAAAAATGATCATGTGGCTTTTATGAGCGCAGAGTGAAAACAAAATAATAGGGTTTGCGAGTCTGGCTGTGCCTCTCTTTTCTTCCTGCTTTTACAAAAATATCTCCAGGCGAACTCCGGCGACTGTTCAAACACAAGCCTCGCTGCAAAGCCGCTCCTTTGTTACTGGCGAAAAGGGGTGGCATCAGTTGTACGCACGAGTATTAGTGGGAGGACGCCGGCCGTAAACAGCGTTGGCGGAGCCCTGAGTCAGGTTGCATGCTTGTGGGTGTGTCTGGATCTACTTTGTGTTGTCGACATGTCAACATGTGCAGAGTGCATCCCATCCCCAGATTGATGGCTGATGTCTGACACACAGCAAGTGGTACTTCTTCTTCTTCTTCCTCTCCGAGAAAGCGCAGCCTGGAGTGATTCTTCAACAACAGTGGTTCTCACCTGGTGGAGTCTCAGGACCCCGGTTGTTTTCCTTGTCATGAGGTGGCGATCCAAGTGTATTACACAGCACTCAAATTTATTCCACAAAAACAGAAAGATAGTGCAACATTAAAGAATGACTCCATCCTTTCTGAGTCATCATATGAACAAAACATAATATATACTTTTAACATATATGAATACATATATTTTAAAATCCCTTAAGAAAAAAAAAAAAAAAAAAATGGGGAAACTGCCCACGAAGCCGCGACCCAATCACAAGATCAACTTTTTGGTTGCGACCCACCACTTGAGAAACGCTGCTCTAGAATGAGGGCTTGGAAAAGTGCATGCAAGTGTTGTCTGCTTTGACCTGTGTGTGTGTGTGTGTGTATCAGATCATGTAATAAGAGTTCCAGGCGATACCACAAAACAACCTGCAGCCCAGTGTGACTAAATAAATGAACATGTCGACGCAGGACTGACGACTTGATTTGTTGGAGCGTTTCTGATTTTCTGGAACAGAGTCCATGTGGCGTGCACGAGTTCAAAGCGCGACTCAAATTACTGGCTATGCGTCATTAATTGGTAGCTATTGTCCGACTTCACCTTGATCTTTGCTCTGTTTAAATAACGTGCGCCGCCCCGGGCGGCGATACCAGCGATCTGGGCGCTTGTTGCAGATCGGCGTGCGCTTGTTTTTTCTACGTGTTTATCTTTGCCCTTTTTTCTTGTTAAATACAAGTAAACACTTCTGTAGACTCTTCCAGACCTCCCATCAGTGTTGAGTTGCGGACGTCAACTCCTTGTGCATGCTTGTCTTAATTGACTGTAATGAAACCACCTCTTGTGTAACCCATTGACCCCCTGAGGGTCGTGTTGATTTTTTTTTTTTGCAAATATTGAATCAGAGAAAGAGATTGAAATGCACTCGGCGTAGAACTGCTCATCTACTTCCGATGTAGCGTGAACTACAGCATGTAAGAATTGAACCCGGGACTGTAATTCATTTTTTGATACTCTTGTATGCTGATGAGCTCTTGGTATTTCGAAAGACAAAGTGGAAGCGTCACGACTTTATGTAGGTGCTGGACACTTGAAAAAGATTCTTGATGAAGTGTAGATGAAGTCTTGATGAAGACTTGGCAGTGTATCAATGCACTTTGCAGGGTATTTAGGATGTTGGATGGCTTCATGTTTGCAGCTGAGTGGCCAAGTTGGGAATGTCAGACGTGCACTGTAACCACGCTACTGGTGAATGAAGGCTGCTTTTTAAAAAAAAAAATTGTTGGAGACACTTGCTCGGCCTTCGGGTATTCAAGGTTTCTGATTAATTCACAGAACGTCCCTGGCCATCTTTGTTAGATTTTAGGAGTCTTCTTGAAAATGTCACAGAAAACAGAGGCCAGTCATGAAAAGGTCCCAACGGTTTCCTTTTCAGCCGAGAAAGAGGGCGTGATAACTGTTGACTCTTAGGAGCAAATCTTCTCTGGAGGAGGAAGAGAAGCTCGATGCTTACATTGTAGAGCCGAGCGTCTTTGATTGCTAGAGCGTCTTCTCCTGCTCGCCTCTTTGCCGCTATCGTAATGAGCACGATGGCTGCAGGGCTTTATCTCGCACAACACAAATGTTTGTGGTCTCGGGACTGTGGCTTGGAAGACTGTCTCTAATTTTTAAACTATGTTGATGAAGCCTTTCTGGGGAGAATTACTCCAAGTACCAAGGCCTTTGGATTCTTTTTTAACCATGCACAGCTGTTCATTGTCTGCCCCATCTGAAACTTCCAACTCACTGGGAACCTCAGACACCAATTTTTGTTGTTGTTGTTGCTGTTTTCTTTTTCTTACATTTTACCAATATCTCACTCATCTCACTTCACTCACGTGCACTTTCCTTTAGATTCATGATGAGCCAAGACCGCCTTTTGTTTTGTTTTTTCTTTAACCACTTGGACTGTCTAGCCAAAGAAATGCGTCAGAATCCAAAGCCGGCGACATACTTTGGAATCTTAAAATGATGACAGAAAGCAGTAACGCTGCACTGCATGGCACAGATGTCACCAGCTGTAGCATGCTGCAGGATTGGACGATGAAAGCATTGATGCCCGAGACTAAATTACATTTTTGTCTGGGAAGAAAATTGCACCTTTCCTTGTTTGTCCTTTTCTGTGCAGTTGGAGGACTTTAATATGCCCAGCAGCATTTGATTTTTTACCACTTTGCTGTGTAAGAAAGCATTTAGAGAAAATCGTATTCAATTATGCTTATCTGGGCTATGTGTGTTATACACTGAGAGACTCATAGAACTCACCTCCAAGCTCTGCTTGAATCATTGCCCAAAAGTCAGAATATTAAAAGAATATGTGCTAATTCCTGCAGAAAGGCCCTCTGGAATTAGAAGCAGACATAGACAGGCCCAGGCACCCACCGTGGTAGGGAATTTGTTTGGAATTCATGTCTCCGAGGAAAATATGAAACAGAGTGCCTCAAATCATCCGATTTTTTTTTTGATAGCTTCTCTTATTAGAAACAAAACTCTTCTCTCCCCCACGTTCTCTCCGTCTTCAACCCCTTTGCTATTTACGCTTGCAGTTGTGCCATAAGTTATTAACAACAATTGTGTGATATTTTAATGAAAGGTGAATTGGAATGACATTTTGCTCCGTGCCAATTCATCCGAACAAGCTGCAATGTTTCACGGGTGCATTGAAGAAGCTCTGCATGTCTGTCCCGGCTTGTTTGGACGCAGGTTGCTTTGCTGTCACCACATTTGTGGCCTGATGTTTTGCACATGTGTCTCTAACTGGTTCCAAGGATGTGAGAGGAGATGACGTATCTTGACTGGAGAGTGAATATACGGTTCGTGCAATATATATGCATAAATAGGCTGCATGTCTCAGGAGCTGGGAGAAAAATGTTTGGTTTTGGGTTTCATAATGGAAAAAACTCACACATATCATAGAAAGCTGAAGATTCCCTTCTTGCGATGTGCATATAAGGCAACACCATTGTGTAGCTAACCAACAACCTTCTTGGTTGTTGGGTAGGTTTGAAGGTAATCCCATGTAACATTACGTGTGTGTGTGTGTTACCATTTACAACAAGTACTACATTGCAACACAGAGCTGGTCTGCCCTACAGTAATTCTCTTCCAATATGCGCAAGCTACCGATTGCTTTCGTATTATTATCATCATTATCATTTTTTTATTTCGTCTTTGATGATGTCAGCCGGTTGAATCACGTGTTCAGATTTCCCACCCACACCCTTGGTGTGTTTCTGCACATAATTATTTTCCACAGGAAAAAAGAAAAGAAAAAGTCATTTACTAGGTTGTTGGTTAGTCAGTTTATGACAACAGTGAAATTGGCAAGACTCGTACAGAAACCTTTTCCTGCCCCGCCTTTGTTTTGCTAATCTGAGTGTTTGAGATTGGCTGTAGTGACTCAGCACAAAGATCTGTTGAGCCAGGGGCCGTGGACGGATGATCAATTTGCATCCGTGGTCGGTCGTGCCTTCGGGCCGGCGGGGTTAAGCTCGGCACCAGAAATAAAACAGCAGCTGTGTGGTGCATTAATGCCAGAGTCTGTTTATCGAGAGATTGTGAGGAAACATCCATCCTCTCAGCACCGCAAATCCAATGATGCCGCAGATCAAAGACACAGAGGCGGGTTTAAAGAATGACGCTTTTATCCTGTTTAATGTTGCCACAATGTCAAGTCGAGGGATTGAATGGATGGATGGAAAAATGAATGGACGGATGGAAAAATGCTTCAGTCATTTGTAATGTTTGCTTAATGTGGGAGGGCAAGCAGATGCTGCGGTTAAAAAAAAAGACCTCACTGAAATATCATGTCATTAAGCAGATTAACATTTGTCTGAGTGTGGCCGGGTGTTTTGTACACAGTGAGTTATTTAACGTGGGCATGTGGGAAAATGATAACGCTGAGAGATTTACACTGGTAAATGTTTGCAGTGGTGCACGTGGAATGTTTATTGTTTTTCCAAAGACAGTGACCACACGGAACATGCAAAGAATCTTCTGGATTCGTCTCACCTTTGTGTCTACCGAGGTGCCTGTAGAAAGATCTGATAAAAAGGAAGTTAGATGACCGGTGACCATGAGGACCAATCAAAGAGGAGTTGCTGCAAGGATACATGAGGTCGACAGCCACTAGCTGAGAGCATTAGCTTGCTGATATGCACTGTGTTGTTGGGAGTAAAGCCCTGACACCATGACAAAAGCCTTCAGCCTTCACCCAATGATTCCCGGGCGCAGCACCGCTGCTGCCCACCGCTGCTGCCCACCGCTCCCTCAGGGGGTGAAGGCTCAAATGCGGAGGACAATCACTGGGACTTTAACTTTAACTTTGACTTGTTATTACGACTGTTGAACTGGGAAAACGTGAATCTGTTTAGAACTCGGACCGATTTCAAAGTTCATATCTTGGCACTCCAACTGCGGAGAACCAGTCTTCACCTTCACTTACTCGTCTCCTCTGTCCTCCTTTGGCAGACATTAGGGAGACAGCATTTGTTTATGCCATCACGGCAGCTGGCGTGACCCACGCAGTGACCCAGGCCTGCAGCATGGGGGACCTCCTACAGTGCGGCTGCGAGGCCACGAGGAACCGAGCACCTCCAAGGCCGCCTTCGTCCTCCTCCTCCTCCTCCCCCTCCTCTTCATCCTCGCCTGGCGACGGGACCAAGTGGGAGTGGGGCGGCTGCGGCGACGACGTGGAGTTTGGCTACGAGAAGTCGAAGCAGTTCATGGACGCAAAGAGAAGAAGAGGCAAGAGTGACATCAGGACCCTCGTTGACCTGCACAACAACGAGGCCGGGCGGCTGGTAGGTCACTGTTTCTGAGCTGTCATGTGTCGTTTGAAAGTCCTGCTTTTGGGTGTTCAGGCCGACAAGACTAAACACAATTCATAAGAAAACACATTCAGCAACGCTGCTTCTCAGATAAAAGTCTTTTCAGGTTGCACCCTTCTTTTTTTTTTTTTTAAATTCCCAGTCCTTCAGAACGTTCCATCACCCCCAAAACATTCAACAGAGAAAAAACATTGCCTCTAGCCATATTTGTGTAGCTGCGTAAGACGATATTCTTACAAGAATCGGGTTTCTCAAACACAAAAACAAGACCGTGCCTCACATTTTGCGCTCAGGCCTCCGAGGCAGGCGGGCGTATAACATTTCCACACACCTTGTACAAGTTTTAAGTTCTTCTTTGTTGTGCGCCACTAAACGTGAGTGAGATGACAGAGCGTCTTGGGGGCGCGCTCGATTGCACGACCGTGAGGCGGTGGCGAAGTCGTGGACTCGCGCGAGAGACAAGACCCAGCGTGGCAAAGTTCACGCTAAGCTGGGGTCAAAGCCAGGTTGAGTGGAAGAGGAGGATTATTTTGGGAAGACGTCCAATTGTTGCGTTAGTCACCAAACGGTTGTCGCAAAAGACGAGACCTGCTCGCCAACGCCCTCACGTTGAGAAATGAAGCACGCCGCAGCGCTCGCAAAAGTCAACTGGCATGCGTGCACATTTTTTCCAAGCATGGGGCAGGTGTGTGTGTGTGTGCGTGTGCGTGTGTGGTGTGTGTGTGTGTGTGTGTGTGATGGGTTAATTATGTGCAGTATAAGTGAATGATCTGTTGTCAAGGCTTGTTAGATGTAGGAAGGCCAGAGGCAACTTGGGGAAAGAAGGGGGGTTGTTGGGGTTGAATTCCTTCTAAATAGCGACTGCTTTTATCTTACCTACCTATCTGTGTGTGTGTGTGTGTGTGTGTGTGTGTGTGTGTGTGTGTGTGTGTGTGTGAGTGTGTGTGTGTGTGAGTGTGAGTGTGTGTGTGTGTGTGTGTGTGTGTGTGTGTGCGTGCGTGCGTGCGTCATGAGCATGTGTGCAAGATCAAGCGTTTTTTTCTCTTTCAGACATACTGGAAAAACAAAATAAATTACTTCTTCGGAAACTTGATTTCAAACAATGTTATTTATCCCTCAAGGGGCAATTAATTATATTAAAAGCAGCTTGTTTGTCTGGTCGTTGATGCACAAGATTGTGCAAAGGCAATGAATGACACGAAATTCCCAGAAGGAAAAAAAAAGAAAAAAATTCCAGTATATAAATATATATAAAAGTATATAAATGAAGAAAGACGATGAAATTGAGAGAATGGCACGAAGAATCTGTGACTTCCACATTGTCAACCATTTTTTGCTCCTCATGGTTCGTCCTTTGTGTCTCGCTCCCCCGTCCTCCCCCCCCCCCCTTCTTGCCCTCTTCACCTCTCTGCATCTTTCCCGCCACCTCAAACCCCCTCTGGGCCACGCCCACTCCCTCCCCCACCTGCACCTCTTCAACCTCCCAGGCGGTGAAGCTCTACATGAGGACAGAGTGCAAATGCCACGGACTGTCGGGCTCCTGCACCTTACGCACGTGCTGGAAGAAGATGCCTCACTTCCGGGAGGTGGGCGACCGGCTGCTGGAGCGCTTCAACGGCGCCTCCAAGGTGATGGGCGGCAACGACGGCAAGACCCTCATCCCCGTCGGCCACAACATCAAGCCGCCGGACAAGCAGGACCTGATCTACTCGGACGAGTCGCCCGACTTCTGCGTGGCCAACCGGAAGACGGGCTCGCTGGGGACGCGGGGACGCATCTGCAACAGCACGGCCATGGACATCAGCGGCTGCGACCTGCTGTGCTGCGAGCGCGGCTACCGGGAGGAGACTGTGGTGTTCGAGGAGAACTGTCTGTGTCGCTTCCACTGGTGCTGCGTGGTCCAGTGCAAGAAATGTGTGGTCCGAAAGGAGCTCAGCATCTGTCAGTGATGAACTGTCACAGTAATTATTATTCTGCTACTTTTTTTTTGTTGTTCTGGTTTTTGTGAGGTTGCCGTTTGGACATTAATGGTTACCGCCGTGCCGCCCTTCCCCGCATTTGTCTCTGCACCGCTCACAAAAAGAAATCTGTCCTTTTCATTTCTGGATTGTAGGAATATTGAAAGAATGGTCCAAAGATGTATCCACATGGCAGCAATGCTGGGATAAAAGAGGGAAAACTAGACAATTATTTCTTCCTGAACGACTTGTTCTTTTTTTCTTATTCTTGTGTATAAAGTAGGACCAAAGAATGTGAAAACGTTCCATCTCAAAGAAAGATGAGGACCTATGCACAGAGGACTTAATAGTGCACAGTTTCAAAGTTGCGTCCACGACCAAATCTTTCCGAAATGCTCGCTCAGAGTCAGATCTTGGAAACTGGGGCCTTGCTGCTTCAAACCAAAGAGTTTTTAAGGCTGGGTTCAGACCAAATCTGGCACTGCAGCAAAATAAGCAACACCTCCCATTTGTTTTGAATGAGACCTCCTGCTGCTCGCAGTGACTATCACCATGGACTTCGCAGCTTGAGTCCGGTTCAACCCAGACAAGCATTGTTTGATTCAACCTTTAGACTTTAAACTTGTTATTCTTTCTCTTCTTAAACTCACCCCTCATGGAAATATTTAATCACATGGTGGCCCTCTGTTTACAGTCTCCTGCAAACATGCTGGGTTTAAGCTTCCTACTAAAATCCCCTGTGAAAAAAAGAAAAAACAAGGCGGCAACAAAGCTAACATAACAGCTAGCTTGGATTGTTGAGAAGCAAATCAAAGGATCAAAAGACTTACTGATGCATATAGAGAGATATTATTGTTCTAGGAAATTGGTAAAGTTGGTCTATGAATTATGAATTGTGCATAACACGGGCCCCTTGAATGCAATGTGTAAAATTTGTCAGAGAAAATAAAACAATACTTCAAATGAATTTACACATCAACACAAAACATTCGGATTTAAGCAGGTTTGAAAAATCTTTGGTGGATTTTTGCGGACTCGCTGTGTGGTAGATCAGACACTCCAAACATCAAGATGCTGTTCTTGACTTTTTGTATTTTGCTGCTGTGCCACAAACACACATAAAGGGAACGGCATCGCATTGGTTTCACAAAGTGCTTTTTAAATACCATGTGTTGGACGAGTGGACTTATTTATGTAATGGCAAGTTGACGAGACTGCTCACTTCCATCTCTTGCAGAGGCACTTTGGACACAGACATCCTGAATTATGCTTGGCTAGAACATGCCTGCTCACGTTAGACAGGAAGAGAGACCTTTATTTACATGACATTGTTTGGTATCAAGTAAGTGTATATATTGCATTTTGTTTATCTGTCATGATATACAGGGCTAAAGTAATGATGCACTTTGGATGTTGGCTTTCATTTGTCACTGTTTTGTGCATTGGGGATATATGTGTGTGTGTGTGTGTGTGTGTGTGTGTGTGTGTGTGTGTGTGTGTGTGTGTGTGTGTGTTTGAAAATGGTGGTTCCCAAAATTCCTGGTCTGGTTTGGTGGTCCAACAATATGATAAAGACGAGATTGTGTGTGTGTGTGTGTGTGTGTGTGTGTGTGTGTGTGTGTGTGTGTGTGTGTGTGTGTGTGTGTGTGAGTGTGTGTGTGTGTGTGTGTGTGTGTGTGTGTGTGTGTCCTACCACCGTATACTTCAGTTAAGCAGCAATTCATAGGTTACTAGAGGCACGCGGCTCTTTGACACTATGTCTCCAAGGGAGGCAGACGAGATATTGTATTTGTCGCTCGCCTTGAGAGGAAGCAGCTACATTTCCCTCAAGCCATGAATCACGTCATCTCATTTACACCTTTGTTTTATTGGTCTACTGAGCCGTAACACCACAGCGCTTCCCCTTGTTGCCTCTCAAGGCTTTCTCTCTCTCTCTCTCTCTCTCTCTCTCTCTCTCTCTCTCCCTCTCTCTCTCTGATGCCACTGCCTGTCAAAGTTGAAAAGTTTGTGTTTACTGTCGGCCGCATCAAAACCAGTGAGTAGAAACCAACAACGAACGTGAAAGGTTTTTGGGTTTTGCAAAGAGTCACAGTAAATAGTATCAGCAAACCACTGTCAATTGAGCCAATTGTAAAGACAATTTAAGAAACATGAATTATAATGCAGGGCATCAGGATCAAACCCTAACCCTGAACCCTAAAGTCTTTATAAAACAATAATATTCCCCAAAATTGCAAAAAAAAAAAAAAAAAATGTTGTGTTTCATTCTTCAGGATTCCAAGATCACTCTCTGTCTACACCTCTCTTGCAATTTTCTTTTCTTTTTTTTGTTAGCATTGAAGCGCCGTTTGTGACTCACATCAGAACACTATTCCAATAAAGCATAAAAGATAAACAAATGAAAGAAATTGTTATTTGGTCTCTGACAGCTTCACTGTATGCAGTTACAACTGTAACTGTCTGGGAGTCATTTTTGCTCATTCAGTCTCGAGCCATTTTGCATTAATAATTTCACAATAATGTGCACGTTCACGCATCCGGTTTCATAGCAGGACCACAAAGACCCTTAAAAAAAAAACTTTCAAGCTAGAGTCTGTATTAGAGTTTGTGAATTCCAACAAATATGTAAATATGTGTACATATAAATCTTTGCTGTAATGTCTCTAAAACAGGGGTTTGTACAGACCCAGTGTCGACTTCACCAGACGACCGTTCCATGCATCCCTGCCCAGAGATGATTTTTGCCACTCAGCAAAGTGACGTGTTCCCCTGACATATTTATGCTGCCAAAGCCGGGCCGGGGCCGGGGCCGGGGCCGGGGTGGGCCCTGTATTAGTTTTTGCCTCGCGCAAGTCGACACAAGTTCATATTTTCCAGGAATTTGTTTCACGGTGGTGCAGCGGAGGAGTCGGGCAAGCGCCGTGTTTATGGGCCACGCAGGAGGAAAATGCCATGGGGCACTTGTCCTCCGCTCCAGTATCTCGCCAGACATCAGCGGCTCCTCCGCTCCCCTCCG
The DNA here is from genome assembly GCF_046127955.1 of Nelusetta ayraudi. Taxonomy (NCBI): domain Eukaryota; kingdom Metazoa; phylum Chordata; class Actinopteri; order Tetraodontiformes; family Monacanthidae; genus Nelusetta; species Nelusetta ayraudi. The sequence goes on from NW_027466110.1 coordinate 7,923,121, forward strand.
AGTCTCTGGGTTGTACCGCCACTCGCCAGCACCGCCGCCGCTGCTCGGACCGAGCCAGAGAAAATAGACAAGTGAGCAGAGAGATTTATTGGACCTTCACTATAAATATAGTTGCCTGTCGGCGTCTGTGTGCATGTGGCCGCCTGTGTCTGTCTTTGTCACTCAGTGTGTGTGTGTGTGTGTGTGTGTGTGTGTGTCCACCAATGTGTTGCAGTGAGGCTGGAAGGAGGCCTTTGTTGTTGATTTTTTTTTTTTTTTGCTTTGTTTTGTCCACATGACAGCTCAGAGGAAAAGAGGAGAGTGACATCGGCCTCTCTGGATATGACTTTTGTCACACACACACACACACACACACACACGCACGCCCACACACATACAGAGAGAAAAACACCGCCTCACACAAAGCATTAATGATGGGTTGCCACTGTAGAATGGATGTCGGGAGTCGTTTCCGCCGATCACTCAGATAAATGGAGTCCTGCCACCTGCGATCTCCCCCCGACCTGGAGTGACTGTTGGCTGCTCTGACGCTCCGACAGAGCCGTCCGTGCATGTGCACCGGTGTGCAGGCCATAAGAGGAGACAGACTGAGAGACAAAGTGACGAAGTGGAGCGAAGGGAAGCAGCGGCTCACTGGAAACCGTCCTGCGCTCGTGGGAACTCCACAATCCTCAACTGTCTTCAGTCTCGCCCTGAAAACGCTGCTTCCACGTCCTGCCTGGGATCAACTCTGTGTGGGGTTTCATCTGATACCGACGACTGTAATTACACGAGTGGAAGAGGAAACAAAATAAAACGACAACAAAACAACAACACACAGTGGAGCTGTGAGCTGCCGCTGGGCTCCGACTCCCACAGAAACAAATGTTTATCGTGCCCTCGAGATGGACGCGCACGTCCGCGCGAGCGCCAACGCACTCGCGCACGCTTGACCTCCGCTTGAGCTCGCCGGCGTTCGCAGGAGACAGGCAGCTTTACGAGTTAATGCAGGCCCTGGAGGTGGCGGCTCAGCGGCTGTCTGGGGCCACCCATCGCGCCCAGAGAGATTTAATAGTTTGTCTCCTGCATCTCCACCTTTTAGGTTCCCTTCGCCCTTCGCCTCGGGGGGGAACCTCCAGTGACATTTACTGTCGTCACACAGCGAAACGCATCAGCGCTATTGGACTTGACGGGCCGAGGCGCCGGGCCCGCCCGCTCACCCAGATAGATTAGCGTAGCGCAGATAAGTGCAGCTTTTAATTTGAAAGTGTCTCTCGGCTAATGTGAGAAATATGGTGGCGGGCGCGGGCGAGAAAACACGAGGTTCTTCGAAAAAGGAAACCCGTCATGGTTGCAACATCCTGGAGCAACACTGATTCAACCTTGAGGAGACGCGGCCCGACCCTCCTCGCCGTCGTGGGCGGACAGACTCGGTGGATGAGCTCAGAGTGCAGTTTTCACGCCCACTCCCCCAAATCTCCTCGCCCCTGTGCCGGATCCTGCTCCCTCCCTCCCACTGTTGCGTCCATCCCTGCGATGGCGTCATTTATCAAACCCTGGAGCTCTTTCGCACCCCCTGCCCCTCTCAACCCCCCCCGCCCCCAGACCCCAGACCCCACCTCCTTCCCCTCCTTCTTGCTGTTATCTTGAGTTGAGAAAACATGGCCGCCTGAACCTGGTGGGATACAAAGAAGGCCCGCAGTCGGCTGCCTGCTCGTCTCTGCTGGTGTGTGTGTCTGTGTGTGTGTGTGTGTGTCTGTGTGTCTGTGTGTGTGTGTGTGTGTGTGTGTAAAGGCTGGGCCATCCTCCCTCCTTTTCGCTTCAGGACAATAAACACACATTGCGCGAGAACGTCCATGGAAATCTTTACGTAGAAGCAAACTGTTTTCGCCCGGCTGCACCCTCGTCATGAGCGCACGGAACATCTTTTCCACTTCTCTGCCATGTCTGACACTCATGCAGGCACACGGAGCCTCCACCTCAGCAACTTTTTCGCAGTGTGAATAACTGGTGTTAACACACTACAGTTTTCAGTTGCACACCTTGTGATTGACGGAGGGCAGGCAAAGTTGGCCTCTTTGTCCTAAAAAATAATCACCATCCATAAAGTCGGTAGCAAAATGTTTTTAGGAGCTTTATTACAATCAGAGTCACAAGCAGAAGTGTCTGAAACTAACAGCACCTCATGTATCTGTGGAAGTGTAATTATTATTAGAAGACGTTGCCTCCTTTTAGCCCAGGTGTACTTTGTTGCTGTGCTGAATGACAAGAACAAAATAAAAATAAATGAAAACTGGTGAAAGAAAAAATAAATAAATGATGCTGGTAATAAAATCAATGACCTGATCTGAAAAAAATCCCAGAGGATTGAAATTTACTGGCCTGCATTGTTTTGGCCGAGTCGTCGGCCAGGAGTCCTCAGTCTGCTTGTGGACTCCTTGCAAGCAGACAGTGAGTTTATGGTTGCTCAACACAAGGTGGCGTCATAGGAGCAGACAGCTGAGCTGCCCAGCAGCAGCATGGCCTCCTTCTTCTAGTGGGACTCAGACTGCAATGCGAGGATAAACCACAGGAAGATAAAATTCAACTGTGGCCACGGAAAGAAAAAAAACCCAAAAAAAGAAAACAAAAACCCACAACTCCGTCATCATCAAACAGCAAGAATGTGTGTTGACATTCTGGCCACTGCTGCCTCGTCAATCTGCTCCTCATCTCAGGGTCTGTGAACAATTGTTGGACCTACCTGAGTACGTGACGTGGACGTCACTCAAGCACATATTTCAGTGGCAGTCTCACACACACACACACACACACACACACGGACAACAACAAAAACAAATTGAGCACACAAAATATGCCGTAATCATCCCCAATTAGGGATTCCCAGGGGTCAGTGAGGCGGTAAGACAAACAAGCCTTCCTGGCCTCTGCAGCAGAAGGCAGCGGTTCTAGCAGCAGCTCGTGAGAGCACGGAGCCAAATCTGGTCTGATGACGAGTGGCTCCTGACGGGCCACTGCACCTCGTCGGATGCAGGAGCACGACGAGGTGAGAAGATGAGGTTAAAGTTGAAGAGAAGAGTGATGCCTGAGGTTGTGCTTTCAATCACAATCATGATCAGAAAAGTGTTTCAATCCCCTGCGTTACAGCACTCCTTCCAAGTAAGACAATGACACCAATTATGCCTTGTCTATTAGTGTGTTTAAAAATAAATAAATAATATGTACATATATATATATATATATATATATATATATATATATATATATATATATATATATATATATATGTATATAGAAAGTGTTATCCAGAGGTGAGAACTGCCACTTGATTTAGTTTCCCTCATTTCATTTTTAAGAAAGACCAGAATGCAGGGAGGCAACTGTCCCAGCTGACTGGGCCTGTGTGTGTGTGTGTGTGTGTGTGTGTGTGTGTGTGTGTGTGTGTTTGCGTGTGCACCTTTCCCCCCACACCTGCTGCAAGAGCCTACAGGTGTGATCACTTGCAATCAAGGCCTGAAGCAGGATAAAAAGCTGCTGGGCAGCTGCAGTCTTTGGTGCCAGTGGCTCAAACTGCAGAAGACTGAGGAGCGGCGACAGTGAAACTTGAACCAGCAACCAGCCAACCGTGAAGGCCACGTGTGTTTAGTCGTAGTTTTTGTGTTATTAGTCAACTTTAGTTTTCTCAGCTCAAGTGTGTGTCTGTGATGATTATATATATATACTACATTTTTGGCTCCCACTTATTCCAAGTGTGTTCTGGTTTATGATTGGCTTCCGTTTTTGTCAATCATTCAACCATTTTTGGATGTTTTGTTTTCGGTTTTGGAGGGCGGAACTCCTGCTGAATAAAATCACTACTGTTTTGGGTAAACACTTTCCCTCTCTCCCTTATTCCTGGGATTCAATTATTATTGTTACTTTCCTCATTTAATAGGCAAGCACTGAATTGGACGAAATGGAATTATTGCTTGTGTTTTCTACTTTGACACATTAATTCTAAAAACACGTTGGATGTATTTATTTCCCCCAAACATTTTCCAATTCCTCTTTCAGTTTTTATTTGCCTGCAGAGGTTTTTTTTTCTCCCCATGCTTTTCTACTGCCTTCTGTTTTTATGTGCTCTCTGCAAATCTTTGGGATCATCTGAATTGTGGGCACTTCCTAACGTTTCAAAGCCTCTGGTTATTTTTTTTTAATTCCATACAATGTCAGATTAATCTATGTTCTCACCATGGGAATCACAGCAGAAATACGCTGCAACACAGCAAAATAAAAACAAATACAAATCCCCCAAAATGAGTTTGTCAAGCTGGAGGAGTTGCAAAGCGTCTCATGAAAAACAATGAAGTGAACAAAGTGTATATTTAATGATCATTACTGCCAAGTTTGTCCCTGTTGACCAGACTGGGAGACAATCTGCCCAAAAACAACTGACGGAGATCAGCCTGTGAAAACACAACCAGGCCCAGCACAAAATCACAAATAATAAATCTCAATTTCATTATTTTTGTGGTTTTCGCAAGATTAAAAAAAAAACAAAAAAAAACAACAACATTGTGGCTGCAGCGACTCTGTAAGTGAAACTGTTTTTGTTTGTGAAAAAAGAGCAGAGAGAGTTTTGCGCCTGAAGGACTCTTGTTGGACCCTCGGAACTTTCTCTCTTCCAGAACGTCCAATGACATCCGTCCCGAACACTGGCTGCTGGACGGACGGGCAGCCCTGTCATTTGTTGCAGCTCCCTCCCGGTGGTGTAATTGTAGAGCAGTCAAGTCCTCTGCTACTGTTTACCGCTCTCAGTATCTCACACAAGGCCACTCGCTCATGTAACATCGAGCCTCTGCCTGCAAAAAAAAAAACCCAAAAAGACATGCGCCGGTGCTTATTGACAGTGCACTGTTCCTGCATTGACACACACACACACACACACACACACACACACACACAGACATACACAGAGCAAGGCAGGGCCAATAATTTGTTTGCCAGAAGTTTGTTACTAGAGTGAAGCCTTGTAATTGACTGACCTCTGCACTGCCGCTCTCTCTCTCGCTCTCTCTCTCTGTCTCTCTCTCTCTCTCTCTGTCTCTCTCTCTCTCTCTCTCACTGATCTTCGTCTTCGAAAAAACTCTCCAAGAAACGTGAACTTAGCTTGAACTTTGTTCTTGATGTGAGTGTGCAACACAATTTTTCTGCTTCGAAGTCCAGCATATTGAAGGTTCCTGGAGTTGTTGTTATTCTGAGGGAAAGCAACACAGAGGAAGAGAAACGGGAGTCAAGGTTAAAAAAGTGCAGTTTGTGCAGTATTTTTCACCACAAATTCCATCTTGCACGATAAATGATCAAAACTCTCTCTCGATATCCAGAAAAACTAGGTGTTTAGGCCTCTGTTGGCTTTGTTGAACCCTCCATGTGTTAAATGAGGCAGACCTGAACACCTGGCTCCGGGTGATCTCGATGTGGGAGAGGGAGCAGCGTTGACTGTGACATCACAAGGGGCTAACTGCCCAGAACTGTGAGCTGTAGGGCACTTTACTTGAAAGGTGAACCTGGCAAACCACATAACTGATGGACCTTCTCTCATATCAGGCCAGTTTGCTGTCATTTGGCTGAATTTTACCAAATGTAAGACCTTTAGTAATTAATATTAACCTTCTGACCACCCGGCCAACAAAACTACCATCCACTTGATTTAGGACGCTGGGGTTCACAGGTTACTGGTAACAGGGCCCAGGTTCACTGTATCGCAGTAAATGAGCAAAAAAGTAACCACGACACCGGCCCTGCAATTCAAGCCAACAATAGGCGATGGGGTTGAAGAGGACAGAGGGGGAGGAATCCACCAGAACTGGAGAAAGGTCGTCACTGCACTGTGTAAAAGCCTCCACCGCCGGGGCACAATGGAAGCCCCTCCTTGCAGTCTAAAGGCCAGCTGTAACACAGTGCAACGCCATCAGTCACCTGTAATCAGAGCAACGTTTCCATGGTTTTCACTGGAGGAAGAAACAGTGCAGCTGAACTTTAAACATAGTGGGGAGGGAAGCATGTGGCCGCCGTGTTCGATTGGCATGTGGCTTGTAGCTCATTGGAAGATCGAGTTAGCTTAGCCTGAGACAGATTGAAAACATGGAGCAAAGACTTAAAGAAGAAATTGGCATCATAAGTTAAAAATAAGGAAAAGTTTATAATGTTTCTAATTTTGCTAACGTGACAGGTGTAGTTTACCTTTGAAGAGAGACGTAGAACTGGAAGACATACTTCTCAAGTCATTTTCCTGCAAGTTTTCCATATGTGTCCATAGTTTTCTGTCTGCACGTGTGCATGTGCACAATGTATAAATAATCAATGACAGTATTTAGAGATAAACTACTTGGGCGTTTTCAAAACAGCATCATGGACATTTTGCTGGTAATTCTCTAGTAATATTAAACAAAAAAAAATATATATATATATAACGCTATCATCTAGCTATTATTAGAGTGAGTCCACAGGTTTACACTTCACTTTTGGGCTCGTCGAATATTCAACAGATCAAAGGTGTGGCAACGTTTGCTCTTGTTATGACAAACACATCCAGCTGCATTCTCAAGTTGTCTTTCTGGAAAAACTGTGGGAGGAAAAAAGAAATTACATTTTGAGGTTCAGTGCCTCGGGCCAAATTAAAACACCAAGTTCAAACATTAGAAAAGTAAAGCTTCGACATACTGTACCTGTGGTTTTGCACGGCAGTGTCAACATTGACTTGGCAAGCAGTTATGGGTGGGGAGACGCGGCTTTTCATGGGAAAGATATAATAAAATTAACTTGCTTGCATGCCTGAAGTTTGCCAAAGGTGATGTTGATTTAATCTTTACACACACAAAAATATTGAGGCAATACCGGAGCAAGCCACCTGCGGTCACTCACTGTGGGCCTGGTGGGCTGCATGTTTTGTCTGTAGCCAAGAATTAGTCGGCCTGATTACGGGTATCGGGTGGACTTTTAGGTGCTTATCAATATTTTGTTATAATATAAGGTTTTCTTCCCTTCAATCACTTCAGTGTTTGAGACGCATTGTAGCATCGAAGCCAGAACACGTCTTCGGATTTCCGGTTACTTCATGGAAGAGTAATTCAGTCAACTCATTATATGTGAAAAATACGATAATAATGATAATAATGGCTTGAGTTTATATTGTGCTTTTCTACCAGGTACTTTTGCTGAAACCACGATTATTTACACTGGTGGTGGTAAACTCAGAATCTACACTTTAAAGACAATCTATAAACTTGCAATATCCATATTTAGGGGACTTGCCGTCCCCTCATCACTATCATCAAGTCAAGGCCACAATATTCTAAAGCTGATGGCAAGAAAAACTTTAAGATTACACATTTTCTTATTATTAGTTTCTATATGAAATCCTCACTATTAAATCATGATCAAACTATTTGATCTAACGTGTTTACCGGACTGCAGAATCTCAGCCCGTCTCCCCCTGCAGGACAGCAAAGCTCCAGCTGAGGCAGACGCGGAAACGCTGTTGGGAAGCCTCTGTGTTTTACTTCGTTATTGAATTAAAGGTCGGCCAGGTTCATGTTTCATGTCGCAGAGTGAGTGAGTGAGAGTGTAGAAGCGGGAGACAAGAACAATACGTGTTTCAGGGCCTTACACAGGAAATTCACGTTAAAGACGGGAAAAAAAAAAAGTTCAGCCACGAGTAAAAATGAACGGCTGAAATGAATCCGGCGTGAGTGAAAATAAAGGTCTGACGTCTCCAGACACAGGAGTCGAGCTGAGCTGAGAGCAGCACGGAAACCTTTCCCACATCACCGTAATGAATTTAGCTGGACACGAACATATTGTCTCATGAGGAATGGGAAACAATTAAAGGTGTGTGTGTGTGCGTGCGTGCGTGCGTGCGTGCGTGTGTGTGCGTGCGTGTGTGTGTGTGTGTGTGTGTGTCTGTCTGTAAGAAAGGAAGACCACGGTCCAAAATGTTTTGCAGAGAACTTCAGTCCAGATGTGGAAGTGCGCACACAATCTATTTTACATTATGAATAATGTGTATTAGGGCCTTGTCATGACTCGGTTGTGTGAGTGTGCGTGTTAAAAAAAAAAAAAAAAAAAAAGCATTGCCTGCTGGGACCAACTTTACTTTTTTTTTTTATCTTTTTTTTTTAAACATGTGTAAATTATTCCAAAGTCATCATGTGTGTGGTTGTGCTGATGCGTCCTGAAGCCCGAGGTTTATGAGGTGTCAGTGTGGAGTGCGGAGAGGAAGGTCAACTGTTGCCTTGGGACGTGGAGGGGGCAGGGTTAATGCTTTATGGATGTGTATTCAAGCTTCAGTGCATATTAGGTCCTGAGAAACAGAAACTCAAGGTGACCCAGTGTGGAGTAATCCACAGGTTGTTTTTCTTCTGAGGTGCCCACTGCCAACGCGTCTTCCCCCCAATAACATGTTTGTCTCCCGCATACATGTGAATGTTTCCTCCTCAGTGACAGTAGTTCAGCTCTGACTTCTCTTGTTTGCTCCTTTACCAAATCGTACAATGCTGCAAAAAGTGTTCCTTTTGTGATGTCATTGAAGGCAGTGATACCTCCCCCGAGCCCAGCCAGGTGTTCTTCCTCCCCCTTGGACCCCCTCAGGGCCGCCTCGTTCTCCCCCCCCCCATCCAAACACGTGCAGGAAGGTCCAACAAGTCAGCATTAGTTTAAAGCTGGAGAAAAAAGGGCAGTAAACAGAGTTCGAAAAGTCCTAGAAAATAACCTTTATTCACATAGTGAATATTAACCAAGTGGACTTCACTGATACTATTCAGATGAATAATACAACACAACACTTACACGTAGACTTGAATTGACAACAAAAACAACAACAACAATGCAAACTCTCTGACTCGGTTCCAAGGCTGCGTCCTTTACATGCCTGGTAATAATTAAACACTGAGTTGTGTCTGTGTGTGTGAGAAAGCCTCAGGGTGCCGTGATGAATCCGTGGGAGAAAAATTGATGTGGGATTATTTCCCCGACTTTCTAAATCCGAGTATGGCAACCTAATTGCATTTTAATGCTAAGCTTGTGTCGTGTTTGACTCCCCCGATGACTCCATGCGCTCAGAGCGCTCTCTTCCCTCCACTGGAGGGGGCAAAGACTTCTCCTCTTCTTTTTTCTTTTTTAAAGCTTGCGGTGGTTTCTGATTCTTCGTTCAACGCTACTCATAAAGCACTGGGCTGAGTAACATCGTGTGGTTGTCAACAACAAGGGAGGTTTTTTTGTCATGCTTAAAAAGCCCTTAAATGAAATGATTAAAGGCCACAAGCATGTGGAGGAACTTAGGAAGCAACGGGGACGTCAGCCGGCCTGGGTTTTCATGACACAGAGAAGCAAAAGGCTGCTCTCAGTGAGGCCAAAGTCATGGTGACAAAACACGGGTGGCTTTGGTCACACATGCTTGTTCGCAGAAAACAGTTTTCAGGCTTTTCAGATTGTAAAACAGACCTGATGAGTGAATGTCGGGCAGCTTTCTAGGAAGGTGGAGGGCAACGTACAACAAACAGTGGAATAAAGAGTTATAAAGGGTCAAGTAAGTATAAATGTCTTCACAAGTGAATGAAGTTGAAATATTAGAGTCTTTGCCTCTTTATGTCTGTTTAAGGAAGAAAAAAAAAAAAAATCCTGTAACAGAAAAGTCCTGGTTGGGTCAATGAAATTGCTGAAACTATGTAGAAATATGAAATATAGAAATATATTTCAAAATGAAGTAGATAACTGAGATGAAATCTCCCTATTAAAGGCAAGAAGGAGAAGAAGAAGAAGAAGAAGAAGAAGAAGAAGTGTTTTACTTGAAGTGATGATCTCGTCTATTCATCACCTCATCATAAATCCCACTCTGATGTGCTGGAGACCAGCAGTTCTTGTTTGTCCTCCTTCACACTGCTCCCACTCTAAGGTTTGCGAACTCAAACATTTGTTTGTTTCTGTCGCCCTTGATTTTTTTTTTTTTTTTTCATTTGTGTTGTGGGTTTAATCGCTCTGAAACTCGAAAGCAGCCACACAAATAAAGTTTATTAGAATCTACAAACTCTGTCCTGCTCCTCCATCACCCAGCAGCGCAGCCTCTCTAACTGCCTGCCTGCCTGCCGCGGTGAAAATAAATGTTCCGCCTCACAGGGGGCGCAGGCTAAGTGAAGTAAGTGCCTCTCTTATCCCAGCCGATCTCTATCCCGCTCTAACGAGCCACTTGACCTCCCTCGGCGCTTCCCCCGCCTGACGCAGAGCGCGAGTGGGCCGGCGCAGCGCTAAGAGCGCCAGTTTAGAGGGCTGTCGGTGCGCTGGCAGACACCACTAGTCGCTCGGAACTCCGCGAGATCAGCCGCGTCTCTGGCGGTCGGACGTCACAGCGCTCGTGCACGCAACCTCTGCGCGGATCTCAGACGACAGTGCGGATGCGTGTTTGACTTGGCGCTCCTCAGACTTGCAGCGGCGGCAGTCTCCGGCGCTCAGCAGCACAAGTGGAGAAGCCGGTGAAAACTTTTTTTTAATGACTTTTATTATTGTTGTTTCTTTTCTTCTGTTTTCTTTTTCTTTTTTCCCCGTTTAAATTTTGAATGAGTGTCCCGCCGCTGGCTGCCACATCTGGACGTCTCTGGATCTTCGGAGCTGACATCCAATCCGGAAGCCTCTCTGCTGCTCAACACTTTTTGAAAAGTTTTAAGGCGGACTATGGAACTTTAATATACAGCTCTTCCTTTTGGTCAGACTTATTTTTGTTTTGTTTTTAATTTTTACTCAATTCCACAAATCCCAACATGGAGCACTTCATGAAAATAACCTGGCTGTTGCTGCTCATCTGCCTCTTGGATAAAAGGTAAGGATGAAAGTTTGAGATCTTAAAAACTCAGTTACTTTTATATGAATGAGTGATTCTCTCTGGTGTATTTCTTCCACTCAAATATGGACTCATTAGTTGATTACTTTTTCCTCCCCCCATTCTTAATTAAACTTTCTTTTCAGTTCTTCACAAGAATATTAGTTCAATAAATGTTTCTGATAAAAAATAAAAGGCATTCAAGTCCTTTGTTCCCAGGAAACCCATCCATAAAACTGGCTGAAAAATAAAAGCATAATAGACACATAGATATTATTTGTAATTTATATATTACGATATAGAAAGGGCACAATTAAACTTTAGCTTGCGGTTTCACGGGTACCAACATCTTTTACAATTTGTCTGCTTCCCATGCATTCCACTGTTGCCAATCAATAAAAACGTGCCCTTTCGAGAGATAGCTGTTGGAACAGGTCTGCTCAGGAAACACAACAGGTAGCAACAGAAGCTTTACTGGAATTAGCAATAGCAAGAGGAAAAAATAAGGCGGCGTGCAAGAAACACCTGACTTGAGGGCGAGTTGTGTTGTGTTCTCTGTTGCAACTCACAAGTGGCACTCTTTCAAGGAAATACATACTTTCTGCAGCTGCATGGCCAGTTCCCTCCTCTCTGCACCTGCTTTTGTCTTCTTTTTCTTTTTTGAGTGCGTCTATCCTGCACCAACACGTGTGTGTAAACTCATGCATGTGTTCCCAACATTTGACTCTCTGTGTCTGAAACACAGAAGAGACGCAAACCTGTGTTTTAGGTGTAATGATAATGAAAAGAACGCGCTGGGCTCACATTTCAGCTGGCAGGCTGTGTTTTCCCTGATACTGCTCTTACTGTGAAGTCGCCAGTGATCTACGGGCTCCTGTCAGCCGGATTACTGTTGTTTACACGATTGACTGACAGCAGCAGCAGCAGTGGCAGCGGACGCTCCCGTGCAGAGGCTTTGAAAGTGGCCACATTTACATGTTTCCCTCAGGTGGTTTTAGAGCCGTGCGGTGGGGAAACTTTCCTCTGCTCTGTGTGTGTGTGTGTGTGTGTGTGTGTGTGTGTGTTTTGCCTTTTTTTGTTGAAACAGTTAGCAAATATATTGGACGGGTGCCAGCAACGCTGACGCCTGGGCCTCCACTCTCACCTGTTTGAGTGGAAGTTATTGTTGGACAGGCTCAGATTCGCGATGAGGGGGTAAATTTAGCTCGACCGGCTCTGGGATAAAGAAGGAGGCTTGCCTTCCATTTACACGTTTAGCGGCAGATATCCATCAAAGGCGGCAGCCGTATATCGAGGACAGGTTTATATGTCAATTGAGTCAATGTGAAGATTAAAAACCTGACAGACCAGACAGTCTTTCCCCTTTTCAGAGAGTAGGTTTGACAGGTCTTGGGTTGTGCTGGGACATCATCCAATCAGTCTGTTTGGCACTGTGGGAACAGGGTGTTGGTGTGAAACCTCAATTTCCCAATTCAAAAAAAACAACAAAAAAGTCAAGTGCACAGAGCGGCTATGAATTAACCTGTCCCGTGTCCCCCATCCAGGGTGGAATCCAATGAAATCCTGGGCCTGAAACTCCCGAACATCGACCCCATCCTGAACGCCAACACGGTGTGTCTGACGCTGCCCGGCTTGACGCGGCGCCAGCTGGAGGTGTGCATGCGTAATCCGGACGTGACCGCCTCGGCGATCCAGGGAATCCAGATTGCGATCCATGAGTGCCAGCACCAGTTCAGAGGACATCGCTGGAACTGTTCCAGCCTGGAGACCCGGAACAAAATCCCCTACGACAGCATCGTCTTTAAAAGAGGTTCGGTTTTTCACATCGTCGTGCTCTAACGATTGGTCTCGCCCCAAAACCTGCTTTCTAATATCAAAATCTTGAAATTGAAAATAAGGGGAACACCTCAATTGGTGAAGTACAAAAAAATACATATCTTGAGTCATAAAGGTGATACTGAGATACTGTGCTGGCCTGCTTGGGACAGCAGAGCTCAGGCATGCAGTTCAAAGTTTGGTCTTCAAACAGGGTCTCATCCTCAGACACACTTTGAAAGAATACCTTGAAAGGGCAGGCTTAGAAAGATAAGTTGCCGCAAAGATTCACATCCTAAAGGAGCAATACTGTCACTCTGAAAACACGGCCGGGAGATTACAAAAGAGGATCAGCTTCAAGGGCAGATGCGATCCTTGAACGACGTCCCTGAGGCAACTGAGTCCTCCTTGCGGTTAGTTTATCTCTGATGACCAGTGGACCAGTGTCCTCTTTCCTGCCACCTTACTGTATCCCCCCTCCATCCCCACCCACCCACCCACCCCTCAATAGCCAGTACAAAAGAACGGGCAACTTCAAAAGCACTTAGTCACCTGAAGATTACCAAACGGTGTGCGGATCGGTTTTCTCCGACGCTTTGTAGTGCTCGGAGCTTTGCGGGTCGGCCACAAAAGGATGAAAGGGGATCTTTAGCATCGGGATGTCCCCTCAGATGTGATTGTACCGCCGTTGCTGACTGGAAAAAGTCTGTCAGTCGTCTTTGTAGCCGCAGCGTCTGGATTAAAAGTGCTCCATGCGGTCGGTAGTTTTTTGGTGTCGTCTTGAGTCGTGCTCGGTAAAGACGGAAGTGTGACCAAATCTGGATTATCCTCAGATTCGGTCGCCAGAAACAGTGGATACAGTTGAAATACCGACGTGTGAGCAGCAATTTGACGTGTCTGGACGGATTGGGTCACCACGCACATATTTCACACAGATTCATCTGTTGCACCTTGTTGGCTTTGATCTATCCGTTGGCGATTTTTAGTGTTTGCTAACGGTGCCAACGAAGCCTGAGAGAGAAAATCCCCATCATAAAAATGAATGCACTGATTTGGTGCCGCAGCTGGAGGGCATTGGCACGACGGTAATAAAACTCTCCATGATCTGTGCACAATGAGATCGTTAAAGGCTGGTCGTCCTCAGCGAGGAGTTTGTGTTGTTGGAAATAGTAAAATGGCTCTTGCACAACTCTGGCTTCACTTTCACTCCTCACTCATTCAATGAGAGACGGTTGCAGAGGCAGCTGCCGGTTGCCTGAAAGGCACTCGGTTGGCCCCAGGTGCAGAAACTCCAAACCACTGACATAAACAAAGTCTTTCGAGCTGATGATTCATGTGTTGCAGGTTTGATGATGTTTCATGTGCGCGGTTAGCAACGACAGACGGTTGTGCGCGTGAAAGGCACAATGTCACTGTCACATAACGAGGTCTGTAGACACGGATTGGATGACATTCAGCAAACGAACTGTGGAGTTAAAAATCAGTTTTCAATCCAACAGGATGATTGAAGACTTAATTTGGTTACACAGAAGAACATGGACACATTTCAAAAAAACATTTTGGAAAAGCCTTCATCGAAACCAGTATTCGCTGGTAGACGGTGAAATTTGGAGTTTTGCCGACTTTATTTATCTCTTTGTGAAACTTGCTTGTGTCTCCTGATGAGATTGAAATTCTCGTCTGCGTGGCGCTTCCACGTATCCCTCCGCTGATGGACTCTGCTAACTTTTCTGGGCCCCATTTTCGGTTCGGTTTAAGCTTGCGTTAAAAAAGAACTAGGCTAAAGTCAGGCAAGCCCCCACCCACCTCTCTCTCTCTCTCTCTCTCTCTCTCTTCCTCCCCTCCTCGCTCTTTCTCTCCGTCACTGAGTCTGCATTCTCCGTCGCTGCCGCCGCTGCCCCTTAATGCTTTTACGTCCCTCGCTGGTGCGAGTGCTTGGCGAATTTGCTCTCAGCACTTCCCCCCTGCAACTCTCGGCGGCAAAAGCATAAACCTGTTCCGTCGGTTTTGTAACACAAAGTGACAGTTTCCCTTCAATCTTTAATCCATTTTGTCACTTCCTCTGCCATCAGCTCAGCCGGGCGTAGCCGGAGCCAGTGAATTATTTGTTAGATTGATCTGTTCCCAGCCTTCCGGGGGCCTGCGTTGCAGCGCCGGGCTCGGAGCGCCGGGGAAGAGCTAAAACAGGCCTCCGTCATGCGAGGATGTGCCTAAGTGCTGACGCCTCTTGCTCATCTCTCCTCCCCGCCTTGTGTGGTCAAGGTGGTGGTGGTGGGAGGGGCCATGGTGGAGTTGAAATAACCTCATTAATTCCCGTTTTCACGCTCGAGGAGGATCCCTCGCTCTTGAGTTTTTTTTTGGTCTTTACCTAATTTTTTTGTCTGCTTTCAGTATTTTCTAAAGGCCCCTGCACTGCACTGCCTGAAAGCCGGATATAATTAGGATTCCGGCGAGGCGCCAGTAAATATAAGAAAACAACCGCAGGTATTTTCAAAAGGCATCTCGGTGCTCAGCGCCACTCGGCCGCCGTGCACTCATCCATCTCCGGCGTGTTGATGGTCTGGAACAGTGAAGTCACGGCTGTTGTAGGTGATCTGGGCTATGCAACCTCTCATCCCCGGGATCTCCATCAAAGGGAATGAGCCAAGCTTTGACAGCCTTGATTAGTTTACTTTTAATTTTGCCCAATTCCATGACCAATCGCTCTGAGACTTTGACAGGCATTAGCCAACTTGTCTCCCACGTTCACATCCAGGGAAAAAGTGCTTCAGTCATGTTCATTTTGAAAAAGCATTGGCGAAACAACAACTGAAAACAAGATGTTTTAATGTTCCATCTTTTGCATTCTGAATGTAGCGTAATACTTCCACATCGTATATGTCCACAGCGTTTTAAAGAAACATGCAGTGTATTTGCACGGACAAAACGCTGGCAGTTTCTCCTCTGCATCCTTCAACGTTTTGTGTCCCTCAATTGATACGCACGAGTAATAATTTCACAACTGCTCCGACCCTTAAACAGGGAAGCGGGATCAAACGGGTGCTAAAAATTGCAGTCGAAGTTAATAACTTTTTATTTGACTCCGACAAGCAGCCTGAATCACTTCCCCCTGGGAGCAGTGTGCCATAAACCCAGTTGGTTTCTTTTCATGTTGCCTTTACAAGTTTCCATTCTCATCGTCACTCTCCTCCACACCAGCCAGTAGCTGCCAGCCGGGACCTCTTTTATGGAACCTGAGGGCACTGCGCTCGCTACTAGTAAAGTGAGATCTGTCAACAAACAGCGGAGAGGCCGCGGGTGCGAGCGCTACCGTCAAACTTCATCCTTCAATTTTCACGGATTCCACAATCGGACATGGATCCCCCTCCTTTTTTTCCATCGTGTGGACTGTGTGTGTGTGTGTGTGTGTGTGTGTGTGTGAGAGAGAGAGAGAGTATGTGTGTGTGTGTTTAAGAGTGCAACGCTGAATTATAGCCTAGCTGTGGGTGAGTTTTCCCATTGCGAGTAAGACTTGCTCTGGAGGAGAAAGGCCTGTATTTAGCTGCCACGGCAAGTCAAACATCAACCTCTGCCTTTCGTCTGTCAGGGCCAGTTAAGAATTATGAGGCAAAAGCTACACGGCATCTTCATCATCATCATCATCATCATCATCAGCCCACCTTTCTCCTTTAACAATGAACACCTCTGCACTGATATTCTCACACAACTGGGTTGCAGTAAGAGAGGATTGACGGAGATCGAGGAACAATCACTGTTCCCACTCATCGGCTTTCCAATCTTGCAAAGCATTACCGAACTGTGACGGTCACCTGAGTGTTGTTTCTCACTTCTTGCGTGACAGTTTCTGGACAAGCGTCCCAGATGAGCCCTGTGTGTGATTAAACTCCTCCAAGCCAGGAGGAGCGTCAGGGACCTGATCTTGTGGAGCCACTTTTATTGCACAGATGTCGGTTCGGGACGATAGTGCGTGAGCCCTCAACAGTGCAGCAGGCCATATCTCCATCTGGTTTCCATCCAGTTGACCAGGTTTCCCATCCACAACAAGAAAACCCACTTATTTAGTATAATTTAGCATTTTTGTGCAAGAACTCAATGCAAACCTGCGACAGTGTTCTCCGTGTTGCAGGACAGCGGGGAGTTAGGCAACCTTGCGGATGACACACGCAGTGACATAGGTGACATTAGACAGACAGAGGCGCGTGTTATTTAGTGAGGTTAATCCCACCGTGAGGCCTCCTCTGGTCGCAGTGCCGGGGGTCTGGGGTCCGTTCACATCCAGCAGAGAGTGTTTGCAAAACTCCAGCACCATTTGTCCTTGGTGGTGTTTCCCCAGTGAGATGACTCTTGGCAAATGTTATATATAAAAAAAAATAAAAAATGAGTAAGTGAGTAACCCCTTATGTGTATCGTGATCCAAACAGAGTGCATGCTGAGTCACAGCAGTGTTATTGACTGGGCGTGAAACAAAGCGTGCAATTGCTGGCTCACAAAGCCTGCTGACACGTGTTGCTGACAGAGAGGTTAAAGACAGTTTTTTTTTTGTTTTTTTTTTAATTTTTTTTGGGGGGGGTACTTTCTTGCTTACTGGAAAGTAGTTAAAAGTAGTTAAACTCATGCTTTTCCAAGCACAGGCATCTTGAAGGAGGTTTCTGTTCAAAGTGTGTCTGTAACAAAAAGGATTTTGGTAGACTCACTGTAATTGGTAGACAAACTACAGCTTGTCCTGCTCACTTGGACTCTTTGGTGTGTTGATGAATTCCAACAGTAAATTTGCATTGCGCTTGTCCATATTTGTGCTCACTAAAACTTTATTTCCAATATGAAACCCATTCCATTTTGACCAGTCCGATGATTCTGTGTTTGCATTCATTTTATTTATTTTTTTGCCAGTTCTTTAACCTCTTCCACTCCTTCCCATGTGCTACCTCAGATCATCATTTATCGTTCTGGCTGATCTGATATCTGATTTGTACCTTCTGTGTCTACGCTGGTGTTCAGTTATGCCTTCCAGAAGTTTGGAAGGGGACAAACTGAAAGTGGGTGGAACTTTAGGTGGCTGTAACACCCCCAGCAGTATTAGGAATGAATTGTAGGAAAGGTATAAAAAAAAGAAGAAGCACAAAAAGGTTTTCTTATTACGGGGGGGGTTGGGCATTTAATTATTGCAAGGTCAACATATTGTTACGGATTCCACACTTTCTCACAACTCACGCTGCTCCCCTCTCTCACCCAGGCTTCCGGGAGAGCGCCTTTGCCTATGCCATCGCGGCAGCGGGCGTGGTGCACGCCGTGGCCAACGCCTGCTCCATGGGCAAGCTGAAGGCCTGCAGCTGCGACGAGAAGCGGCGCGGCGACGAGGAGGCCTTCCGCATCAAGCTGCACCGCCTGCAGCTGGAGGCCATCCACAGAGGGAAGGGCATGGTGCACGGCGTCATGGAGCACTTCCCCCCTGAGCCGCTGGGGCCCCAAGACTCCTGGGAGTGGGGGGGCTGCAGCCCCGACGTGGAATTCGGCGAGAAGTTCTCCAGGGACTTCCTGGACGCCCGCGAGACCTACAGGGACATCCACGCCAGGATGAGGCTCCACAACAACAGAGTCGGAAGACAGGTGAGGGAATTGAACCATCACTGTGGTCAAAGTGCATGTGCGTTCTTTCGCAGGTTTACAGCCTTCCTTACTATGACTCAACTCGCGGCCAATGATTTGTTTTGCGGTTTTTCCTTCTGATTCAACAGCTCACTCGGCAGTTGGTTACGCACGTTCCTTACGATTAAGCCTGTAAAAAAAAAAGAGTTGTATAATGATGCTCGAGGGGTGGATTTCCAGAACTTCCAAAAATAACCCTGATGATGTAGTCAGGGTTTTCTCAGCAAGGAGATGGAAGGGAGGGGGGTGAGAGGGTAGGTTGTTTGGCAAGAAATGAGTCAGTCCTGCGTTTCAAACCGCGGCCATCGAGGAAGCTGCTCAATTTCC
The DNA here is from genome assembly GCF_046127955.1 of Nelusetta ayraudi. Taxonomy (NCBI): domain Eukaryota; kingdom Metazoa; phylum Chordata; class Actinopteri; order Tetraodontiformes; family Monacanthidae; genus Nelusetta; species Nelusetta ayraudi. The sequence continues at coordinate 7,941,737 of NW_027466110.1, forward strand.
CCCCTTCTCCTCCAAATATAAACACTTCTCTCAAAGGTTAACACAGTTTAAAACACTGGTTAGTAGGAGGAGAGATGTGCTGCTGAAGAGACAGGGCAAAGTGTGACGTTATGAACGGTTAATGTTTGGAACCAGACTTACCAACAATGAACTAGACATGTCGTCTTGATGTGTGCAATGTTGACTTCCTCTCATTCCAAATTGTAAATTGTAAAACAATTCATCATCTGCGTGGAATGAGAGGAAGTTTTACTTATAATCGTGGCCAAAACTGTCAACGGCGGTTCCGCGTCAGAGATCTCCCTGTTCTAAGCAGAATGTTGTGTTTCCTGAGGAGGAACAATTTGATAAACACAGCAAATTGCTGTAGGGTGTGAGGGCTGCCGCTGCTGCTGCTGCTGCTGATGCCTGCTGCTTCTCATAAGAACATTTGGAGCTATCGGCCTGCAATTATTGTCTTTTTCTGACTATTCTTTGGCTTTTCTTTAGTCGGCCCAGTCAGACAGCTGAGCTCCGCCACTCGGTCTTAATGAGGTCTGCTTGTGTTTTACTGTAAGTCTGCACTTTTTACGGATTCACAGCAAATCTCTCAAATATCAGCCTCCAACTGGGAGCAAGTTTGGACTGACCTTCTATTGTGATAGCGTTTCATAATCTAAGACTTTGTAAATCCCTGGCGGTTGGTTCATGATCTTTAAGTCAGGTAATGATGCTCTACCCAAGGCCAAGGCGGGACGTCTCTCAAAATGTCTTTTGGGTGCATTTTTCTCATGCGAGGACAATGTCGTTCCGTACAGATGCGGCGATGACAGCATGCTAAATGTTCGCCCACGCCCTCGGCAATTGGCGTATTATGTATGTGGCGGGTGCATTTTGAATCAACTAAACTCCCTCTCGATAATTAACAACTCTGACAGTCATATTGAAATCTCATAGCGTGTCGAGACACACTTCAGCCTTGGCAGCGGGAGAGAATCCACGGGGAGAGAGGTAGCGACACACGAGCAGCGAGGCTGCCGTAAATTGCTCATTGTTCTCTGTTTCCTCCTCAGTAATTTGAGGGGGCCAAGTATCTTTCCATCGGTTGACTTCTGGTTTCCTTGATTGTGCAGACAAAACACAAAAACGCCGAGCGCGTCAGCAAACTGGACACGCAGCTGGCAATCCCGGCAGTGTTGTATACACGGCGACAAATTTAGACGCAGTGACAAATTAAGAAGAAGAAAAAAAGTTCTGCGGCCAGCTGGTGTGACACGAGTCGCAGTTTCATCAAAAAGCTTGGACTTGAGGCCCTTGACTGGCTTCCTGTTTGGACTCAGAGGCAGATGAGAGAAGAGTGTCTCAACATCACTCGAAGCAGCAGCTAAGACGTTGCAAATTGGCGTGATTCTTTCAAAGTGCCAGAGACATTTCACCTCGACCACAAGTATGGATTCACTCACATGTAACGCAAACATACCAGTAAATAACGACCGGTTTTGATTCAGTTCTAATCCCATTCCCAGGCAGCCGGTGCTAATTTTAGTGTCACTCACGTCTTGGCTTCACCCTTTTTTACCGCCATATGTCATTACAGGCAGCAATTAGCCCATTAGCATTTTATTCACAGGGCTGCTTTTACTTTCAGAATCGGTTTGGACCGTAATTACATATGGCATTTAGCTATTACAGAGATGAGTTTTTAGTTTAATTTACTGCTTCCCAAAATATATATTATCTACCCGTGGGGAAAAGAAATTGTTGGATGTGACTTGGAGCCTGGAACCTATCCTGGAACCTTCTTGGTCCCAGAACCCAGAAAAAAGCCTTCTCAGGGAGCACACACAAAAACCCAGACATTGGTGGACTGACTGACTGCCTGACTGACTGACTGACTGACTGACTGACTGACTGACTGACTGACTGGCACCTGCCACTCATTGCCCTGAATCTTCTGCATTTGGGTAAAAGCAGAATAACCCCAGTTACCTCTACTGGGATAAGCACCGTCCGTCAAGGAAAATGAGTAAACAAATTGGTTTCTTAGACCCACATATCCTGCTGTGCGCCACCACTGTGTGCACTCATAAGTCTTCGGTGGGTTCCGGTGGGTCTGGCAGAAAGTCCTGGCGGCAGGAGGTTCATCTTTGAGGAAGAAAGAAAGAAAGAAAGAAAGAAAGAAAAAAGGCGGTAAAGCGGAGAGTCATCAGCGTGAGTCATTACAGATGTGCTCCACACTGCATGGCACTGCACAAACTGCCGCAAAGGACCTGCAAAGGACACACACACACACACACACACACACACACACACACACACACACAACCTCCCACACACACACAAATGCACTGACAGGTGAGGCCTGCGGATAATGCCTGGCCCTCCCATCTACTACCTTCTCACCTCCTCCCACCACCTTTTTCTGCCTCTCCCCCAACACCCTCCCCGCTCCTCCCCTCGCCCCCGCCTCCCTCCCTCCCGCTTTCAGAGAGGAGCAGCCAGCGAGCAAAAGGAATGCAGTGGTTTTTTAGCGGGGTGTGCATGTCGCCTCATGCCCACCCCAGGGTTCTCACGATGTCCCATCTTGTTTTTAGCCCTAATTAGTGGCTGCTGGAAGTTTGGAAACAGATGTTTAAAACCCTGCAAAAGATTTTAGACTTCAAAGGGCCCGGGCGGAAAGTAGAAAGAGATTCGCCCTTCCTTCCCTCCCCACTTGCTGCTCTTTGCCTTCTCTCTCCGAGTGGGACTGATTACAGAAGCAAATCTGTGCACGACAGAGCCGCTGGAAATGAATTCATCTGGTATTAAAGTCCCTCCAACAGCTGGCCAGAGTCGCACAATGTGTGAAAGACTCAATTTCAGGTGTTTAACACTGTCAAATGAACCAACTGAAACTAACCAAGTCCATACTATGAAGTTGTTCCCTCCACGGCTCCGCTTTTAACATGAATATAATATTATTATTTAGCCATCAACAGTTATTACAAGTAAAATAGCTCCATCTATGCACTTTTTCCCCCAGCACCTTACGCTGTGGTTGCCGAGCAGCGCTTGCTTCTGTTCAGCTGCGGAGGTGAGTGTCTGGGCTGCCGGCTGATGGCATGGAAACACCTCACCAGGTACATAAAGTTCTCCGCCAGCTCTTTAATTTATTTTTAGCGTCCCACTCAATCATTCAGGGAGCGCACCTCAAAACAAACGCTTGGCACGCTGCCGGTGCTGCTGTGTGGAGAAGACTCTGTTAAGTCCTGTCTGCTCATCAGGCAGGTGGTTGACAATGCTGCCAAGCAGCTTTTTGGTAATTAGAATTTTAACATGAGGCCACGATTTTTTTTTTTTTTGTGGAAGGAGGAGAGATGAGAGGGGGCACAAATTTCAATCGGCTCGGATCGCTTCTTTTGAACGCCGGAGATGGTTGATATACGAGGTGATATCATTCTAACTGCGCTTGTCTGAAGTCTTTGAAATTTTAGAGACGCTCTTCAAAGTGTGCGAGAAGGAAAGCAGGTGCAAGTCACGACTGCAGGGGATGATTCAGCGTGCTTTTAGTTCGAGGTGACAGCGTCTTTTTCATTCTCCCCAAGTTTTCCTGAGTTAATAATATAGCGTTGGCGCAACTTTGGCGCAACTTTGCTATGATGCCTCAGATAAACCCAGAAAACACACTTGATCTGTCATTTTTCGCTGTCCTCAGGAGGAGGACGACTGTTCGCAGTTCAGCGGGACCGTAAAAAAAAAAAATTCTTCTGCTTTCTTGGAATCTCAGAAAAATTTGAGCTTTCTGTGTGCGACTACAGAGAGCCAGTGATCACAACCTGCATCTTCTGTGAACTGCAACTGTTGTTGGCTTCCAAACTTAAACTGTCACAGTCGGATGAGACGTAGTAAGACCTCACAAATTCCCACTGAAAAATCCCGCTCAACTAATGACGCAGCTAATAGGTTCAACTCTCTGATGATAAATTAATTAGAGGAGACAGTTACCCTGAGCTCCTTGGGCTCATCGGCTTCTTTGGGTAAATAGAGACTTGACTCTTGTCTGCTGCCAGCCGCCTGGAAAGAAAGTTCTAATGCACTTTAAAGCTTAATGGTATTTGAGGGGTTTTTGTAATTGAATTATACCAAACTTGAAATTACTGAGTGGATTCAGACACCGCAAACTGCAAACTGCAAGAAAAAAAAAAAAAACCCTCTTCCCCTCTTCCTGCCGGTGAAGGGGCCTATTTTCTACGATATTTGCTTTTACCGCAGCACTGGACACACGCTGAGTCATAAATCTGAAGCTCGATCCAAAACCAGCGGGAGTGAGACTCCGGGGATCCTTCAGCGGCTGATTCATCCCACAAACAACGACAAAGCGCTCGCGACGTAGAGGTCGTCAGGTGTGTTACGACGGTAACACACCTGACTGACTCCGAGGTCACTCTGAGGAGAACAGCGGAGTTGGAGTTTGATCAGGAAACAGCGTCAGCAGGTGTGGGAGGTGAGGGTTGGGGTGGGTGGGGGGGCAGCCGGCGTCTCCAGCAGCAGCTGACTTCCACACCGCAGAGGCACTGAATTCTCTGCACGCTGCAGCACACACACACACACACACACACACACACACACACACACACGCACACGCGCGCTCAACTTCTGCCCACTCGTTTCCCTTTCAACTCTTTCAAAGCGGCGGCCGAGCAGGTGGGAACCCTTATGTCGGTAATGACATTTTATTATTGTGCCTAAATTAGAGCCGCGGACATTGTGTGCAATTAACAATGAGTGGCGATTTCAAACGCACACGCACACACACACTTGTTCCAATGTGCTTGTTTTGTTTTTTGGTTGTTTTGTTTTTTCCCAACGTGCGCCGTCGATGTGCATTTCTCTCAGTCAGTCACCGCGGTGGCGTGTGTGCAGCGGCGGTGGCGGCGGCGGCGGCGGCCGTGTTTGTCTGCTCGCGCTGAGCCGAAAGCTTTTGAAGTCGGAGCGTTTGACTGCTTCCAAGCGATGTCTGGGCTTAATGTGCTGCTGTGGGATTTGTTTGTGTGCTTTGATATCGCCTCGGCTCTTTCTGCCCGGGCTTTAAAAGACCCTCAGTAGTTTTTTTTTCTCCTTCTTCTTCTGCTTCTTTGAACTGGCGAAGCCGAGGCCAGTGTGCAGACTCGCCGAGTGTCGACTGTGGGATGCGCAGACGTCCCAGCAGGATTTTCCCAAACGCGGTTCGCGGCGATGACACACAAGTTTCTGGCGAATAAACGGTTAAATCAAAGGGCACAAATTACACAAGAAGCACCGCGAATGTGTGTATACATGACTCAGCGACTGGGCCTCCTACACTGACCCTTTTTTTTTCTCTCCCCTTTTCTCTCTCAAGATGTTGATTATTCCTGCAGACTGAGCCTTTAAAAAAAAAAAATAAAAGTGCAACTTTCAAATTACAAACTAGTAGCCCTCCTCCGCCTGTGTACATGTACACAGCTTGACAAGACGCAGAACCGTGACAAGGAGCAAAAACACTTGTTACGCAACCCAACTCGGCTTTTGATTCCCACCGCTCGCGTTGGGGCACCGCAATGTGTGTCATCCCGCAAGATCCTGGAAGTCGGACAACGAAAGCAGACTCAGCAGAAATGGATCAAAGTGTCAAAAAAAAAACAAACAGTCAGGTGCAAGATTTAAAAGATTGCATGGGATCCAGGGCGGGTGATGGAAAAGGATGGTGCAGTGGGGCGGGCTGAGGTCCAGGTCCAGGTCTGGGCCGTGCACGTGCACGAGAACCTTATCTCTGAACCAGGAAGGGGCTTCCGTCGATCACACCCCCATTTCTCCTCCTGTCTGTCAACTGCACCCTCATGCTCTGCAGACGCCCACCTCCCACCCACCTGCGCCAGGGTGACCCTGAGTTACACATTGAAAAGCAGCGCAGAGGAAATATTATAATTCTGAACATGAGAACATAAGAATGCACATGACAGTGTTTTCATCCTGGCCTGAAGTGTTGGTTTGTTTGACAGCAGAAAACTACTTTTGTTCCGCCATCGTTTCGCGGTGGTGCACTTGAATGGCCCAACACACACACACACGCACGCACACACACACACACACACACACACACACACACACACACACACACACACACACACACACACACACACGTACAGTAAATACATTTTTTTTAAATTAAATTTAAACTTTAATTTAATCAGGCAAGTTATTAATATATATATATATGTGTATATATATATATATATATATATATATATATACACAATGTGAATAGGTGGCAGCGTTCTGAGTGGCGTTCTGAGTGGCAGTCTGTAAGAATTGGCACAAAGATATGGTATTGTTGTCTGGATACAGAGCAGAACGATTAGAGATCCGGTCGGTCGACTCAATAACTTATCAGGAACAAACAAACAAACAGCGGCGTGCCAGGACAGGCTTGTTATTGTGCGCACTGTAACCTTTGCGGTTGAGTTCTGGCTGCGGCAGCGGGTCACATGTCAGCGCTTCTGTCGTCGCCGCTTTTGTGGCGCTGCCTGCGCGGATCCAGCCGAGTGTTTGCGCTCCATTAGAAGCCTTAATACCCTTTTACCTGCCGCTAATCAACTCCCTCTCCGACCTTGCCCTCCATCCCTCCTCCCTCGTTTCTTTCTCTTCAAGCTGTCGTTCCACAGGTAGCCAGGGCCCTGATCTCCCGCTGCTGCTGCTGCTGCTGCCGCTGCTGCTGCTGCCGCTGCACGGTAGCGCTGCTTCGCTGAACTCTTCTTCGCCGCTGTATTGTGTAGCCTGCAGTCCTGATCTGTCACTGGCGTGTTGCGTTTGATCCCCGTCTGGAGCGGTTTTTATAGACGCCTCTGTCTTGGCCTGGAAGCCAATTAAAAGTTGCCAGATGCCTGTTTTCTAACTGTCACCCAGCACCGACTCTGGAAGGGATCAGATCTCCACCAGCACACGTGCCAGATGGTTTGTGTGTGTGTGTGTGTGTGTGTGTGTGTGTGTGTGTGTGTGTGTGTGTGTGTGTGTGTGTGTGTGTGTGTCTGCCAGCGGGTTCTGTGGCATCGTGTGAAACTGTCCAGTTTCCAAGAGTAAATGTTGCACAAAATTACTTAATTATTTTCCCATTTCATCCGTTTTACCGTTCGCTACCGCAGCAAAGCTGTGAGTTTTGTTTGTTTTTGTAATTGTTGTTCTAAACTGTCGAGTGAGTTAAGTTCTGTTGTGCCGCTCGACATACTCGTCTACTTCCCGGCTCAGGTTGCCGGGGGCAGCTGGCTGAGGGCTGAGCTGCGGCGGGCCTTCACGGGCAGGTTGAGTGTCAGCAGGGCGGACGGATGATTTATAATCCCGCCCACAGACACACAGGTGTAGGGACAGCCAAGAGATAATCCCCCGATCATCTCTCCTCCTCCTCCTCCTCCTCCGCCTCCTCCAACCCGAGGGGCAAATTCTTAAGATGAGCCTTATAGATGTAATAAATCACACTATAAGATTTCCCTCCTTTCTCCTTTGAATATCGTAAACACAGACAGGGAGACAGACAGAAAACATTTTCTCTCTTTGTCTGCGTTGCCCCCAGCAAGGAGAGAAGGAGACCAACAAGAAACCAGGAATTCCCAACCTTTCATCTGATCTTTTCATCACTCTGTGATTTTTTTTTTTTTTTGAAAAGAGATATTCGAGGTTTTGCTCTGTTGCAACAAGTCAGGGTAAAATATAATATCTGTAGTTATCTGAAAAAAAACCTTTTATTCATTAAATAACTCAGGACATATTTGTAGGAATTTCATTTGAAACCAAGACTATGTTGGTTCAGCTTCCACAGGTTTGCCTTTTTTTTTTTTACTTAATGATCTGTTTAAGAATAACCACAAGCCAACCAACGTTCACACTGAGACAAATGACCACATCAGCTCCATGAATCAAAGACGAGTTAATGGTTTCTGTCACTAACTCCACTCTCAGCGAGTTGGTCTCTCCTCCTGTCCCACTCACAGATCGATGGTTCTGAATGTTTCTATTTCTCTTACACAAAATAAGCTGTTTTTTTGGGTTTTGTTGTTTTCTCTCTCTCCTTGCTGTAGCACTCAGGTTCCACACTCACTTATCGTTACATATTACATTTCTGCCTTGTGTATGGCTCATGTTCAAAATGCGCTCAACTGCTTCCTCTAGTTGTTTCACTGTTTGGCTCAACGACAAACTGACTGACAACTGACAGACAACATTGTGTCGAACGCTGCACTGCCGACGCAACACAACCCTATTTCCCGATGACTCTCAGGACCGCATGCATTTCATTCATGCATGGTTTGCTTCGTTGGAAGGCATATTTTCTGTCACACCATCTCATGTTCTTCTTCTGGAGCTCAAAACTGATGCAAACGGGCTGCCGATCATGCAGGAGGACTTTCCTTCATTTTCCTCCTACTGCATAAATATGTCCAGAGTTAATGAGGAATGGCACTTTTTCTGCACTCCTTGTTTGTTTTCAGCTCCTTTTGAAGCCCATATCCTGCTGCCAATGTACCTTCAAACAGTGGCAATGTGGATGCAATTACGACTCCGGGCCAGTTTGTCTCTTTAAGGTTTAAGTGGGTTGGAGAGTCGCATGATTACAGACTAGTGTGTTGTGAGTTTCAGGCCAGCACATTTGTGACTCTGGAGTTGCTTCTGCCCCTATAAACCCATGCGAGAGCAGCAGTCTGACGGAGTGCCGCTGCCGGAATGTTCGCTGTAAAGTCCTCGAGCGTCCTCGGGAGTGTCCACGGCAAAGTTTTCAGGGCTTCCCGACAGCATAAAAGCAGATTCCCCCCCCCCCCGTCACTTTCTGAGGTTTCTACCACGTGGCGGCGAATAAAAAAAGAAAAACCTCTTCCCTTGAAAAATATTTTCGCGTCATCACCATCTTACGCAACGTGCACTTAGCAAAGACTTTGCAGCCCGTCAAGGTGTTGACGACATGGCCGGGGGGGGTGACGAGCCTTGGATGACGAGACTAAACCCTGCGAGCTGCAAAGGTTTTATACACATTCACACCAATGTTACATTTGAGTTTAATAAAACACATTGTTCTTGTTTTTTTTGGGGGGAGCTTTACATAACGTGGCCTCATCTGTCTCGATAGTTCACTGCGTGCGAGAGATGGATGCCACTATTGGTACTGCGTCAGTGGAATTTGTGGTCGACTGTGCAAGTGTCTGATAGGGGCAGCAGCAGCAGCAGCAGCAGCAGCAGCAGCAGCAGCAGCAGCAGCATCTGCCACTGCTCTGCTGGGTGGCCTGCAGTTGCTGGCGGTAATTGGATCTGAAAGTTTAGAGCAGGTGACGACTGATCAGCGCGATCACATGCACACACACACACACACACACACACACACACACACACATGCAGTTAAATAGGTTTTAAGGACAACGTGAGCCTGCCAATATAGGTGTGTGTAACATGATGTGAGCTTTTAAAACAGAATCATGTCATAACCATATTGTAATAATGGGCCCGTTGACAGTTGGTAGCTGAATTTACATGCTGTTTAAAACTATATTGCCCCTGCGGGCCTGCAGCAGGCCGTTGGAGTGAAAGAAGGAAAAAAAAAAAGTAAATGTCGTCAGGTGTGCGGGTCCATGCATGTCACGCTTTGTGCGGCTAGCTGGTCCTGAAGGATGACTAATGACGCGAGTGTTTGGGTGATGCCTGCATCCACCGCTGTTACTTGATAGCAGCGTGTTTGACAACAGGCCCAGACCACCTGGCTGTTTGAATGTGGGGCCGGTGCTCTGCCAGGGGATTACAGGTCATTCACTGAACAACCGGAGCTCCAAACTTCAACAAGTGAAGCTGCGACGCCCTTTAACTGTATACACAACTAAATGTAACCGGTGCTCAGGGAGGTCATTCATCTTTCTTTTTGCCCTCCGCCTCCTTCACCTACTCCTCCTCCCCCGCCTTCTCCACCTCCACCTCCACTACCACCACCACTACCTCCTCCACCTTCCCTTCCTCCTCTCATTTCCTTGCCTCTGTGTGTCTCCTCTGCAGGTGGTGCTGGACCACATGAGACGGAAATGCAAGTGCCACGGGACGTCGGGCAGCTGCCAGCTCAAAACCTGCTGGCAGGTCACCCCAGAGTTCCGGGTGGTGGGCTCCATCCTCAAAGAGCGCTTCCAGATCGCCACGCTCATCAAGGCCCACAACCGAAACACGGGGCAGCTGGACCACTCCAACCACCACTCCAGCAACAACCACCACTCCAACAACCACCACTCCAGCAACCACCACTCCAACAACCACCACCACCACCATCACCACCACCACCACCAGAACAGCCACCACCACCACCACCACCACTCGCACCACCGGCGGAGGCCCAGCATCAACGAGCTGGTCTACTTTGAAAAGTCGCCAGACTTCTGCGAGCGCGACCTGGGCTCAGACTCGGCCGGCACGCAGGGCCGGATCTGCAACAAGACCAGCCCCGGCATGGACAACTGCGAGAGTCTGTGCTGCGGCAGGGGCCACAACATCCTGCAGCAGACGCGGAGCGAGCGCTGCAACTGCAAGTTCCACTGGTGCTGCTACGTGGTGTGCGAGGAGTGCCGGATAACAGAGTGGGTGAGCGTCTGCAAGTGATGGCGGGAGTCGGAGGGGGAAGAAAAGGCACGAGCCAGAAGAATAAAGGAACAGATTTAGAAAAAAAAAATAAAATCAGGAGGGTCGGTTTGAAAAAAGGGATCCTGACTGCCGTGATGTTTGCCCTTTACCCTTTTTGCGTTGGACTGCTGGTTTTTCAGAAAAAAAAAAACTTGGACGTAACGGAAGGAGAGAGCCAGCAGTGAGAGAGAGAGAGAGAGAGAGAGAGAGAGAGAGAGAGAGAGAGGAAGAGAGAGAGAGAGAGGAAGAGAGAGAAGAGAGAGAAAGAGAGAGAGATACGCGTGCACATGGTAAGGAGAGTGCACAGTCTAAGTCTGACGCTGCCTCAGCGGCTCTGCGCCGAGGAGACAAGGCGAGACGCAGCTCCTGCTGTTTCTGAATGAAGCCCGAAGAACCTCAGCGATCCTATTTCGCTGCAGGGACGCAGGAAAAGAGCAAAGATTCTTCACGGCGGAGGCACATTTTTATGAGGCGGGAAGGCTGAGGTCGTCGTCGTCTCATGGAATTTGCGATGAGTAAAAAATAAGAGACATAGTGAGAAAGTATTTCCTTCACCATCCATAAATGTAAGCAGAGACGATCTTGTGGACCTGCATCCTGTTTGTGATTGACCCTTGAAGCTTCCTCCACTCCTCAGGATCCCCAGTGATGACATCACCGCACACCTGGAGCACCTCGTCCACGGCAGTCAGGAGGTTTCAGTGTTTGTAGCAGCGCGACGCTGTGACTGTTGCCGAGCTCAATGTGACTATGCATCCCTGTTCCATCCTGCCGTGCACAGTGACCACACACACACACACACACACACACACACACGCACAGAAACATTTACAAATGTTTGCACACATCCCAGCAGCCTCAACATGAGGATGCAAACACACCCCATTGTGCTTGTGCCAACATGTCGTTTTTGTCATGACCCTGCGCAAAGTTGTTCAATTGTGTCGTCCTGAGTTCAATTTGAGCTGAGTGCAAAGTGTGTCATGTTGTAATCGGACCAAAATTCCAATCCAGAAATCATTTTAAAATACTTCCCTACCTACAAAAACCAGAATAGAACAAACCCTCTGCACACTTTTGATAGATTGTGGCTCTACGTGCAAACTGTCTCTTGTAAAACACATTTACTCTGCGTGAAAACTCGTTGTGCTGCATCGTGTCGTCCCAAAGCCTTCCGCGTCCCGTGTGTTCCGTTCTTCCTATGTGAAACGTCCAGAAGTGGTGAAGTGTCGTGCACGTGTGGGTCACTCAGCAAACACAGTTCCGACGTGTAAATAAAAACTGAGAAACGCTGCACAAACAAACAAAGATCTTTCAGGAGCACACGTCGGGATTCCTCACTTCTCCCGCCGTCCCAGTGTGTCGACCAAGTGCTGTTTTGTGACATGTGCGACACCGTGAGCTTCCGCCTCAACACTCTGTCACACTTCCACTGAGCCCACGTGGACCAACAGTTTGTATTATCAAAGAAATAACAGTAAAATGTCAATGTAGATTTCTGCCTATGCACATTCAATTGATCATGTTTGGTCTCGGGGGGGTGGGGGAGGGTACAAGTGAGACTTGTTGCAAGTTATTTACTACAAGTGTGTCTCTGTACCAAATGGAGGTAGAAGAGGTGGAGGAGGGGGAGGAGGTGGAGGAGGAGGAGGAGGGAAAAACGATCTGGGACATTATTTTCTTGTCAGTGTAATGGATGGTTTTGATTGCGATGAGTTGATTGCACATTCTTCATGACTTTGTCCAGGAAAAAAACTCTGGGAGATTTCAGCAATATGCATTTTTTTGATGTCATGAATTTTAATGTATGTATGTATGTATGTATGTATGTATGTATGTATGTATGTATGTATGTATGTATGTTTTAATATGGTTATTATCTAAGTTATTTTTTTATTTTTGTGGATAACTTAATATTTGTAAAACATTAAAGAAAGACAATATGGCCGTAAAAGTAGGGGCTCTAATGTGATGAGTAATAAAAAAAATACATTGTATTTGATAAAACCTTGAGTGTTGTGTTTCTGCTGTCAGCATCAACCAACCGTCAGACTAGCAACATATTTCATTTGCAGACAGAAGAAGAAATGGACTGCACACTCTGAGAACACAAAATACAGCTAACTGGACGGCTTTAGGAATTTTACGTAATCTCAACAACAACAACAACAACAACAACAACACCAATAATAATAATAATAATCACCTACTAGAAGTTAGACGGTGATGATGAACTTTCTCATCCTGACACCAGAATCATCTAATAAACAATCAGCCAATGAGAGGGGAGGAGGGTGGAGACAGAAATAGAAAGGAAGTTGTGGTTTGTTTGAGGTCACAAGCAGCGTTGTTAATGTTAATACTTATGACAACACTAATGCCACCATAATTTCACTTTTTTTAATACTGTGTATGCGTATCCAATCTGGAAAAAAAAAAAAATAATAATAAAGATAATTTGGTGGCGAAACCTCGACCTCCTGGCCCGACAAAGCCGAAGGTGTGCCGAGGTTTTCACTCTCTCCGCGTCGTCCTCCTCCTCCTCCTCCTTGCAATAATGACCGTTATTACCGCCGTTATTACGACTCAGCGCCGCACATAGCCGGGATGTTTGGTCTATAAGAAGAAGAAGGAGAAGCGGCGGGGTCGGGTGAGAGCACGCGGCTGCAGCGGCGGAGGGAAGGACCTGTAGCAGTTGCGTGCAGAGAGAAACCCTGTTGAGCGTCCTGACTGACTCACTCGAACATTCTGCACCCGCGGGGGGGTTTGGAGGGTTTGGGAGAGGCGGGGTGAGGGGGAGGGGGGGGGAGGGGGCGATGAAGTCGCCTAGTCAAGTGTAAGAATGCGAGAGATACACTCGCAAAGTAAACAGATGTGCCGAGGAAAGGTGCTATTTCGGAACGGTGCCAGTCTATTCTTATCCAAACACGGCAGCGCTCATATCCCAATCCCTCCCGTCTCCCTGGTTGACTTTTCTTTTTTCTGTTTTTTTCTGGAGCACCATCTGTATGTCGGCTTCAGCAAACTCAGTGAATCTTTCAAAGCGAACACGCCCGCTGCTCGTCTCGTGTCTACGTGCTTCTGAATAGTTGATGTCGGGATTCCTTCGGCGGCGACGGCGTGCGTTGACTGCAGCAATGTTTTTGTTTTTGTTTTTGCGAGGACGCGTGCGTCTTCTTTTTGAAGGACACAATGCGTGTATGAATACGCGTAGGTGCGTCGGCACGCTAGCAGGTGTTGACAAGGCTTTGACGCAAACACTTGCGCGGTTTCCTCTGCCGCTGAAGGGCCAAACCGAAAGTTCACCTGATTCTCTCTATTATCAGCGGGAGGCAACTGCACGGACCCGAGTCCAAGGAAAATAGAACACAAAGGAAGAGAGAGAGAAAGCGCGAGTGTCGCCTCCTCTCCCGCAGTAACGATTTCATCTCACGCGGCAAACGAGAAGATCGCGTAACCATCCGGAGCCCCGAAAGAAATGATAAGCCCTCTGATAAATGCTTGTTTAATATCAGATTACCTGAAAGGGGGAAAAAATACATTAATCTTCATGAGAAGGGCTCTCGACTGTGAAGCAGCGCCAGGCCCGGACTTGTGCGTCAGGGTTTATTTGAATAGAGGCTGTTATTTTGATAGTGAACAGCTCTCTGAGCTGAAACAACAGCGTGCCGCCAGAGGAGATTGATCGAGTTGTGATCCCTCTGGCACCGAGTAGCAGCTCGTCATCACCCAATCAAAAACCCCCCTCAGCCCAGCCCCCTCACCCGGGCTCCCCCGCTGGCTAAACCCAACCTGCGGTCTCGTTTTGCAGATGACGGTGGGGTGGACGCTCCGCTGTGGCACATTCACACTAGCTGCGTTCCCATGACCCCTAGAATTGCGCAAAACCTAAATGTGGCAATAAAGATTTGGTCTTGCGGGACGAGATTTGACAAGAATTACAGCTTATGCGATTCACATCTTTCAATGGAAACACCTGCAAATCGCAGTTGTACTTTTTTGAATTTTTTTCAAATTTCGCTTTTATCTTGCAAAAAAAACTGTGATGGAAACGCAGCTCTTGCAAACTTACATGCAGATTGATTGTTACTCAGATACGCGAGATGGATCAACTTCCATCCATCCCTCCATCCTGGGTCACTAAAGTGTTGCAGCCTGTTCCTGTTGTTCAGAGCCAAAGTCCAATTTTGACCTTGGACAAGTTGATAGTTTATCTCAGGGTCACGCAGAGAGACAACAGAGGGGGAACATCCATCCATGCAAAAATTCACATTTTAAACATCCGTCCATCCCTCCATCCGTCCGTCCGTCCATTTCCCATCACTGTCTCTCCTGCACTCAGGGTACCATACTTCTGGTGTCCATCCAGACACCAGCCGGAGGCCGGTTTCATCACGGTGCCGCAAAGAGAGACAATTGACACTTCTGGACATTTCAGCCATCTTGCCAGTCAGCCCAGAAAAAACATTCACACGCACACCAGCTTGTGGGAGTAAGTAACTTGGAGAGAAGCCAACATGCAAACCTCCACACAGAAAGACCAGGGGCGGCAGTAGAACCCAC
This sequence comes from Nelusetta ayraudi, assembly GCF_046127955.1. Classification (NCBI taxonomy): domain Eukaryota; kingdom Metazoa; phylum Chordata; class Actinopteri; order Tetraodontiformes; family Monacanthidae; genus Nelusetta; species Nelusetta ayraudi. Next base: position 7,956,914 of record NW_027466110.1, read on the forward strand.
AACCTTCTCGCTGTGACGGTTCCAATCACTGCACTGCCGCGACACCCACACTTCACAGTTGACACCCACGTAGACGACGGTCTAATTATTGTTTACCTGCGGGCGTCGGTCAAACCAGTTTTTGTCAGTCACAGGGCTTTCGCTCCGTTGGCGCTGCATGCCAAGTGTCAACCCGTGAGATTATTAATTGTCCCTTTAATTGCTTTATTTACTTTTGTAGCGCTGCTCATTGTTGACATTATTTTGAAGCACTACGAGAGTGGGGGGGGGGGGGAATCAAAGGCACAGAATTTGCATACCACGGTGAGATAAAACCGCAGCATGTTATTTTTAATGACTGTTTTTAATAATTATTTGAAATGTGACCTTTTTTTATTTTTTTATTTTTTCATTTAAAGAGAGATTTATCATTTAGAAGCATGTGTGTGTCTGTTTGTGGGACATTTTTAATGCCCTGATTGGATGTTGACTAAAAGTGACATCTAGTCTCTAGGCACAGTTACATTCTGACTTATCCAACACCACAAACTTAATAGTTTGATCGGGGGAGGGGGGGTGCAGCAGACTGAATGAAGATCAGGAGACTCATAAGATGTGAGTTCTCTTTAACCCTGGAGGGATAAACAGAACCAGGGACCAGTTCATACAGGCACGTCAATCTCTGGGAGCAAAACTGGTGCGATTACAAACAGATCCACGTCTTCGGTGGCTTCAGGTAGGTGTTAATGAACCAAGAAGCAACACAGCACCTGCTTCCGAGTTCTGCAGGTTGGACGGATTCCGGATCTTTCCCGCCACATTCAGCTGCAAAACTCTTCTCTTACAACATAGTGACCTATATATAAAAACCCCGAGAGCTGTCCGGTCGTAATGGGACCCCCGGCAGTGTCGGCCGATGGACAAAAGTCAAAAAGAAAGTTTGAAGTAAAGTTTGAGAATGAGTGCAAACATTTGGTGTCGCCTTCATTTCAAGCGTAAGTGAGTTTGCAATTGCAAATACAGAATCTTATTTTCTCTTTAAATTCACCTCTGCGCTGCTTCCGTGACTTAATTGATGTCATTCGCTGCTGCCGGCTGTGTCTGGTTGCAAAATGCGTTATAACTTTATGGCGACTACTTTTTTTCCTCTTCTTTTATGGCTCCCTTCCAAGACATTCCCATCTAAAGATAGGTCTTGTGTTTTGATAACTAATTCATCATTCTCATACCGTGTAGAATCGCCCGCTGCTTTCTTTTTTTTTTTTTTTTGTCAAGTGAAAATTGAATGTGACAGGAACAGGGAGTGAGCCTGGCACATCCACATGATCTCATAGGACCCCCTCCCACCCCCCCCCCACCCATCCCACCCTCCCGCTGTACATAGTCCTTTCAGCTTCTTTTACAAATACTTGATCTGCACTAACACTGCAGTTTGATCTGTGTTACTTATTCATGCGCACTCCCCACCAGGGATCGAAGAGGAAACAGGGATCATTTTTTGTGGGCCTCCTCTCATTAATTATTGAGGAAGGAGGCCAACGAGTACATGCTTTTAACACCATTTGCAAATGTTCCGCCCGACCTAAGCTGACACTTGTTCCACCGGATCTGAGTTCCACTTTCCTGGGAATGAGATGGTACACGGGGAAACGCAATGGGCCTCCTGACGGATTTATTTTAACTCAAGCCTCTCTGGCACACACGCGCGCACACACGCACATGCACACACACACATACACGCACGCAACCCGCAACGCGGGGCAATTATTCCCTCGTCCACTTATGGACGGACTGACACGCGGAGCAATTTCCTAAAATATTGATTAGCACGGGTCAAAGAAAAGGTTATAAATGAAAGATGTCCGAGCTCTCCGCTCCACGGATTTTCCTCCAGAGGAACCTTTAGCTCCATCAATCCGCCTAACTGCTTGAATATTGCACTTTCAGCTCAACCAAGTAGAAGACGGGAGCCGCGCTCTGCTAAATGCAGACCTTGAAGCGGGACACGCAGCACCGTGTTGCGTGGCTCAGCATTTAGTGAATTTTTAACTGATTCCCCGGAAATCTTTCGCACCCTCGTCAGAGTGCGTCCGCTTTGAGAGAGAACGGAATGTCAGTTTTCCGTGTGGAAGAGTTGGACAAAGTTCCCATCAGTTTGGCAGAATTTGTTTTGCAACTGTTCCAGTTCAGAAACTTACTTTGATCCGTGCTCTCGGAGGCCAGCTGATTGTTGTTTTTGAAATGGGAAAACAAATTAGTAAACAGGGTGTTTATCAGATTGCCAACCGGAAAACAAATAACACCCAATTTTTATGTTGTTTTTTTTTTTGCGTTGTACTGCAGGCACAGAAAAAAAAAACACATAACAGTTTGTACTGCATGAGCTGTTTAGTGTGTTTTTCTTTCTTTTTAAATTATAAAAAAGAAAAAAAAAAGCAAATGCCAAATAAACATGAAGTAGCCGGGTGTTGCTAGTTCTAGTTCGTCAGCTCTTGGAAGGACTGTTGATCCAGAACCTGGAGCTGGAAGTCCAGTGACAAAGTGAGCTAAGGCCGACACTAGTTTCAACAGCAACCTTTTTTAAAAATGCAAGGAATTATTGTTCACTTTCACATGCCAGGCTCTGTGAAACTTTAATATTTCAATGGCTCTAAGAAATAGATGTGGCAAAATGGCTCTAAAGTGCCACTGAGACAAAAAAAAAAAAAAAAAACTCTCTGCGCGGCGTGACCTACATATGTGCAACCACATGTAACATGACAAGACAAAATAGTCGTGCGTGACATAAACCCCAAAGGAAATGATGCGTTTTGGATTTTATTTTTCTGTGGCGTATTTCCGCCAAAACCTGCAGTTTTAAACAAACTGTCATGACGCTTTTCTCTCCAGTAGGAGATTAGTACGTAGAAAACGTTTAAGTAAGTTTGTTTTCTTTTCTCATGCTATCGATGACATCATGTCACGTCCCGTTGAGTCGAGTCCTTCAACGTGGGGAAATTTGCACCACACGGGGACGTGCACTTGCACGGTCTTTCTTTCAGGCCCACAGGTGGCGCTGCGCTTTGATCGAAGCCCCCTCACCGCAAAACAAGTTTGACTGCTGGGAAACTTCCCCGGCCTCAAAACCATCTGAGAAAAAAAAAAAATCTAATGAGTGATTCTAGTATTAATATCGCAGCAGCGATGCCCTCTAATCTCAGGAGCTCCGGCGGCTTGTTTCATCTTCCTCGTCGTCTTCCCACTTTCTTCCCGGGCTTCCACTGACCCGCGACGGGCTGCAGCCCACCGCCACAGACGCGGGCCGCAGCCTCAGAGAAAGGGTGTGTGTGTGACTGGAGACAGATCTGAAAACCTAGTGGTTTGTCAAAACATGTTGTCGGTCATTTCTCATTTGTAGTCGTCCTCATCCCCGCCTTTGATATTCTTCTGCGACCTGCGGGGCATCAAACGCTTTGAGGGCTCGGCGGAGGAGTTCAAGTGGCTCGGAGCGCCTCCCAGCTGGCGGCGCGGTCGGATGTGGAGCTGGTGCTCGCCTCGCTGGAACAATCTTTTCATTCATTCTTTACGCATATGAAGTGTTTTATCTTCTCTGCGAAAGGAACGGATGAGATCCAACCCCCCCCAAAAAAAAAAAAACGTTTGTCATCTGGAGCACATCTAAAACGTACACGTCATTGGTTCAAATGTAAAAACTGGAGCTTCAATTGCAGAAAATAGTAAAAACGCTCACTTGACGTGTTTCCATTTAGGAATTTGGTGCGGCGTCACAGCGCAGCACCAAAAGCAGTCGAGGTCGACAAAAAAAGTGGGAAAATGACAATTTCAGGTATCACTGCCAACTGGCCAAATTCAGCTCATTCTTTTTTTCTTTTCTTTTTTTATCATTCCTGCCAATACAGAGTATACAAAATAATGTAAACACACTACATGAAAGAAAAACGTACATATATATTTTAACACCAAATTTATTTAGAAAATCATGAGATAAATACAAGTTACGCTTGGCCTCTACTATTACAAGAGACGCTCAAAGTGGTGGCCATTGACTTCCAGACAGTTATGTGCGTGGTCAACTACTACTTGGATAACGTTGGCGTCCAAAAGTGTCCAATAGGATTGCTGCACATGTCTTGTCTAAGGGCCACCAATGCAGTCGGTTTCAAAGTGTTTATCGTAACCTCATCAAACTTCGACAGAGGTATCCACATGTAATGAAGTACTTATACAAATTATTCCTTTTTTTTTTCCTGATGTGTGTATGCATTATTTTTGGAGACACTATATAAAACGTGATATGAATCAAAGGATATCCCAGTTTGAACATCGTTGGGGTTTAATTTTGGCTTGAAAACATCCCCTCAGTTTTCCTCTTCAGGAAAAAGCAGCTGACCACCAGGTGAAAGATCAACAAGAGTCATTCCCACACAAGGTCTTTTACTAAACATTGTCCCAGTTTATTCCTCAACAGGACGAGGCCCCCAATCTGTGGTGACCTGGCCCAAGGATCAGACCGTGTATTCTATGTGTATTATTATAGGAACTGGAAGACCTGGAAAGATTGACGTCCATTCATTTCAACTGAGCCGCTCACCCAAACGTCCCACCACGTCACCCCTCTGGTGTTCTGACCAATGAGATGGAGGCTGATGCTGACCTGCTGAGAGCGCTGAGGCCCTGGCAGAAGACGTGTCCCGAGGCCATCGCCGCTACCTGACACAGAGTTCAGCTCGGCTCAGGTCTCTGCACAGACCTGCTGCCGGGCTGAGCTCAGCCGTCATTCCACACATTCCTGCCTCCTCGGCTCCCTCCTGTCCCGGCCGTCCCTCCCGCTGCAGCCGCCGGTGCTGCTGCTGCTGCCGCTGCAGGGCCGCGGGGCATCGCAGTCTGCAGACAGACATTCGTAGCACACGGGCCAGTTATGCCACCTACACACTGTCTGGATCACACACACACACACACACACACACACAGAAAAAAAGAAGGAAGGAAGGAAGGAAGCTGACTGTTGAAAGAAACCTGCGTTTTCTATCTCTGACAGAAACAGACATGATCTATTGGCTGTTACTCTAATTGCTACCTTTGAAAAAAAAAAATGCACGCACAATTGCACGCACACGACACAGAGACACAAGATTCCCCTTCTTTTTGCACAGAGAAAAATGCAGTTTGTGCCACGTCGTTTAATGAAAGAGAAGAGCGCCTGGATGGAATGTTTTCTCTGGACTTTCACCTTCTGTTTCCCGCACAGGTGGTGGTGGGGGTGGTAGAGGTGGAGGCGTAAGAAGAGGAGGTCATGGAGGACATGAAGGTGGTGGTGGAGGAGGTGGAGGAAACCATCCCTCATTTATGTTTTTATTTTTTTGTTTTCTCTCTCCTCTCGGCTGATCCAGCCACACATTAAACAGAGTTTCAGTGATGAGGACAGATTTCAACATGTCAGGTGGGGGAGTGCCAAGGCTACCTCAGTGTTTAAACCTGCCCCGCGCTGAAGGCGGATGTGTGAGTGCGACATATGAACACACACACAAAAAAAAACCAACACACATGCAGGCTTTCTGAGAAACGGCCTCCCAGTGGACGGGACTGTGAAAAAACTGTTACAGTTTAAAGATTTTTTTCTACCTTGATCAGGCCGATCGCCAGCGTCCGACGCTCACATGAATGTGTTCAGTGGAGGCAAAGGCATCTTTATGAATCACTGCTGGAAGAAGCTGTTGCCCAAGGCGCCGTTTTCCGGGGTTTTCCATCCCACACTTGTAAAATGCAGTATCCTGGAAACACCTTGAAGGAATCGCTTTAAGTTTGACATAAATCTTCCTTTTCTTTTGGGGTTAGGGTTAGAACACAGTCACAAAGGCGGGAGGAGGGACTTAATGTACAGGTACTATAAGATTAACAATCTGGTTTACTGAGATGTTGCAGTTGGTTTTGCAGGTTCACACACAACTTAGCTCTTGAACTGGGAGAAAACTATTTACTTATGTATTTATTTATTCTTTTTATTTATTTCTGATATTGAATCTTGCCCAACAATCTCTACCTCTGCCTCTTTTGTCATGCAAGAAATGGAGATCTATAGCTCAGTGTAATGTGTCTCTAATATTATTCAGGTGTTCCAGTTCCTGCCTGGGGGAATGTCTCTTTTGAAAACAATTTCATTTGATCATCAACATAGAAAAAAATAAAAAAAATCCACGGTTTCATGACGACCTCAGCTGGCGTGTCAGCGGAGATGAAAGGATGAGGTCAGTGTGTGCGAAGCACCTGAACACCACCATGACATAATGTCATTGTCTCACCACTCATTCCCTCTCATATGAGGCAACCGCTGCAGGTACAACCGCTCATCACCCCTGCAACATCATCACACTTTGTTCATTTGTGTGTGTGAGAGAGAGACAGGGAGAGAGAGAGAGAGACAGAGAGAGAGAGAGAGAGAGAGGAAGAGGGAGAGAGAGAGACAGAGAGAGAGATCTGCTCATCACAGTCAACACAAGACCTCAGATGTGTTTTATTCGGGCAAGCATGTGGTTGTGTGTGTGTGTGTGTGTGTGTGTGTGTGTGTGTGTGTGTTTAAACATTCAGATGACTAGTGCACTACAGAAGATATCTGAGCGAGGTAGTTAACAGTAGTCTTGGATGCATTAGCCAGACACTGCATCAGTTTATGCTTTAGTTTCATCTCCAACAATATAGAACATCACCACAGTCGGCACGTCTGTGAAGATGATAGATTTTTGTCAATATGTATATATATATCTATATATATATCTATAGACATATGTGTGTGTATGCCTTTGCATATGGTCATTTCCAAGTTTCTCACTTCTGTCCATCGAACCGTCTGTCCATCCCTCCATTCATTCATCCATCCATCCATCCATCCATCCATCCATCCATCCAACCACGCACTAATGGTATCCAGTCCAGTTCAAGCCTCTAATCTTTGGTCCTGAGCAGCTGCTGGCTTGTGGCTAACAGGCTACAGGGCTCTTATTATTGCACATGCACCCATGCACTTAAACGCACGCACACACACACACACACACACACGCAGGCACACAAACATCTTCTCATGTGGTAGGCCAGCTGCCTGCCTGCCTGTTCCTTCCACTCAGTAGTGGGACCCAAACACTGCAGCTTCTCCCGCTGCTGCCGCCGCCGCTGCTGCCGCTGCTGCTGCTGCTGCTGCTGCTGCCGCTGCACTGCCTCACTTTCCAGTCAGGAGGTGTGACGGAAAGATCAGAAGACAGGAGGAGATGAAGGGGCGTAACAGGGCGTGGCGCTGAGAGCGGAAGCTGAATATATAGATGGCTGCAGCAGTGCTGTAAAGATCTGAGTCAGAGAGAGAGAGAGAGAGAGAGAGAGAGAGAGACAGAGAGAGTCACCTCCGCTCTGATTGAATGAATGAATCCAGAAATAAATTTCTACCAAAATGTATAATGGAGACCTGGTGAGAGAAATGTTTTATTCCCCTAGAAGTTCTGCTGTTTGTTGTTTTGGTGCCATTTTTTTTTACATGATTTCAGTTGAGACAAACAAAACAAAACAAAACAAAAATTTCAGCACAGATGTCAGAACATGAGACTTCTGGCTTGACCTTCACCTGCTTCACATTTCTTGAATACAAAGAGAAAATGCTGCCGCACAGTGATGCAGGAGTCGGTCGTTACTGAGTCGCTGAGGCTATTTTCACTTGCGAAAAAATTCTACATCATCAAGTGGCTATTTTGTGTCTGAGTATTTCTACTCAAGCTGTCAGAGAAATATCTCTCTGAGAGCAGTGAGTGGAGAGCAGACCACCCACTCCTGCATACGAACGAGCTCAACGCCGTCGACTCGGCCACGGTTATGAACATGTGAGCCAAGCGACCGAGTTGAGGACTCGGGCCGGACGGCTACATGCAAATTTTCCTCGAGTCCAACTTCCCGCGTGCCCAACCTCGGGCCGGCCCAGCCAACACAGCTTCACATCTGCCGGTGAGGTCAGCAGTAGCTTCCCATCGCAGAAACATGAGCATGATGGATGCTTTGGGACGCCGAGGGTTTTTTTTTCTCTCTCTGTGGCTTTTTCCAGAGTTGCCTCGTCCACCTCGCCGCTCTCCTCTGATCTTTCCTCCAGTTACCTTCCGTCCACTGCGCCGTCTTTAGCAACCGCGTCATTCTCCTCGACGTCCATTTATTAGCTGCTCAAACGTCCCCCGTCTGTGTCTCTGTTGGACTTAATAGGTTTGGGAACGAAACGGAAATCTCCGGGCAGAACCAGAACTATATATGGAAAGCCCAGTGAAGTCTGTCATGTGTCCACGATGCCTCGGGTTGGCAGCTGCTACAGGAGGATTTTAACAGAAGCCTGTTTTTTTTTTTTTTTCTTCCATCAGGGGCCTGAAGAGTGAGAAATGCCGGCAGGCTGTGTTCACTAATCACAGTACAACTCATCACCATCTTTAAAGGAGCCAAAGATTGCATTTCCATATTTTATTCTGATTTTAATTCGTGGGAGCTCAAAGGTTTTGCTAAATTCAAAGTTGTCCAAAAGACTTTAGAAAGGAGTCAAAAAACTTCAGTCGACATGTTTGAAATACGATGATGTGACCACACATTTTTGTGCGATACCGGTGGCTCGGTAGCACTCGCACAAAGTTCGATGAAGAACTCTGAAAAAACCAGAGCGACCCAGCGTGGAAAGAGGCCAAAGTTGAGTGGATTTGTCAGACTCTCTTTCTCTGAGGTCGCTTGACGGCTGTATTTCCCCCCCCCCCCCCCCCCCCCCCGAAGCGGGAGCGGAAAAGGGAAGGACGACGAGGAGTTCAGCTTAATTACCACCTGCCACTGCTGGACGCCCGGGTCTTTGTGTATTGTTTTTTTTTTTTTTTTTGACATTTCTGTGCCCTTATACTGCGGTCATTCAGATTATATGGCACGTTAACTTTGAAGGCATGGCGTTTGCGTCCATTGGCTTCCGCGTGTATGTATACAGGCGTGTGTATGCGCTGCACCCAACTGGAACTCTGTGGTCTGCTCAAGGATTTCTGATGATGGTGAGACTTTTATGTGAGGCCTCAGCCGCTGATCTTTATGCAAGCTGGTTGGAGAAAAACCTCCAGATCTTTTTTTTTTTTCTTTCCGTACGTCGCATATGATGCCGAATTGCACGTGCGAGAAAAGAATGGCGAGACGGGAAAAAAACCCAGCAGAAAACAGACCTGTAAACTGAAAAGTGCACGCAAGCGTAGACGTCCACAGCGTTTGTTTATTATGATAAGCAAGTGTTTTGTTTGCAGAAGACTCTGGTGACTGACGCAGTCTCGACTTCTGAAGTTGAAACCACGACACCACAGGGCCAAAATAGTCATAGTCGCAGAAACCGCATAAATGTTTGTCACCCCCGCCGTGCACGGTCTATTCCGACAACCCAAGCGCTGTCCTTTGCAAAAAAAAAAAAGAAAAAAGAAAAGAAGCAAATTGCAATATGCAAATTTGAGGTACACTGAGCGAAGACAAAGTGCAGAGAAGTCTGGACGTTTGTTTCCAATCAACTGAATGAAAACCCGACTTTGTCGACTCTCAGGCTTTTCTTTCATCTGAATTCACACGGGTGGTTTGCGTGGCAGAAGAACACACATGCAGCACATCCACCCAGTAGCCGGCTGAGTTTGCTCAGAGGAGGCGATGGCCTGATCAAAGCGCTCGTCTTGTCCTCCAACACCGGAACGGATCACACACACTCTGACGGAGGCATCAGGATGTTGTTAATCAGGAGCAGTGGGAGCAGAGTGGGGAAAAAACGCTGGAGGCTCACACAAAGTCTGGAATATTCAGGGTCAGTGTGCTTTCGGAACGCCAAAAAATAAAATAAAAAACAGCGACGAAAATAAAGAAGAGGAGTTTGAACCTCAACATTTCTCAAAATGCTCAGGAATAGCGTCAACGAGCTATTGTGACTTTTGAACTAGCGTAGCTTAGCTCACTCCAAACAGCAGCCATTCATGTGTGTTTGAGGTGGATCAGCAACATGAAACTGTTGCTACTTCCTAAATAAACAATAAATAACGCGATGACAAGAGTAACTTGAAGCTGAATGTTGCTCATCTCCCACAGAACTAGCAAAAGAATGAATCACAAAAAGACGACCAGATTAAAAGACGTGCGTTTTATTTTCGTTCCGCTCTGCCATAATAATACACACACACACACACACACACACACACACACACACACACACATAGGAAGATAATCCACCCCGTTTGTTGGCATGTTGGGACGACAGAATCAAAAACCTAAATTTGTGAGTCACAGGTTTGCGTCTGGTGGCTCCCCACATCAACGGCCGTGATTCAAGCAGGGCCGTGCGTCCTCGCTGGATGAGACTGTAATTCCTAAATATAGACGTCAGGATGACAAAGTGCGGGGTTGGAGGAGTTGGGGTGGGGTGGGGGGGTTCGGAGGGGACTCCTTTGCCTCGCTTACCCCACAGAGCTCATTCCAACCCTTTGTTTCAAAACTGAATCTGACTTTTATTTACAGCGCGCCGCCACTCCCCGCGTTTTTCAAACCTCGCAGGCCGTTAGGACGTCTGAAATGACCGTAAATTGCCTCCCTGCATGTGGGACGCAGCCTTTGATTCCCGCTGGCTGCAGTAATGACTCGGTAGTCGTCGAAGGTAGTTAGTTAGTAGCGAGCTGACTGCTTTTGAAGGGGAGGGGCTATTTACTGTAGCCAAATGACAGGGTGAGGTCAGTTCCCAGACCAGGTGAATGACTGGCTGTCACTTGAGATGGAGCGCGGGGGCAGTTGCAGGGGGGGGGGGGGGTGGGGGGGGTTAATGGCCAACCCATCCCCAAACACAGAATGCATTGGGAGGTTTTGTGCTGCGTGCAAAAACAAATTTGCATGCATGGAAATTTCAAATGGTTTTGCACGCAACAGAAGCCTCGCAACGCGCAGTCACGACACGCAGGGTGAGTAAATGTTCATCGAGCCCTTTCCCCTCCTGTGATGAGGGCAGGTAGCACCTTCTCCCTCTTTTTCTTTTTTCTCCTCTCCCAGGGGGAAAATTACAGGCATTTTCGGTGCAAAGAGAAGCCGATTTTGGAAACGAGTTCCAAAAAAGCTGTTTTCCTCCGGCGGTTGTTTGTTTGGCTATACAACCTGCAAAGAACCTAATTTGCTGTGCTGTAATAAACCTTCTCTTGACATACGGATACTTTTAAACTTGGTGATTTTTCTCTGTTCTTCTAGACAGACTCTAGCAGCTCTCTCATCGACATCTTCCAGTAAAAATCCTGCAGCTGCACACCCGCTACAAGGAGGAGAAGAAAAAAAAAACTCTGAAACTTTCACTCGTTTGAAAATGTTACGGGAACAAGGGCCTGCAGTTACCGAAAGTGTGTGTTTGTGTGTCTGCATTGAGTCACCCGTTGAGTTGAGTCAATCGCAAAGTGAGGTCAGAGGTCAAGTGAGCTTGTCCCGCTTGTCCTGGCCGGGAGGAAACCTTGTTTCTTCTGTTAACAAGCGTCCTGTGTGGCTCCCGAGGCCTCGCAGGGAGCCGAGCGGGGGAAGGAGTCGACGGCGAGCTCTTATCAGGAGGCTGTTTAGCGGCACGTCGCCCGCTGACAGGAGCCAGCTGGAGCCGCCACGCAATTGTATCCAGATGACAGCCATGTATTTTTCTTTTTCTTTCTTTTTTTTTTTCAATAAATTATCTCGCAGGAAGCCTCTTCCTGTTTTTACAAAATTCTGCAAATGTTACCGCATGCTGTCCTGGAACACCTAGGTCAGATATAATAAAGAGCCTTTATTTATACACAAGCCTCTGCTTTAAAAATTTGATTTGGGATCTGGGGGATTTGGAAACATCACTGAGTGGGTCACTGTTTTTATAAATTGATTTTCAAAGCCAAATAAAGTGTTGCTTCATCTCTAAATGTTTTTTAAATGTGCAATCATCCTTATTTCACACCTCATCCTGGTACCGCGGGACAGGAAGTCATTACATCTCGTCAGGGCCTCCTGTTGAAAATGAAACTTGTGCAATCGGCCGGAATGAAACGGGGGCCAGCTGCACGCCAGCCGTCTCGCTTCTCTTTTCTCATTCCCCGTGTTGCTTTAAACTCAGAGTCTCCACGCCGTGAACGAGGCTGACTGCCTCTGAAATGTACGGTCGCTGGTTGAGTCCATCTCTCGTTGGCTCCAACCAGGGTTGGTCACGGTTGGACACCAGTCAGACCCATAGCAACATCACCAGGCAGAGGAGCCCGATGAAAAATCTGGGCATGGTCGTGTGTGTGTGTGTGTGTGTGTGTGTTCATGTGGTACCATGGGAAGTTTTTATTGAGCGAACTGGAGGTCCGGGCTGTCGACAACCTTGTCATTCTTTCCGTGAAGTGAAACAGTTGCTTCACTTCACTGACGTTCAGCTACCATCAGTCCACCGGGGGGCTTCGTCACTCCGTGGCTGGGATAATATAACTGGGGGTATTTTGGGAACTCATCATAACATTACAACAGTCATGACGGGGCGCCATCGGTCTGTCCTTCTATTTTCCACCGGGAGTGCGGCAGCAGATTTTGCCTCGTCCCTCCGCTGCAGTCTCTAACCAGCACGCCTTGATGCTGAATGGGGACCAGTGCAGTTTTTCAGTTGAAGCTCTGGGTTTGTGTTACGCAGTTGTAGTTCAGTTGTGCAGTTCAGTTGTGTTCCTGTCATTCAAGTTAAAGCAAACAAACTTGACATACTGAAGGCTAGATTGTTAGAGATGCATCAGACCAACAAACAACTTTATTCATTGTGTGCAGTCGTGCTGCCGGATGACAACATGTGACCACCCGCAGTAGGTCAGCGGCACACACAGATCTAAAAGGCTCTTGACAATACACCTGAAAAGTGTTTACGTCTCTTCAAGGACAGCACCTGCATGTCGTTGGCCCCCCCTGTAGCCGCTGCCACCGCCGCCGCGTCCATCAGCAGGTAATTTACTGCTTTAATTACAGACAGAAAGAATACCAGAAACATTTTATAACCCCTCCTAATAGGTTTGACCCCTGCAGGTCCCCTTGTGGGTCAAAGGGGGTCACCATCACTCTTCACAAAATGAGTTGGGGTTGGCGTGGGGGGGGGGTCCTGGGAACCCTGAGTGGATGCAGCTTCAGAGAGCCTCCAGTCCGAGGTGCTTAAAACGTCGGCGGGAGAAATGCAATACTGAATAATTGCGTTTGGCCGACATCAAAAGGAGAAAAGTTTCAACTCCACAGGTGTCCGGCCCCGTTGTTTTCCACGACCTGCTAGGGGCCGCCGATGCGATATCGCAAGCTGGGGGCCAGAAAGCACCAGGCCCACACAGTAGTGTTGTAGTACTGGAGATTAGTGTTGGTCTGCGGACCACATTTTAAAAGTCTCGGTCTCGCACTGGGCAGACTCGGGATTTTTGATCAAGACTGATCAAGACTCAGCCAACACTGCAATGACACGATAATAACAGAAAAGAATCCAGCTGCAGTTTTACGCACTGTTCGTAGCACCCAGAGTGACACCCTGCCTCCTTATTCCTGGTTCATTTCCTTTTCAGTTTTGTTTTTTTTTTTGAAAATGGTTCAAAATAGTTGGAAAAGCAGCAAAATGTTAAAGAAAATCATTCAAAGACACCTTGCTGAAAAGAGATCCTGCTGTTCCTCTTAGAAGCAAATTTGAATTTTGAAAAAGGTACTGGTCATTTTTTTTCTGTGTTGTTGTTATTTTCTGCGATGAACTGGCGACTTGTCCAGGGTGTCCCCTGCCTTCGCCCTAAGAAAGCTGGGATAGGCTCCAGCAGACCCATGTGACCCTGAGCTCGGGACTAAGCGGGTATGGAAAATGAATGAATGAATGAATGAATGAATGAATGTTGTTATTTTTCTTTGATATATAAAGTCTTGGTCTGGTCTCCATCTCGATGCTCTCCAGTCTTGACAATGTCTTGGTCTCGGTCGGTGCCGTCTCGACTACAACGCTACCACACTGCTAACAAATGCTTGCTTTACTTTACACTTGATTTAAGAAATGATGTTCATCTGGGGGTCATGCATCTTTTCTCACAGTTTTTAAAATCATTATTTCATTTTAACCAGAACCAAACATTAAAAAATAAAATCCCCACTTGGTGGTTTGAGCCCCTGCAAAGCCCCATGTGGCGCCCGCCAGCCTCAGTTTGTTTATCTGTTTGTGTGGTTCGTCCGTTTGCGTGCAATTAAAGTGCGTCTGTATGTGTGGCACTCGCATGTTGTTTATGTTACATTTATTTTACGCGCGCATGTGTGTGTGTGTGTGTGTGTGTGTGTGTGTGTGTGTGTGTGAGTGTGTGTGTGAGAGAGAGAGCAGGGTGGGGCCGCGGACCCTGATGTGGTGGCCTCTGTGTTACTTCAACACATGGCGACGGAGGCTGGAGGCTCCACGCATCGCCAGGAATGTCTGGGAACCTTCTGCGAGTAGCGCGCGCGCATGTTGTGTGTGTGTTTTTGAGGCTGTATGTGTGTGTGTGTGTGTGTGTGTGTGTGTGTGTGTGTGTATGTGTGTGCCACTATGCAATTTCTGATGACCACACTGATCATTATACACTGGATTCATGTGCACGGATGCAAGCCTGGGAATTTGCTCCTCTCGCTTGTTTATGTTCCCACTTGTTGTGATGATAAACACGCAAACATGAACACGCGCGCACACACACACAAACACACACACACACACACACACACTTAATTGAACTTTCGGTGCGGCGCGAACTGACAGATTGTTTCACCTCAGTGTGACTGATGAGTTCTCTTTCTTGGAAACGTGGAAGCTGATTAACGGTTAATTGAAGACTTAAAACCCCACTTGCATTGTTTTCTTTCCTGTGTTGTTGTATCCTCCAACATGATTAAAAGTCCAAGCAAGATTGCAGAGACGAGGCCCATTTCCCACCAAAACCAAACACAAGAGGCACATCTTCAGGTTTCATTTGGTTCTGCGTGTGACAGGTGCAAAGTTTTAACCTTGAGCTTGAATTGAGGGAAGAAGATGGATCAAGTCGCTGCAGCCCTTCAATACACACACTAGTTATATTGCAGCTGTCCTCACTCAATTGAATTTCTTTTTTTGGACTTTTCAGTGGCACTAACTAAACGAGTCGACGGCGTTTAGGTCGTTCGTATGCAGGAGTGGGTGGTCTGCTCTCCACTCACTGCTCTCAGAGAGATATTTCTCTGACAGCTTGAGTAGAAATGACACAAAATAGCCACTTGACGATGTAGAATTTTTTCGCCCGAAAGTTTGGAAAAGTGAAAATAGCCTCAGCGACTCAGTAACGACCGACTCCTGCATCACTGTGCGGCAGCATTTTCTCTTTGTATTCAAGAAATGTGAAGCAGGTGAAGGTCAAACTGAAGTGTTGTAACAATAAACACTCAATCCATCACAGAAGACTCAAATCATGAATGTGGAAAACAAAATAAAGTGACTCTCTGCACAATGTGAGTGCAAAAAAAAACCTTTGTGCAATGTTTTGAACCAGGTCAAGGGAGCGTGACGGTGCAGCGAGCTGACATGGAGTCCGCTGCACTTGCGATAAACTCCCTCCTCCCGCTGGCCGCGCTCCTGCACCGCCGCGGCTCCAAAATAACTTTGTCAAACGTCCCGGTATCGCATATCTGCTTCGCAACACACAGCTCTGCAAACTGCGGCCGTGACACATGTCGAGGTTCTCCGCGCGGTTCCCCCGAGCGGCGGCCCGAGCGGTTCTGGTGGTGTTCGCCCTCCGAGCAGCTGCGCAGCGCCGGGGCCAAGTCGCTGCTGACCCGACTGTTCTGCTTCCAGCAGTCGACCGAGCCAGGCAAACGGAGTTCAGCTCCTGCTCTTTTTTTCTCTCCCCCCAGTGATCTCGGGAGCTCCTGGGATCAAACAGTGCAGCAGGCAGGCAGCGGTTAGCGCCGGCCAGAGGGAAACACCCTCCCTGCGGCTTCCCTCTCCTGACAAATATTAAAGACCTGCCCTGCGCCTGCCTTCCACCGGTTGTGTTCTCCGCTTTGTGTGTGTGTGTGTGTGTGTGTGTGTGTGTGTGTGTGTGTGTGTGTGTGTGCACCAGTAAGCGGTGTAAACAGAGAGAGGAAAAATCTAAAAAGCAGTTGTGGGAAACAGTATGACGGTACGTCAACATTCACCTGCAACAAACGCATTTGTTTGATATTGCGCTGTTTTCTTTTCAAACACTCCGTACGTTCAAACAATAATACTTGCAAACATTAAGACAATGACCGGAAACTCGCTGGAAAGGAGAAAATCCCTTTTCTTCCATCTTCTTCTGAATCATAGGTGAGGCTTTAATGGAAAGGTCAGAGGGCAGCTTCCCACAAAGGTCAAGTTCATTATTTATTCAAGTGTACGTACAGATTGGTCTCTGAAACTCTTCAAGGATCAATCAGGAGCTCCAAGACATTATTCCCGTCAGCTGTTTCTGTTTGTCTGGATCACCTTGATTTTAAAGGGTCCATACTGTGCCGTACTCACTTTGACAGTGTTTTGCAACTTTAGGAAGAATCTTATGTTCCTGTTTTAATTTCCAGTTTTTTTTATTTCCTGCCCTCGGGTGTCTCCCTCACCTGAGTGGTGACCTGATTTGTCGCACCTGTACCTCGTTGTTCTCACCTTATTTAAGTGCTGCGTCACCAGCCTGCTGTGCCAGTTTGTCTCACTCACCTGGTTTGGCGCCGGTAGCCGCTTGGCCCCTCAGGGTCTCAGTCAGCCAGGTCTTAATATAAAGGGCTTTTCACCACTCCATCTGAAAGGCTTGTTCAGTTCAGTTCGGTTCACTTCAGTTCATAACCGCTCTTCATCAACTCCTCAGGTGTTTGTTTTTTTTTTGTATCTGCGGCCTGTTGTTGTGTTGTGCCTAATGTGTCTGTAGTTAGGTGACGTTTTGAAAAGACCGAAGGCCCAGAACCAGCAACAGTCGAGCTCTCTGCTGACCCTTGTGTGCTTCTCTCCTTCTTCTCCTCCTCCTCCTACACCTCTTTTCTTCTCTCCCTCCTCTCCTCTGACAGGGTTACGGGATTAGTAGCTGCGTCTTCAAAGGCGAGGCCACATGCTCGCAGATTTACTACGAGCGCAATCCTGTGCACCGAGAGCGACAACAAAAAAAGAACAAGAAGAAAAGAAAAAAGATTTACGCCCCACCTGGAGTCCAATGACGCTCCGCCTGCTGCTGTTAACATTTCACTTTAACCTTCAGCCTCTGGCCACTGTGGCAGACTCCTAATTGCTCTAATTTAGCCATTGTTCATTTTGAAGAGTAATTTCAAATCATTACACCGTGTGTGTGTGTGTGTGTGTGTGTGTGTGTGTGTGTGTGTGTGTGTGTGTGTGTGTGTGTGTGTGTGTGTCGCTAGCCTACCCGCCCTCCACCTTCTCCAAGGAAGATAAACAAACTAATTACACAATTCAGTCACGGTGCTTTGGGTGCTGACATGTATTCAAAGATGAAGACGAAGAAAAAAAGACGTTGGATAACAAACATGTCATCGCTGTCAGTTTGAGGGGCTACTCAGAGCGTGCAGACGGCACATGGCGGTGGGCGGCGTCCCAGAGCGGCGTGAAGAGCCTCCCTTGTTCCTCTTTCACTCGCGCCGCCAGGTGACGTTCCACGACTTCACCTCGGCCTGCAGTATAATAAACAGTCAAGGCGTGGAGAGCGCAGAGGTGAGGGGAGTTCGCCACCGAGAAGGGCAGCGGCGGCATGTCAGGGCGAGGATCAGTGACGCTCGACTGTAAGAAAAAAAGGAGAAAAAAGTGGCCTAAAGTTTAAGAGCCAATCTACTTTTTTCCTCCACATGTGGAGAACAGGTGTCAGCCAGAGCAGCTGTGGCCGCAGTGGAGAGAAGCCCGTTGGTGTTTGAGTGTAGGGGACTGCCCCCTCTACAGGTCAGCCGGGAGAATTACAGCTCCAGTCGAAGCGAGCCCGGGCCTCGACGGCTGGGAGTCACGTATGTCACAGTCCTAAATCAGCGGCACCAGCGACGATCAAAGGTGCCGTACAGCAGCGAAATTTACATTGTTTCATCCTAATTACACCGTCATGTGGAAGCAGCTCGTTCCAGCCCAGTCCGGTCCAGTTCAGTTCTGTTCAGTTCAGGGCAGCAGGGCATCGGCAGGGCTTACACACAAATATCTGCCATATTTCAGATGCTTCTGGAAGTAACATAATGACTTGCATCCCACCAGAGGTGAAAAGGTCATAGTTAATGTAGTACATTTATGGCTCTGTAGGGGGGCGTAGCCTAAACCGACCAGGCATCTGGTCTTTATAACCGTCCACTTTGTTTGATGTTGCACCTAAAGCGGCTGGAAAATGGAGCGAACCACGTTTGGTTTTGAGACAAAGTCCCTTTTCTCCTTCTTCCCGTCGTCCGGCCCTCTTCTCTTCCCTTTGATTCAGGCGTGTATCGAGTCGCCTTGGCAACACGTATGGATACACGAGCAATTTGGCTTCTGGTGTTTGACAAAAAGTCTCAACATGACTCAGCGTGTCCGCGGAAAACAAAATCCATAAGGTGTTCCTCCGCTGTTCATCTCGAGACTGCAGCCTGCAGTGAATGGAACGGTGTCACCTGTCGCTAATACAAATACTGATTATGAGTCGAGGTGATCATCATTATCTTAAATACACTCCTAGACACATGACAATTGTGATGAATCACACAAACAAGCCTGCACTTGGAGGAAACTCTTAATAGACTGAAGGGTGTTTGTACCATGTAAAAAATATCTTATATTTAACGTGAAAATCCCAGTTGTGCTAAAATGAAATGTCTTATATATGACCTTTAAAACATATCAATGTGGTCAAAGCAGCTTTTAGATATGTTTCTGTCCGACAACTCTGCCACTGAGCTCATTGGAATTTCCGAGTCTTTAATCGTGCATCCTTGTTTGTATTAATGGTCGTACGTGACGGAAAATTCCCCATTTTCTAAGCATAACGTGTCACTAAATTCTCCAGAAATGAGAGAAGTCCGCCCTTCCTGCCTTTGCTCGTTCTGCTTTTTCAAGGATGTATCGCAACTAAAATTCACGCCTCTGATCATCATCCATTGTGATGTCACAAAGGGCTGGTGAAGACCCTCATTCAGCCATCAGTTCCGACTTCCGTAAACCCCAAAAAGTAAAAGAAAAGAAGAGTATTTCTGTGATGAGGGAAAAACAGTCAACATGAGATTTCTCTGAACTCTGTGTCCTGTGCTGTCTTTTGGCTGACAGCTGAACTGTAGATCACAGAGATAATCTTCAAATGAAGACGACTTATCGGTAATCGCATTTAATCCCCTCCTCAGTAAAATAACCCTGGGAGTGCACACATGTGTGTCAATGTTTCAACCGCGAGTGCACGTGCTCGTTAAAGAGCGGTCCATATTTTGCATGGTGAAAACTTTCTTCTTCTTTTTTTTTCTTTCTATTGCATGCATGCGTGCATGCATGCGTCTGTTTTTTTGCAAGGGGGAATCGGTGCATTTGTGCATTCCTGGACCTCCGCAGCCATGAATAATAAGCTTTTCTCTGACGTGCCCCACGGATGAACTTAACAATCAGCATCGTTTGACTGCTTTGCTCTTGACGCGGCTGCCAGTCAGCGTCAATGATTGGATGAAACCAGAGCTCTTGCCCTCGGAGCGTTTCTATCTCTCTCACTCCCTCCCTCTGGATGCTGCTCAACCCTGGACAGGTAAATCTGTTTCACATGACTTTGTAAATCCAACACTTTCTGCAAAGATTTTTGTTATCTATCTATCCATCTATCTATCTATCTATCTAAATATATATTACCTGTCCAATTAAAAGCATTTTCATACATGCATCATAACTGCTCCAGCCTTTTTATCCAAAAAGGGAGCCGATTGGTTTATGGAATCTGTGGAAAATGAAGACCAATCAAAACGGGGCTTTACAGCTGTAGGTTGGCGAGATGGATGCGTGGGTTTCCAGAGTGGAAATCTGAGTCCAGGTGCTGTGACCTAAATGACCTGATAGATATCGTAACTGAAGAGCCTTTGAAGATACATGAGGTCATATTTCGTTACGCCGGCGGACAATTAGCAGGTTTTTTTTTTAAAAGCTCATTTTACAGGAGCTGCGGCTTCTCGATCGCGATTGTCCTGTAAATGTCCGGCGTCTGCTCATCGAGCAGCTCTCTGTTCGGCAGGACCTTATAATCTGAACCCAGGGAGATTCCCTCAGATTACCCTTTTTCAGTGTTTTGATACTCCCCAACCGGCAATTGGCAAATGGAAAATGACAGCCGGTTGCTGCCAAGCTCCAAAAGGTTAAAGGTCAAGGCTCGGCGCTCCCTGTGATGGTGTTTTGAGAGAAGACGAGTAGTCAAATGGTGACGACTCTTCTCTCCGTCTCTGTTTGTCTCCCGTCTCACTTTCAGCCGGCTGCTCTTTAATTTGCCTCTGCTGCTGCTCTTCTCCGTCTCCTCCTTCGGGCTTCATCTCAGGTCTTCTGTGTTTTCCTTCCCTGTTCCTCCGATCCTACAGAGGATCGACTTACTATCGCACGGGAGCCGACAAACTCACACACTGCAAATATGTGCAGCAGTTTAAACCAGTGGTTCTCAACTGGTGGAGTCTCAGACACACATTTTTCATTTTATCATATAGTCGAGGCCCAAATTTGTTCCACAGAAATATATTTTCTACCATTTCTGTCATGTCTAGTAAAAAAAAAAATCTAAAAAAAATTCATTAAATTATTTGAATTGGTTTACTTGATTAAATTGTGTGTCCTGCAAAATAAAGGCCCGATATTTTCCCTACAAATATATATTTTTTAACCCCTCCAACACACACACACACACACACACGAAGTGGTGACCCAATCAAAACAGCTCTGATAGTTCAAACCATTTGTTTGGATCATCCTTTTCCCACATGCACTTTCTTACTTCTTTTTCTTTTGATCTGTCTGCCTGTACAGATATCCAATTATAGGGGGAACCGCTGAGGCAAAGACGATGGGAGAACACAGGGCAGCTCGAGCCCCAAAAAAACCCCAGAGAGGAGCGTGATAAGCAGCCTCGTACAAGCTCTGATATTATCACATTCATGCCTCATTCACAACAGCAAACTGGATCCAGAAAAGGCCCCGGCTGCTGCCGAGGGTCACCTCTGGGCCTCGCCAGCCAATGAAAGCGCAGGGTTATGGGAAGCTGCAGCGTTTGGCTCTGCCGGATAGCAACTTCACTGACAGGTTCTCCTTGGAAAGGCGTTTTGTACAAATGACCGACCGCCGATACCACAGCAAAGAGCGGCGCTCGGCGACTGCGCCGTCCATCCCGGGCCAAGGACGTGCATGGCAAGAACATCATGGCCAGTGATCTGAGGCCGGAGAGAGGAGTGGAAGTCTGTGGCCTCTTTTTTCTTCTACTTCTTCTTCTTCTTCTTCTGCTCCTTCTGGATTTCACGTCGGGGAGGATGTGTGTGTCTTTGTGTGTGTGTGTGTGAGAGAGAAGTGAGTTTTGTGCCGCTGTTACAGTCAGTTGAATTGGTTTGATTACATTTTGTGATAGCAATCAGCTCCATTCGGCCGGCTGCTTTTGTCCTGTTTGATGTTGAGCATCCAGACGGAGGAGCAGCAGCGGCGGCAGCAGCAGCAGCGGCAGCGGCAGCAGCAGCAGCAGCAGCAACACAACACACGTGTTGCAAAACAGTCTGACACAGAGGAATCTGAGACGGCACCCTGGTCCAGTTGGTTCAGGTGTGGGGTGAAAAAAATAAAAGCTGCTAGCTGAGATCCACACACACACACACACACACACACACACACACACACACACACACACACACACACACACTGTTGTCTCCGTGGTCTCTCAGATAATTGGGGCAGGGCTGAGATGATTGGTTATTGCTGGAGTCTGTTGGTCTTAATGTCTCTCACTTTTTGGTGGCATGTGGTTTTCTTTGTAAGTAAACACCATTTGGAAATACTCTATCACCCTTAACGGTGTGTGTGTGTGTGTGTGTATGTGTGTGTGTGTGTGTGTGTGTGTGTGTGTGGCAGGGTGGTACCGCTCACGCATGCACACATGCGAGTGTTTGGATGCCGTGGAAACGGCTGATGTTTGCTCCTGATAGTCAGTCTCTCTCTCTCTCTCTCTCTCTCTCTCTCTCTCTCTCTCTCTCTCTCTCTCTCTCTCCCTCTCTCTGTCTGTCTTTAATTGCAGGGAAAATGGTTTTCAGATGTGACTGTGCGACTGATCACTTTGGGCCCCCGCTCGGCCCCAGTCGTGTCCTCCCCGACCACATCAAGGTGGAGGTCGGGGGTCTGATGTGGGTCGATAGCAGCCCGGGGTTGGAGGCCCTCGGTGGGGTTGAGGCGCTCCTCTCGGACGCCCTCGCCGTCACCATGGCCGTGTGATCTGCCTCCCAGGATTGTCTCTGTTGTCTGCAGATATAACTCTATTATAATTGGGCGCCGGTGACGTGGCTGTAGTTCAATGAGCTTCTCAGATTTAATTTTATAACATACTTTGATTTTAATATGGCATATAAATGATTTGAAGTCTCATTGACCTTTTTATTTTATACTTTTAACTCAGGGTCTCTTGCAGGGCAGAGTGGCTGAGAAGGGGGAAAAAATTTAGCAGGCTATATTTTCCCATACAAGTGCACATAAGTATTGGGAAATCCTCATTAAAAAAAAATCTGGACTTATATCCCATGTTGTGAAAAACCAATCAACAGTTCCCCTCCGAATAAAAACTATATGCGTGTATAATCAAACTAATGAACGCGGCTCCCCACATATTCCCAGCACCTGTGGAAGAGATGCTGTGGGCGTAGCGAAAGCCGCAGTCCAGTAATAGAGCCGCTGGGTTGCCTCGGTTTGCTTTCCTTGGATGACTCCTCAGCCCTGGGTGAGGACGCTGGCAATCCACATGGGAGAATGAAGGACTCCGTGTCATGTGTTCCAGGACTTGTGAGGGGGGGAAAGAGAGAGGGAGAGAGGGAGAAAAAAAGGGCAGCGATAGAGAGGACGTTTGGGGTGCAATGCCGCCCCCTGCTGTTGGGAAAGAGTACTGCATGGAATGGAAGCGAAAACCAAATCATGGGTGATTTGTGTCCACAGGGTGTGTGGGCTCATCAGGCCTCTTCCATGATCACGTGGTCACTTTGATTGCAGGGTTGGATGGACTGGGGCACCTTGAGGCCGACTGGATCCCGTGAGCAGTGAGCGCCTCTTGAGATCCGGCCTCTTGAGTCGTGCTGGAGGGACAAGCGAGCTCATCCTCATCCTCAAGGACTCTCTTGGCAGAGGACGTGCGGCGTCAGGTGACACCCGCACACTTATTACAATCACCAAGGAGAGCATTTTGACCGTTTGATGAGCCGCACTATCGTTTTTCATCGCAACCGTCAGAGGATTTCGTCTTGTGACTGAAGAGAGTCTGTGTGTGTGTGTGTCTGTTTATCTCTACATTTTTCCCTCTGATGTGTACATTGGATGGAGAGACAAAAGAGGGGTGAGGGAGGGAGGGAGGGGAAATGAGATTGCGAGCGGTTGATAGAAAAGAATCAGCCAGCTGGCCTGCAGCCTCAGAACCAGAACCCTGCCCCCTGATCTCTGGCTCGGAGAAAACACAACAGCCGGAGGCTGCGGGGAGGCCGAGGAGGCTCTTGTTTGCGTTGAGGCTCGCGGGGAAGCCGTGTGTGGCTGCACTCGGAGTGGATGTTATCGCAGGAGCTCTGCCTCCGTCCCCGTTTAGCATTCCACCGAGGCGCTAATGGTTTTCCAGCTCAAGCAGCAAACTAGAACGACAACCATCGATCGGACAGCGGGGCAGCGCCCTGCGGTTTTACTCGCTGTTGCCTCTAGAGGAGCGATGTGGTAGTTATTAGACTGACGGAGCGCTTAAGCCCGTGACTTCAAACATTCTCCGTATTAATTTCATCCGTTGCCGTTCTCACATTTTGCGCCTGCGTGCGGAAAACAGCTCCCCTCCGTCTGTATTCTGTGCAGACGTTTGAGGAAAGCAGGAGAGATTACGCGTCCTCTGCCCCGTGGGTAGGCTAAACCCAAAGACAAAAAAACATCTTGAAACATCTGCTACCCATATTTGGTGGACCTTCCAAGAGCAGCAATCCGAGGTCACTCTATAAGGTCATCATCGCTTCAATCTCTGTCTCCCTGCAAGCCTCTCTATCTCCCTCTCTCTCCCTCTCTCTCTCCCTCTCTGGCAGACTCTCCGTCGTCCTCCTGCTGCCTTTCAGTAGCTCCCAGTGAGCATCAAAGCCTCGACACTCTGGTCCCACGGAGCAGGAATCTCCCCACTGTGCAAACAGCGCCGCACTCCTCCCCGACCGCGGAGCAGATTCAAACTTGCGTGTGAACCTTTGCATCTTCGCTGGCCCCCATTAGAAGCAGAGGGAAATGAGGTGTGTGTGTGCCGAGAGGGGTTTTTCCTGCTTGGGGATCTATTGGTGGAAAGAAGCGTCGAGGAGGCAGTGATCAGCGACGGATCATGAGATAAATGGGACAAGACAGGAAGCAGAGGAGGGGAACTGCAAGTCTGACCAGTCACAGGAAGCCCTGTAAGACACACATTATAATCATTTTTAAAATCTTTTGTGTGTCTGTCTAATCACTGGCAGACCTGTGAACACAATCTGTTCAACATAATTTGACCGGTTCATAATGTTTTCATTTGAACTGAATTCTCACATCTGGAACTTTGCTCACTCATTTTCTTTGCTCAGTGTGAGTGGCTGCAGCGCCTTGCAGCATGAATCCACTCACTGTAGGGCTTCTTCTGGCCAGACAAGAGCGCTGCATAGTGGTTAACACCGGTACTGCTCAATGCTTCCACCCACACGTCTCACCGCCATAGACCCTGAGCCTGTCTTAAAAAGACTTAAACCCTGAATGAAATTCTCTGAGTCTGTTGACACTTTTAAAATATGTCCAGAATTTTGAATGAATTGAGTCATGAAACCTGAAGAGTTGACATATGACTCCAATTGTAGTACTGTCAGGTCATTGCAATTTTTTCTCCAGGATGAGAAGTAAAAATTATTTTATTTTTTTTAAATTAGGTTTGCAACAGTACAGCTGTACAGAAAAATATGATTTTTTTTTTTTGCATCCAAGTGTTTATCTTCCATGTGTGTCATCCTTGCTTGCCTTTGTCAGATAAGAGCATCAAAGCTCATCATCATCATCATCATCATCATCATCACCACCCCTTGTTCTTATTATAGCAGTGAACTGCAACAGTCGAGGTCAGAACTGCGGTCTGCGTCCACGTGTAGAGAAGAACTGGCAACCACTCGTTACGTGTGTGTGTGCGTGTGTGTGTGTGTGTGTGTGTGTGTGGGTGCGCGCGTGTCTGTTTGCAAGGGAGATCACAGCCTTTGATCACTGGCTGTGTTTGATTGCATTAATGCTGCATTTAATCCTTGTTTTGATATCTCTCTGTCTCTCTTTTGTCTTTTGTTACATAATTCAACAGGAAGCAGCAGGTGGAGCTTTAACACCGGATGCTGCTTTCATGTCGTTACATGTGTTGAGACACATGTAACGCGTGTGTGTGTGTGTGCGCGCGCGCGTGTGTGTGCCCCGCCTATTATGCTGCATCTGATAGTCGCACTAAACCTGAATATTGAATTGGTTGGAGTTTGTTGCAATGTTAACCCAAAGGTTTCTTTTTGAGTAGGAAAAAAATAGTAACTTAGTTAAAGCAAAAAAACAAACAAATAATCTAAATGGGGAAAAAGCCAAATTAATAATAAGATCTAATGTCATTTTGATCTTCCTCTGTTTAATGATGCTTTAACATACCTCGCTGTTGAACCCCCCCCCCCACACCACCACCACCACCCCTACCCCCCACATTAAAGTTCCTAAAAAGATAAAGCTTAAAATTCCAGCTTTTGTATTTGAAAATTTCAGTCCAATCACATTGAATGATTGTTGTGGAATTTGTAAGAGGTGAAGCCGAATCTTCCAAACTTGCCATCGCTCGACCTGTTTGTTTCTGACCAACATCCAGCAGCAATAATGCCCTCCCCCACCCTCTCCCCTGCAGGTCGCAGGATGGGAAAATATGTGAATATCTCATCAGTGAAGCGAGCAGCTGCAGACGAGGAGGAGAAGCAACCCTTTCACATGTCACAGTGACCCACCTGCTTGTCTGTCCCTCTGTCTCTCTGTCTGTCTGTCTGTGTGCGTCTGGATGATCCCACCTGCTTCTGGGCAGATTGGACTCTGTCCTCACCTGCCTGTGTCAGCCGCGCTAATCCACCTCTGCCACTCTGACAGACACGGCTGCGATAAGGCACGACACCCTATCCCTCGCTGTTTGATCCACACACACACACACACACACACACACACACAGACAGACTGATGTCTTCAAAAAGATGGATGCAGACTGTTTTTAAAAAGTTAGTTAGTTTTAGTTTTAATCCTGCTGGAGCTCCATGTTGTGGCTCTCTGGTTTAATAGTCACACACGGTGGCACAGTGCTATGACACAATTGGATTTTTCCACTTGGGGGAGTAAACACAGGGGTGGTGCTATCAGGCACTATTGCTAAGGGCCTAAACCTGAAAATGCCCCTCCACCGCCTTAGAAATAAATATTTTGTTCAAAGTAGATTCTGGCTAATTATGCTATGACACTTTATATATATTTTTTTAATGCATTGTGATTGTGCTCGATTCATTTTTGCGATTTATTTTGTAAGGCAACGTGCAACAAACGATTTAAATACTCGAAATGTCTGCGGTATGTTGATGTTGAGTGGTGTCCAGCGCCACCTGTCTCCCTGCTGACTCCCTCCGGCTCTCTGGCAGACCTGGGCCCAGCTGTCAGTACGGACAATATTAGACTGAGGTCTGGGAGAGCTTCACTCCTCTTCTCGTCTGTCACCCTGCAGTGATATCTGTCTCCCCACAGTTTCACCCGAGCTAATTAAATGTTAGGATGAGAGAGGACGCGTGCTGAAAGACGGCGACCATCACCAGCTTGTTTTTGATGACAAAAAAAAAAAAAAAAAAAAAAATCATATATATGTGACCGATGTGGGATACATGTGTGAGAGCGATGTGACCGCCCTCCACTGGACGACTTGGAAATCAGTTTGCAAAAGTCGTGATCAGATGTTGCATTTAAAAAAATAAAAATAAAAAAAATACTCGTTGTCTTCCTTTTCAGTAAGAACAGAATTGTGTTTAGTTTTAACACTGAATAATATACAATTCTAATTATGTTGCTAAACGAATAATAGAATAGAAAAGAACAATATTGTTTTTAAAATTTACCAAAATGCGTGTAAAAAAAACAAACAAGAGTTGGAAAGCCTGCTGTTACGCTTAAGTGCCACTGGGGGGCAACCTGAACACTTCTAATAGAATGAAAGTTCGAAACATTTTCTGTCCCCACCAACCCTTTAACTTCCTGTCTGCCCTGATTTGTGGGCTACCACCAGCAATACTAGCTAAAAGTTGGTGGCTGACTATCAGCTTACCTGGAGGTAATTTGAGATGGTTCCAGTTGATGTAACTATGGTTTATTTCATGACTTGATTATGATTCATTACTTGCTAAATTATATGACACACAACAAAGGAGCAGTCTAAGTCAGGAAATCTGCCATTACTTTGCCTTGATATCAAAGCACCTATCAGTCAGCCTGCAGTCTGGTTGCAATGCAGCGAAGTCTGGTGCTTAATGTCTAATACAGAGAGATTATCCTCCCACCACATCCTGTTCAATTTGTGATTAAAGAGTCTCTTTTGATCCTTGCCAGGTATTAGGTGTTGAATCAACAGTTCAGCCTCATTTTCACTCTAGTTTGCAACGTTTGGTACATCATTGAGTTTTGTCTCAGTATGAATCTAACATTAAGGTGTGTGTGTGTGTGTGTGTGTGTGTGTGTGTGTGTGTGTGTATTTAAAACAGGGCTGCAGTTATTTATTTCACAGTCTTATGCAGTTCCTTTGAATAGCCAAAGCCATTTCCAAGACTTGACTGTCTTTGAGAGCTATTTGTGCCTGTTTCCATTCTTGGCCCTTGTCATGTAACCCACTGGAGATGAGCCCGGTCTGACGCCTTAATTGGATCACTTATGCACTTCCCTGAGACACGCATTGCATTGTGACCTACTGTGTGAGATCACAGACGTAAAGGCAAGTTTCTTGAATGGCTCCATTCATAAACAGGGCAACTGAAAAGTGCTGTTGCATGAAATCTGCATCCACTCCCCAGTGTATTGGGATTGCATAAACAACTATTTTTAGTGACATTATTTTTAATTTGATAAAATATGAGCGGCAACGACCCAGCAGCCATCCTGCCCTCTGAGGCCACCTTTTGGTCTTGTCCTTTGGCAAACATGGAGGAGGTCCAACAAAGCATCATTTTCAGCAGGAGGCGACGTACCTTAACGCTTCTCCCCTTGTCGCACTCAAACTGTAAAATCAGATCCCATGTAGCTGTTTTTTTTTATATATATTTTTCCATTGAGTTCATGAACCAAGACTCATCAGTCTATGATCTTCTGCTCTATGTATATCACAGTTTGTGTCTAATTTGTTTTGGGCAACATGATTCAACATGATTGTATTGTTGAAACATTTCTATTGCTTTCTATTCTATTCTATTACACATGTCATAACCTTTTGATGGGTGGGAAAGATGATTGCCGGTGATTTCATTGTGATTGTTGTGATTGTGAGACTGTGTTGTTTTATGAGACGTTGCTCAGCAATCAGTGCAGAGCTGCACAGACCTAAAATTGCACCACACAAAAATTGCCTCCCACCCACCAACGCCAACGACACTTATCGGAGTGATTGGGTCATTGATCGCCTCTCTGATTGGCTGCCTGGCCTGTCGGTCACGACGTGCTACGGCTGCTCCGTTCATTCCCACGACTGACGCATGCGGGGCGACTTAATCTGCGCTTCGGCTGCAGCCACAGGATTGTGTCGCAGCGTCTCCCTGCTGAGGCGCCGAACGCTGCTCGACCCACCGGCTGGAATACAGACAGCAGCTCTCCTCCTCCCTGAAGCGAACCCCGCGGAGTCATTTAACGCGTCAATGGGGCTCCAATCGTCGTCGTGACTGCTTCCCCCACCGCCTCTTCATCACGCACTGCACCGACCGCGTCCACGTTTGCAGCATCCTCAGCACCGCGGCTCCTCTCCTGCGCAGACATGGGCACCGTCCTCTCCATATCGCCGGCGTCTAAGAAGGCATCCATCATGGACGCGGAGGCGGCGGTGGACGCCGCCAAGACGGACAAGAGCCTGAAGAAGCACTCCATGTTCGTGTCGCTGTCGTGGAAGAAGCTGGTGGCCAGCTCGGCCAAGAAGAGCGCCAAGAAAGTCACGCCGAACGTGCTGGCGGTGCCGTCCGGCCAGGTGGCGCAGCTCAACAGCGAGAACATCAGGAAGACGCACCAGACGGAGGAGAGGAAGCCCAAAGTGCCCATCCCGGTGCCGGTGCCCACGGTGCCCGGTACGCACAACGGCGAGCCGGCCGGCCAGAAGGCGCGGCTCGGCTCGGTCCAGAAGCAGCCGAGCAGCCTGTCCCTGGTGTCCCCCAGGCGGATCGTCATCCAGGCTTCCACCGGGGAGCTGCTGCGCTGCCTGGGTGACTTCATGTGCCGCAGGTGCTTCAAGCTGAAGGAGCTCAACAGCGGCGAGGTGATCCTGTGGTTCCGCAACATCGACCGGACGCTGTTGCTGCAGGGCTGGCAGGACCAGGGCTTCATCACGCCGGCCAACGTGGTCTTCGTCTACCTGCTGTGCCAGGACACGGTGGCGGAGAGCATCGACAGCGTGGCCGAGCTGCAGGGCACCTTCCAGACGTGTCTCTACCTCTCCTACAGCTACATGGGCAACGAGATCTCCTACCCGCTCAAGCCCTTCATGATCGACGCCAACAAGGACGTTTTCTGGGAGACGTCGCTGCGGATCATCAATAGGATGAGTGACAAAATGCTGCAGCTCAACGCGGACCCGCACTTCTTCACCGAGGTCTTCCAGGAGCTGAAAAACCAGCGGGACAGCGCCGAATCGAACCTGGACCGCTGAGATTTGACCGGGCAGCGTTGCTTCAACTTTTAATTTTTAAAGAGAGAAAAAATAATAATGAAGGAGGCAATGTTGAGCAAAGTCACACGCGGGGGTGATTGTGGACGTTGAGGGACACATCCCACGTCTGGGGCTGAATATCTCCCCAATGATGTTACCAGTTTAGGCTCCAGCGTAGTAGAAGAATTCATGAAAAAAAGAATATGCATGTCAAAGGTTTATTGTCCCCTTTTGTCTTGTCCCCCCAACCTCCTTTGTGGCACGAGGACAGCGAGGACAAGCTGCGTGGTACAAATCATGTTTGTTCTAACGGCACAACCAAACCGCTGCAGCGATGTATTTATTTCTATTTAAGAAGAAAACAATGCAGGCTTGTGCGTTCAGTCTTTTTCCTTTTCTCATTTCAACCACGACTCCAACCATCGATGACTCAAACGTTGTTTTTCAGCCTTCGTCCATTCTCCATTAGCCCACTGGCTCTAATTGAGGGCGATGACGTGGCCAGAAATAGGTATCCTGCGGAGGAGTGGAGAGGTGGAGCTGTCCGAGGTGCTGACCTGAGCCTCCATCTCTGCTCCTGTTCCCTGGATCCCAGCTATTTCCAGCCCCCTCCCCGCCTCCAGCAGGGCCATGGGAGGCTTAAGGGGAGCGCAGTCGGCCTAGAATATACCTGCGAGGCTTAAGCCTCGTAAGTAGAGGTGGACAGCGTATCGCCGCTTTAAACCCCTGCTCCGTTAAGCTGCCCGAGACGTGCAACAGATAGGGTGAGAGGCGTGTTTGTTTCCCTCAGAGGGGAAGGTAGATGTGGGGGGTGGGGGTGGGGGGTGTTTCCTATCTGTAGATTGCTGGGATGCTGCGGGAAAAGACATCTCTGCAAATATGATCCGTCCTCTTTTTGCGTACATGTGTGTGTGTGTTTGTGTTAAAGCACTGATTCTCATCACATGAGCCACTTTTCATTTCCATTGCTTTTTATTTATTTTGATTTTGTTTGCATTTGTTCCTTCCAGCCTGATTGCATGTAGGGACAAAGGTGTGAGCTGGCTCGAGATGAGAATCAGGGCACGGGGCCAAGGGAGAGTCGATCCGCCTATAGAATGTATAGACTGCACTAAGTGAGCCCAATGCAGCAGGAGCAACAACACGATTGCTTTCTGAGCGACTGCATCGGCCGACGTTAACGACAGACTGAATGGAATGTATAAAGAGATTGTTTATAAAGCTTTTATGTGCCAACTATTCTGTACTATTGGCCTACAAAAAAATGAAAAGATTCTGCGGTTTACATGTACATATCCTGCATTTGGAATTTGCTCTTTTGTGTGTCTCTGCCTGTTTTTGGAGGCGGCGAGCTGAGAAACAGAAAACAAGGGTAAACGTCTTAAATCGTGCTCTGTAAATGTTGCCGAGGTTAAATACGCTTTCAGAGCCTTCGACGCCTGGACGTCGGCTCCTTCAACGTATACGTTTTTCTCCAAACCGAAAGGGATGGAAGCTATAACTGTTTGCACGAGGCGTCGCAGTTTTTATAAGCTCAAAGTGATTAGAACACACCAGCCAGCAGCTCTTCTTTTCTTTTCTTTTCTTTTCTTTTCTTTTCTTTTCTTTTCTTCTCTTCTGTTCTTTTCTTTGCTCGGTGTTACGCTCCTCGGCAAAGTGAATTTGTGACGTTGCGTTGTCAAGCCGTCGGGTGGAATGTTGCGCTGCTATTTTGCACAGCTGAGAACAAATCTTGATGTTTTGCACAGTGGTATAACATGGCAGTCACGTACCAGTGTTTACTTTTAGCCACTGGACTGTTGGTCATTTACATTTGTGGGGGAGAAAAAAAAAATGGGAGAAGCAAAGGTCTCCCTCTCCGGTGATGCTGTATGATTTAGACCTTTTGTACAGTTCAATTTCTCCTGTACGTCTGCTATGGAAAGTGATATTTAGATGTGTGTTGTCAGTGGTGCCGTGCCACAGCTGCATACACTCTCTCGACATAGTAGTAGTTGTTTATGGTGATGAAATAAATCCAAATTTGTGTAGAATCCCTTTGCTCTTGTCTCTTTTCTTCTTCTCCTCTTCCCATGCAGCACTTGATCTCGAGCCAAACCTAAGTAATAACCGTCCTCATATGCAAGCGTGCGTGGCTTGCTTGTGCAAATCTTGCGGTTGTGCCGAAGCGGTAATTAACTTGGACAGCCTCTTATCTACTCACACCGCTCACTAAGCCTTTGATTTGTATGGGAACCCTTGGGACATGGTTACGCAACAGAAATAAATCCATAACAAATATGCTTACTGGAACGATGCGGCCCGTTGACACGGGGCTCATGAGAGTTCATTGGTGAGCGTGACACCCGATTTTATTCTCAGCAGACTAAACTTTGACTTTTTTTCTTTCTTTTTTTGTGGTCTGTCAACTGAAACATACAGCCTCTGGGGAAACAAAGGGCTCCTCTGACCCAACAGACACCTCAAAGAATATTTTTCTAGTGCCTCTGATAAACTTTTTGTGGCACGCTGAGGTGCGGCACAGCAAAGTGGCACATACACAGGATATTTCAGGCACCCTGTCTGCGTGTCCTGGGTGTTTTAATCAGGGCTGCGTCGTGAAACTGGAGCACCGCAAAGCAAAGGGCAACGTCAACAGTGAAGGAAATGAAGGCAAATTTTACGTCGTCGTCTGTTGACAGTAGAACGACATCACTGGTAAAAATTCTTTGTACAAAATATTTTTTTTTTTTCCATATTCATGGTAGGAACGTGAGGTTCCATATAAGTTTTTTTTTTTTTTGTGAGCGAGGGACGCAGTGATAATGTGCAGCCTGTGAGAGAGGAGCTGCATTGATAAGGGTTTTCCTCTTTCGCTTTTTCTTTTTTTTATGAATAAGCCACATGAGCTGGAGGCTCGCTTCATGTGATTGGCTAGAATCTGCTGCAGTCTCAGAACTGTCTGTGGCACCCCGTGTGTTTGTGTGTGCACTGGTGCACGCGCGGGTGTGTGCATGTGCGCACTTGTGTGTGTGTGTGTGCGTGTGTGTGTGTGTGTGTGTGTGTGTGTGTGTGTCTTATGGGGATATTCGATGCCTATTTTCGGAAGAAAGGATGAAGAAGCACACAAAAAAGCCTGACAGAAAGGGAACAGTGCAGAGGAAGTGGGGAAGAGGCAGAGAATGAAAAAAAGGTTTTGGGGGAGTGGCTGGTCTCCCTCCTTCAAACGCTGCCTCACGTCAGCCTGGTGGGAATAGCATCAAGGACAAAAGCCGCTTTCTATATTTTGTCTCACTAATGTGGGGACAATCAAAACGATGCACTCATCTATTTGAATTTCCATTGCCTCTTTATCATAAGAGGCCATAATTTGCCTGAATTTGCGGGCAGAAAATCAGCTTGTCAAGTAGGCACCTAGGAAACAAAGGGGGCAACAGATGTCTGGAGGTCTTTCCGCCTTTCCCTCAGAGTTTGCACAGGTTGACTTTGACGTGGCAGAATCCTGCAGCAGCGTTATGTAACGGCCTGCCAGTGTATTGCTGCGAGACGTCTCTGTGTTATTAAGATTCAGCTCGGGTCTCCTAGCATTTCTGTCTACCAGCCCCGGCTCTCAGCATTCTTCTCTGCTGTGTCTCTATAGTAACGGGGGAAGGTAAGTGAATGAGAGCCGCACAAAGTGAGCTGTGCGTGGGCCGGACTGCTGCACAACAACCACGTTGGAGCGCGCCGCTGTGTGCATTAGACAACACTCTGCGCCTTCCGAGGGGTCTGTTTGTGCAGCACGTCCCCACTCCGTCCGGATGCGCAATCTTTTTTTGTGAGACGTCTGCTTTTGTTCTGCGTGGTGCTTTTTCTTTTTTTGTTGTCGTATTTCTGATCTTACCAGCGGTTATGAAACAGAGATGAAGCAAAACATTTTGTTCTGTTCAATTCCGAAAAAACAGAACTTCAATCAACACAAGAACTAAGAACTAAGTCAAATGTTGCCATACCAAAACAACAACTATAAAGCAACTTTAAAACAAGAACACAATCTGCTGGTGATGACATGCTAATGCTGTGTGTGAATTTCATCCAATATCAAGGTAGTTGCTTTTTTAAATAGAACATAGCCAGTGTTCCCATTTGTGTACAAAAACATTCAAGAGCGTGGCTATGGTCAGACCCTAACCCTGCCCTCTTTGTACATTGACTGTTGTTTACTGTTACGTAACTCTGTAAAATAATTCACCTAAAATGTCCTCCTGTCAAAATGTGTCACAAGACACTTTGGGTTTTGCTGGTAAAAGCCGCTGCGCTCTCATCTTTCACATTAAATCCTGCTTGTCATCCGTCAAAGAGGCTCTCCCAATTGATTTTCCACCCTAAACATATCACATTAATCAGAAAATCAAAAAAGAGAGAAAAGAGGCAAATAAATGGCTGACTGGAAAGACATCAGGAGTTCTCTTCTTTCCAAATGAAACATATGGCCACCGCTCAGATTTCATCTCATCTTGTGCACGATGCTGGATTTCATGTCCTCCTCTGACACGTTCTTCAGCACCGAAATGCAGTAAGCTGCATAAATTAATCTAGCCACATTAAATCCCTCGGCCAATCAAAGGGGGAATGAAGAAAGACTCAATTCTCTGATGACATCCTGCTCATGATACCAGAGTTTCTTATTACATAATACTCTGCAACTTCCCGAAGAAACTTTTGCTCGGTATGCAATTTCTCCCTCTTTGTGAGATGTCAGATGTCTTATGAAAGACTCCCAGCACGTCTTGCTGCAGGACTGACACAGTGTCCGTGTCTGTTGTGGAGGTAATAATTGTCAAAGTTCATACATGCGTCGTCTCCAGTGTCTCCCCCAAAGAAGGATTCTCCCCCGAGCACTTCACCTGAATGGAAAAAAGACAAATGTAGACCAAGGGAGTAAACACACCATGGGGGCTTATGTCTATTTTGCAGTCCTGTGGCTACATAACCAACCTGTTTAATCTCTTTAACTAGATTACTCCAGCCAGGAGCTGCATTAAGAGCCACTTGGTCATTAACACACGACAGTGGAGCTCGACACAGCTGAGAAGAAATATGTATTTAAATATATATGCATATGTACATATATATATATAATACATATATATATATATATAGGGAGATAGATAGATAGATAGATAGATAGATAGATAGATAGATGGATGGATAGATAGATAGATAGATAGATAGATAGATAGATAGATGGATGGATAGATGAGTGAGTCATCGTGAGTCATCGCCGTGTCTTGTTGCAAACCATGTTACACAATAGAACTACGTGCATTCTGTGTTTATTTGACACTTTTTTATATGTTTGAATCTCACTTGTTACACAATATGCAAAGAAGGCCGTGCTAATTCCTTCGTTCACCAGACACCTACACGCCCGCTGATTGTTGGTTTCTCACCCTTTTGTTTTCCCACCACGCCACAGGAATTTGCATGATTATTCATCCATTTGGTTATGTAACATCCCAAATCCCAGCATGGATTCTAATTTCGGCACCATTTTCTAAATTGACACATGAACACGACAGCAGCGAGGCGTTAGCTGATCATTTTTGTTTTTTTGTTTGTTTTTTTATCTGAGACTCTTGAAAACAAAACATCAAACACACTTTCATATGAACATCATGAAGCAGGTGCATCCTTAAAACTGTGCCACAGGGCTCAGTTTTAGGACCCTTGTTATTTTCAATGTGTATTACAAAACAACAAAAACAAGCTTTCTTTTAAATCACATGTTGCATATCTCCCAAAGAAGCTGAGGTCTCTTTCAGGATTCATTTGTAGAAATAAATCTTGTTCTGGTTGATTTTATGCATTCTGAATGGACATGTGCCCTGTGAAAATGTATTTTTGTGTTTTTGTTTTTATATCATTGTACATTCTGTGATGACTGTTGTAATAGGGGAATCATTGGAAAAGAGAGCTCGCCATCAAATGGTCCTACCTGAATAAAGGGACAAAACAATTTCTCCAAATCAACGTCCACACAGCCGAGCCTGTCGTACCGACAGAAGACAAGCACAAGTCTTGACATCGACTTGTCGTTCACCAACACATTCCACTTGTACCTCTCTCCTCTGCTACCTTTTGCCGCGCCTGCCCCTCCTCCCGCTCATTCACAAGTCTATTTCAGTGCCCCGTAGGTGTGCCGTTTTAATTTAGATGAGTCTTCATTACCACGCTCTCCAGCTGGAGGAATGACTCACTGGCTGCATCGAGTCCCAGAGCACACGGGAGCTCACTCCGCTGCCTGAATCCAGGCTCTACCAATGCACAGTCTTTAATGTCTGTCAAATTGTCAGTTTCAGTAAAAGGAAGTATGGTCATGATTCACAATCAAAAGAACTTGGTTCATTGTCGTGATACTGAGGGCTTTTCTCCTGTGAATCAAGCCCACTTGCAATTGAAATACAAATTGACCCTCAAATTGATTTCTGATTGCAACAAAGTCGATTATTTGCAATTGAATCAATAGGGACTATTTAGTGACCAATCACAAAACCTGCATGCAAGCACGCCAAGGGCCTATTAACAACCTGTGCAGAGCCGCTCTAAGCACAACATTGTGGCAAATAATTCTCGGCATCGGACACTCAAACTCAAATTCTGATCATCCGAGCTCCAGGTGCAGTGCAGAACATCAAACTTCAGGCCTCTGACCTCCCTAACCACCCTAATTGGTCTAAAACTAAATTGGACAACCTTGAGTTTTGTCTTGTGACGTTCCCGAACAAGCTCCAGTTTCCTCGTGATTCCGTCTTATATTGTTACTTATGTCTTGGCAGAGGAATCTGTACGTCAGAGCTACGTTATCTGATTAAATGAACAGAAATGAATTTGCAAATGGCTCTTTTTCAGGTCAAAAAAAGGAAAAATATCTTCCTAGCACTCCAGAAATCAAGGCCGACAATGAGGTCTGAGCACCAACCAGCTAAATTTGTCCCTCGCCAGTTGGTGGTTGCCCGTTGAGGACATGGAAGTGGTTCCGGTCTGCACGACAACTTGATGGGAACATCACTTCCAAGAAAAAAGAGAGTGCTTGGAAATGTGAAAAGTTATTTGTGCATCAGTGTCCCTGACTGTGTGCCATGATTAGATTGCACTCACACACTGATTGAATTGCCAAGAAACTGTGGGAATAAGAATGGCAATGTGAAAATGTGCAATCTGTGCAGAATATCTGCTCCGTTTAGAGGGAGCAGCGACTCGTGTTAACATTCAAACAGAACCGAGTCGTCTTTATTATATACGCCATAAAGACCAGTCAGTTATGACACATTTCGCATGTTTCTGCTACGCTTGTCATAGGCGGCAGCTCTTCATTCACACTGACACGGTAATGACACCGCACTGCCGTCTCATCCACTCAATTAACCCACATTCGCATCACTGGCCTCAATTGAGAATACACAGAGGACCATCTCATTTTCAATGTCCTCAAGAACATCTTTTCAAATCGCTCTCTGAGTAACCACCTTCACCGCTGCACCTGCGTCCCTCACAACGACGAGCAGCAAACATCAAATCGTGGGCAGAAAAAGTGGCTGCAGTACGAGCCTGATCAGAATCGTGGGAGGGAATCACTTGCTGGGAACCTGACTCAGACTCTCGGCCGCTTTGGTGTCAAAACACATCTGTCACTTTCAGGAGGCACCAAAGTGATCACATCAGAACTGCCCTGCAGGCTTCAGCAGGATCGTCCATCCATCCATCCATCCATTCATCCAACCATCCATCCATCCATCCATCCATCCATCCAACCATTCGTCCATCCAAACATCTTCTGCCAGTGCTTCTAATGACCAAGGCGTTGCAGGAGTGCCGCATCGTCTCCCCGCTATCTTGGGAAGGAAGGTGGGATTACAGCCGGCACTGCGACACAAACAACCGTCCAGGCTCGGACCCACGGAAGACTTAGGGTCGCCAATTAATCTAATGTGCACGTCTTTAGACTGTGGGTGAAAGCCGGAGCATCTTGACGGAAGAGAAGCCCACAGGGGGAACATGTAGAAAGACGTGGCAATGGGAGTCGAAGCCATGATGAAAGCCAGATGACGGTGCGAATCCCTGCACCACCACCACCGGGTCAGGGTGGTGGTGGGTTAGGGTTCCCAGTAGAACGGACTCAGAGCAAAAGAACGGGAGGAACGTTGCTGTCAGGCTCCAGACTCCTCAGTCAGTCTCATTCTTCAAAGTCCCACTGATCCTCATGTTGAGTCTACAGTGTCTCCTCACGTATCCCACTGCAGTCACCCTCTACTTTCAGCTACGGCAACTCTTCCATGCTCACGACGACAACTGTTTCGCACAAACAACCCTTACGGCACAACTTGCTTGGATTCTAGCAACAACAACAAAAAAAACAACAATTGTGAATGGATCCACCCACGCTAATTATTCTCCGTCAATGACTTGAGCAGAAGTTGGGTTTTATAACAACGTCCTCGACACTTAACACTTGTAATCATATTTTTGTTTGTCTCCGCGCCCCCACTCACTTCCTCATCCTCCAGGTTTTCTCTATCACTCCTTCAGTCTTCCACACTTGGTGTGTTAATCCTGTTCCTTGCAAGAAAGGAAAAAAAACACGCCCACCTAGTATGTTACGCAAGAATGAGTGAGAGAGAGAGAGAGCGAGCGAGTGAGAGAGTGGAGGGGTTGCTGCTTAGCTGCAACAATAGGCACGGCAGATTAGTTGCATGGCACTTGGCAAAGGGGATGCTGATGACTACAACGCTGTGAAAGTGACTCAAACCCCACAGAGTTCACACAGTTATCAGAGGGAGGCTAGAAGGAGGCTGAAGGCCAGGAGCAGTGATGCACAGCCTCTGCCTCCCCTCCAGCCACTCACAGGGCTGCTGGACTCGCCCATTGATATGCTGGACACACACACAGAGAGACACAGAGACACACACACACACACACACACACACAAGTGCATCTTGAGCTGAAGGAGGGAGTCGCTCTGGCTAGAGGAGGACTTACAGATCAACGATAGCTGCTAAAAAAGACACAATCCTTTATTACACAGTCGTAAGGGATTTCATTTCCTCATAGAATTACAATTAGTTCTAAATAAATTCAGGAGTGGGGCGGTTATTGAAAACATCATTGTTTTTACCTCATCAGAAAAATGATTAAAAAGGCCATTTCAGGCCAGGTTGTTATTTTTGTCAGGATGAAATCAGGCTAAAGGAAAAATAGTCCCTGACTGTCCATCCATTCGTGCGACGATGCTTTGACCAGACGCACTTAAAGTCAAGAAAATGACTCCTGAGGTTAAGCTGTTGTTTGTGGAGGCCCCTGCATTAAAGGCAGAGCATCAACATCACCTGGTTACGTAAACAGAGAGATGGCGTTGGAAGAGTTATGCTGCCCCCACGTGGCTAGGGGGGTTTCTGCAGTGTGCAGTTACTTCACTGGGGGGACGGAGGGGGTGGGGGGAGCTGGACATGGGGTGACTTGACTGACCTGGTTCTTTAATAGCGCAAGGACAACGATCATCTAGTCTCGTGTTTGGCCAGCCAAAGTGCGACTGTGTGGCTATGTAGCTGGTCTGTGCAGAAAATAAAACTAGGACGAGTGCTGAGGTGCCAGATGAGAGAAGTAGTCTAGGTTCTTTATTTGCCATGTGTGCATAAACCGGACATTCCAGGCACATTGGAAATCTTAAGAATATAAGAGATTTATAGAATTTATAATAATAACCCCCGTGACCCTGAATAGGAATAAGCGGGTATTGAAGATGAATGAATGAATGAATGAATGAATAATAATAATAATAATAATAATAATAATAATAATAATAATAATAATAACAATAATAATAATAATAATAATAATAATAATAATAATAATAATGATAATAATAATAATAATAATAATAATAATAATAATAATAATAATAATAATAAAAACAATAATAATAATAATAATAATAATAATAATAATAATAATAATAATTCATAAGGAATAAGGAATAGATAATATAATAAATGTAAGGGATATACAACATAAATGGCCTTAAATCTTTTTTTTCCCATTACATCAATGCAACGTGCGTGCAATTTTTAAATAGATATAATTGTGGAACTGCTTGTGTGTGTTTGCATCAGGAGATATTGCACTCATTGTATTGTCACTGTATTGTCTGCATTCAGTTCAAATCTCCATGATACTTCATCATACTTATCTAAATGTGTGTACATAACGCAATGACTGATATGATAGATAGATAGATAGATAGATAGATAGATAGATAGATAGATAGACTTTATTGAT
Source organism: Nelusetta ayraudi (assembly GCF_046127955.1). NCBI lineage: Eukaryota > Metazoa > Chordata > Actinopteri > Tetraodontiformes > Monacanthidae > Nelusetta > Nelusetta ayraudi. Next base: position 7,997,290 of record NW_027466110.1, read on the forward strand.
CCCTTTGGTATGACTCCCTCAGGGAAATTAAGACTTCCAGCAGCAGTAGCATCACACACAGATGGAAAAAGAAATTTAAGCACACAGATTTAAAAAAAAAAAAAAAAGCAAACAATATGAATATGACATGACAAGACTACCGACTATTTTCAAGCCTTGTTTTTCAGTGTTGGGTGTGGCTTCATTCACACCCACCTGAAGGCCATCAGGTCTGCACAGCTGCTGCCTGTCTGCTCATTCACGCTGCCTCCTGCCTGCAGTATAAAAGGCCTTCTCATTCTGCTGCCGGCTTCTACATGTTTAATCCCCCCCCCCCGCGTGTGGCAATTTGTCAGGAGATTCTTCATTATTGCCGCATTTCTTTTGGTTTTTTCCTCTTGGTCTCTTTGTGCTCAAGTTGCAGCTCTGCCTGCGTGTGCGGCTGTTGTCGGTCTTTATAATAATAAGAACTTCTTATTAAGAGAACTGACTGCAACACTGAAAGCTTTTCAAGACAAATGCAGCACATGGAAGCTTGTCCATCACAAGCCTGTTGTGTTTGATCTTCTGACTCACTAGTTTGTGTTTTGGTATAGGGTTTTTTTTTTTAATTATTATTATTTTAAGAAATTGCCGTCATTTGCCTGCTTTAACCAGTGTCAGTGTCATCAGGCGTTGAGGGAATTATCTATTTGTGCTTGCACACATGGGGATAGTGGTGGATCGTCGAGTCTTACAATCACAGATGCCAATTCCCCATGCAAAATAAATCAAAACAACCGATTGAATCACAAACAGAACATCCATTGAATATTTTTCTTCATTTCATTCTATTGCTTCCGAACCCCGATTTGCATGCAAGAAGAAATGGATAACATGTCGAAGAGTTTTCCTGTTTGAAATGTTAATTTATCAATGTGTATTTTCCACATAACATTTTAAGTTGACAAAATATCTTTTATAATATCAAATTGATGACCTTTATTTTTTATTTTTCTAATATAAATGAAGCAAACGGTTACATGGATATTATATCATCACACACTACTGCTGGAACTGGAAACATTGGCATCCACACGATTACAAAAAAACAAAAGCTAGACTGACCATTTGGTTTATTCATTCCAATCCATTCAACTTTTTTTATTGGTTCAGTTTCAGTTGTTACAGTATGAAGCTGTGTGAACGAACGCTGTGTAATTCACTCCAAGTGACTAAAAAGCAGCGATTTAGCCTGAGCATGTTTTTTTCTTTTTCTAAAATACAATATTTACAATTGATTAATTCACAGTTTCTGTCACTATTCACGTCACACAAATCAAAGCCCCCTTAGACTGCGGTCTAGAAATACAAGGGAGGTCGGCCTACAAGCCCTCCTGGAGGAGACGCTGCTTTCATCCACAACCCAGGCCGACGAGTTTTTATTTTTATTATTTTTCATTATTATTATTTTTACGTTGCTTTCTTTAAACAAACAAAAAAAAATACTCATTGAAACCAAAGGATGGCGCCAGTGCTCCAATAATGGCACATTATTTGATCACAAATAGGTAGAATTAAGCCACAGAGACAAATAAATCATGGTACATTTGAACAATAAACAAACAAAATTACTTAAGAGAATGACAGGCCCTCACAGAACGGTGTCATCGATTTGACTGTGAGTGTAAATGTATATGTTTTAAGAGAAATCCGTCTCCAGTCAACTCTGGTTTTAAATTTCCTAATTTTTTTTTTGGTGGGGGGGGGGCTTCAAATTCTAAAACATAACGGTGATTAAAACGTTGCCTTGTTGAATTTGAGGCCGCAGTTTCTGCAGCGTCGGCGTCATGTTTCACCCCCAATATTATATGTTTCCTCCCCGCTCGCTCCAATTCGAACCGGCAATTTCACCCTTTCGCGTCCTGGTCGCCTCTCGTCTCGTCTCGTCTCGTCTACAAAGTGCATCTTTCTCAACACCTTTCTCGCCGTCGCCGTCGAGAGTCAGTTGTAGTGGCTGCTGCTGATGTTGCCCAGGCCGTTGATGTTGTTGACGCAGCTGATGTGCGACGGCGACATGGTGCCGAAGGGCCCCGGCGGCTGCAGGTTGTGGCTGTGGTACAGCGCCGTGGGAGAGGAGCCGGGCCAGTAAGAGAAGCCCGAGGGCCCCACGCCGGGGGCCATGAGGTTCAGTTTGGAGATCCCGGAGAACGGGATGGGCGAGAAGTTTCCCTGGAACTTGTAGATGGCCTGCTCGGTGGTGGACGGCTGGCACACCTGCGCCAGGCCGTGGAAGTCGAACTTGTAGGCGTAGCGCTTGCCGTGCACCTTGGTCATGATGTTCTTGTCGTAGTAGTAGCGCAGCGCTCGGCTCAGCTTGTCGTAGTTCATGTTGGGCTTGCTCTTGCGCTCCCCCCAGCGCCGGGCCACCTCGTCCGGGTCGATGAGCTTGAACTCGCCGTTGGTTCCCTCCCAGGCGATGCACGACATGTTGGCGCTGTCGGAGAGCAGCTCGAGGAGGAACTGCCACAGCTGGATCTGCCCGCTGCCTGCAGGCGTGACGATGAGCAGTGAATAGAGAGTGCAAGGGTCTGATCAGCAGGAAAATAATCACCCATCGCTGAACCGCCGTTGTGTTGGTGACACGGTGGAGAGTTGATGCTTATTAAAGTGTGCATGCATGTTTTTATCAATTTATTGTGGTCAATTGATTGTTTTGACCATATCTGCTATGTAAATGATTGGAAAATAAAAAAAGGTTCTTTATATAAGAATATAGCCTTTTTATTTCAACTTACGATATTAGATACCTCATAATAAAATTACATAATAAAATGTTTGATAGGCACAAAAAAAAATGATTTTTTTTTTGTGTGTGTGTGCTTGCCTGTTCATTTATTTCTGGATCACTCCTCGTATTTATGGGTCCATATTTGCTCCATAAATATTCCGCACATTCAGTTGTTTTTAGCGCTATTTGTATTTATTTTTTTTTATTTTTTTTTACCGTGTCCGGACTGCTGAGCTGATGATGTGCATGAGACGGTCCATCTAAGGCTAAATGACTGAATGTTTTTCTTTGAGCTGTTCGCGACCACATCTGTTCTATTTACAATTATTTCTTTTTGTTTTTTATATATTTAAATCCGGTTTTAAAAATGAGTATTAATCCATTTGCAATTCAGTCGTATTTATGCGCATATGATCATAAAAATGTGTTCAAATGACATGATTGCAAAGTGAGATTGATGGAATTGTTTTTTGCAGCGCTGGATGCTTCAAAAACAGGCAGTTTAAATTGATTACGATGATGGATTAACTCCTGTTGTATTTAAAAAAGAAAAAAAATACAATATGTTAAATGTAAAAAAAAAATAAATAAAAAAAAGAAGAAGTTTCCCCTTGCTTTAAATTATTCACGTGAAAATTTTCTCTGCATCCAGTCTTTTAACAAACAGGCCAAGTTATAAAATATATTGGGTATTTTATAACATGTCTGATGAATAAAAAAACATTTTTTTCCCCCGTTCCTTTCTTACCTTTTTGCACTCCTGTGTTAATCGGACCCCAGGTTGTTCCTTTGCTTTCTTTCAACAGATTTTCTGTTGGATCTGAAATCAAAACAGAGAAATATCAACCATCAGCTGCTTCTTCCCATCCCTTTAAATGCGCAAATACCACATGGGTTATTCACTGAATAATGGAAATGAAACCAAGGGACCTGGTATCCCAAGTCTAGAATTCACTAAATACGTTTTTTCCTCCGAGTTTTTCTAACAAAATATCGTTAATAATGCAGATACGTTTCAAATGATCGTTTTAGAAAGAGCCAGTTTGTTGAGAAAGAGCCAAAAAAAAAAAAAGAGCCAAGTTGAGAGGAAAAAGAAGATTATGGAGAAAAAAAAATTGTCCCAGTTTAATTGTGACGGAGAAAGAAAGATTATCGATTTGCAGTGGAATCGACAGGTGATGCTGTGAAAAACCAGCCGCTCGAACTCAAATAAAAAAAAATATTGGGTAAAAACGCGATAAATAGAGGGCCGAATCTCAGCAGAGGTTAGAAATTGATTAAAAATCCTAATTGCGTCCTCGTCCAGTCCCGGTCTGGTGGAAGAAGCGCTCAGTCTCCGCGGTCTCCTCTCCCCGCAGAAGCCAGGAAACGCGTCCAGGAAAAAGGATTTCCGATTTCCGACAAAAGAGCAGACGGGCTTTCAGATTGAAAAGGCTGAACAATGCTGTGGCCCCGGAGCCGAGCGCAGCCGCGCCGCCGCGCGACGCCCTGGCCACGCTCCGTGCGCAATTATAAGAAAAATATAGCGCCGTATTTCCTAATTCCCGCAACGGGAGCGGATGACGAACCTGAGAGATACATGTTGAACATGAGGTGTCCTCCGCAGTCCTGTCTCATTGTGTTCAGTTGTTCAGAAAGGGTTGGATTTCATTTCGTTGGTGGCGGAGGAAAAGATTTTTATTAAACTTTATCTCATAACTGTGATCTGGAATAAATGCGGGTGGACAGATTGAAGTTTCCAGGCAACTGTCACTGGCCCCCATCTCTGAGACAATATTCAGACAGCAATTTCCCCTGGTGCATTGCTTTAATTAAAAGAGCAATTTACCTCTGTCAGCCCGCCTGGCGCCCACAATAAAAGGAGGCCGATAGAAAATCGGCCCTTATCAATCCGCCATCACAGTTTAATAAAGTTTCCGCGTTAAGATCTGAGTTTCTATGGTGAATTGGAGTGTTTGACATGGAAACCAGTTCAGACCCTCCTCACTTTTCCGCCTCTTTACCTCCTGGTAAACAGCAAAGGCCTATTTCATGTCGGGAAAAGAATATTTACCTTGCACCGCCGCTTCGGTGCACACGGGAAAACAAGAACATTTTATTCTCCCTCCCCTTCTGTTGGTGGGTTATACAGCCTCAATCTGAACCTAATGGATGTACAACTCCTAAAAAAGCAACCAAAGCTTCATGCTCCCCCCTCCAAACACACACATTTTTATGTTTTATATTCATTTTTCATGTCTTCTTTTCAGGTTGCATCGCAGTTTTCAGGCTGCGTTTGACTGTAGATGTATTTAAGAGACGCAGCATCTTTTGTATAATTAGCCACAGACATTCTCATCTTTGATTATGCTCATTTTACAGCACAGAGTTTGATACGAGCTCGCTGCTGGTTGTCCAACTGTTTGGGCGAGCAACAGAGTCAATAAATATGAAATTTAGGTCCAAAGTAACAACTCGGTGTCAACGCACATTAGTGAGTTTTCAGGAAACCTGGACTGGATGCAGGTTTGATGAATCAGATGTGGACAATATGTTGCTCCGTGTGGCTGGTGCCTCCTCTGACACATCAATAAAGCCATAAGGCTGTGATTTATTATCTGTCCACTGGGTTAACTTTGTACAGATGATCTGGCCGAGGCATCCGCGTGGAGGTTGTGTGACCTCTCAAAGTGTTGCTGGCCTTGATATGAACAGAAGAAGCCAATCGAAGCTGAACCAAATACTGGCCACCTTCACTCCTGTCCATTCAAATGACTTCTCGCTGAGACAGATGCAGATATTCCAGTTCTTCTCTTCGCTCTCGCCTTATTACCCCTATTACCCCCTTTTATCCCTATTACTTGGCTGGCATGATTTATTTTTTTAATGAGATGTGATGAGATTGGATTGAAGGTGACACCGAGGACGTTACATCCGTCATCTGATGATCCTTTAATTTGCATTTGGTGATAAAAACCTGCCACGAAAAACAGCAATGAATTTAGGTCATGAGGAAAGACGTCAATGTTCACATCCATCATTTTCACATGGAGACTTGCTTGCAACCTCCCAAGGCCTCTGGAAACAGTCTGGGCCTGAATCGCATCAGGAGTGCAGCATGGCACCATCGTGGCTTTTTTTTATGAGCACATCCAATGAAGAACTGCACCTGTGTGAGGGTCGCCGTGCCTCAGAACGCCGACCCTTGCTGTCGGCTGAGCTGATGGCGAGCCTGCTAATAATAATTCATCATCAAATTCAGTGTTTGTTCCATTGTGTCACCTGACTGAAGTCAAACAAGCACAAAGCAAACACACTGCAGAGGAAAACAGAAGGACGGATCAATGGCTGAGTGGCTGTATGCTTAGCGTCGTCAATCATTTTAACTGTTTAACTGCAACTTTGAAATCATATTTTGTGGCACCAAAGGTGCTGAAGGCACTGTTGGCCAGTTGCACTAATAACATATGACAGGAAGTGATTATAAGTTCATTATTTTTCTGCAAACCTGCAGTGAGATTAAAAAAAACACAATGACTCCCCCTGAAGAAGTGCTTGATTTTCCATTCTTCCTCCTGGTGCTATCCACTCCCTCCACTCCCCCAGGTGTGTAAGTTGTGTCTCCGGCGTCCCAGACTTGCTTTAGCTGCCTGTGTCCATGTACGAGTCGCAGGCAACTTAAAACAAGCCTGGGAAGCGAGAGGGTGGGCCGGTCGGGATCTGTGGTCAGAGGCCAGCACGAGGTCACAGGGGAGAAAGAATTCCACTGGAAATAAAAGGAAACATTCAAGAAGACAGTGTGGACATGAAAGGACATTTCTCTTTATATCAAAACATTTTGTTACAAGATTGTTAAAACTTTTTAAGAAGGAGCAAAAATGGAAGTGCACCACGTTAAGTGATGACAATTCTTCATCAAATCTATTTACAAATGCAAACATTTAAGACTGTGTCTAATAATCTACAGTTGTTTAAATCCAAGCCCCATAGTGACGTATTCAATAAACAAGACAAACTCAATAAACGTCTGATGTAATTTCCAGCGTCATTTAATCCCAGGGTTTCCAGTTGACAGCCGTTGGTTTTGTTATTGTCGTCAAGAATATAAATTCAAAGTCCCTCCTTGCCGTCTTAACTTACCTGCACGATCTGACCTGCGCAGCCGAACCAGCTCGTAGCTCACAACTACCACGGTACTAAAGTCCTGGGAGAGCTGCGGTGCAGCAGCTTTAACCCTCGCCTGCAGCGGAATGTGTATTTGAGAAAGGTGTGTGTGTGTGTGTGGTTACACATTTATTAAAGGATCCTGGTTTCTTGGGTGTGGGACTGTGAGCCGGTGCAGGCTTTGGGTGTGTGACACGGAATCAAACGTCCTGTTGTGTGTGTGTGTGTGTGTGTGTGTGTGTGTGTGTGTGTGCGTGTGCGTGTGTGCGCACATGCACGCAGGTAAACATACTCCAGGAACCTGGTGTGTGTGAGTCTAGGATAAACAAAGTTGGTGTCTCATTAGAATGAACCAACAATTGCTGCTCATCGTTTGATTCACTGACTCACTAACTAAAACTTGTGAATTTGCTCATTTCTGAATGACTGTGATGACATGACAGTCACGGCAACCTGTGGCACAAACACTGCATCTCAGCGGCAGCATATTTGTGATGTGTTGATGCTCGATGGATTTAAATATCATCATAGATTATAGTCATTGTTAATAAAGGTTATAGACAGGAGTTTTTAGACTAATTATTGCATGAGAAACATGCAAATATGAGCAAATGCTGAGCCACCAGTCTTTGGGGGCCCCGCTGGCACCTTGAGTGACCTTGCATGGAAAGACGTTTACAGTGTTCCTCAAATGAAACTGACTGATTTACAGCTTGTCACTTCATGGCCTGTGTCGTTCTGCTCCACCACAAATCACAAATGCTCTCCGTCCTTCTGTCTAAACTGAAATTAAAATACGTGGCTAAGGTGAACAGACCTCAATCACACGTCTGGCTTTTTTGTTCCTGTTGCTGGTTTACAGTTGTGTTTTCCTTTGTTTTTCTTTTCTCAACTTTTTTTTCTGGTTCCTGCGTGAACGCCTCCCTGTTCAGACCTGTTCAGCGTGACAGTTAAGGCAGTTGTTGTTTTGTTTTGTTTTGTTTTGTTTTTTTAATTTTTGTTTTGTTTGATTTTGCAATGATTCTGGTGAATCGTAAACTGTGGATTTACTGTTTGCTCAGGGAAAGTGCGATTTTAAGGGGCAGACCTTGGAGCTTGGAACTGTGACATCAGCAAGAGTCTGTTGGCCAGTCCTGCTCCGCCTCCAAGATCAATCCAGAAAGTGTGAAACTCATCACACAGGTTCAATATGCGGGAATTCTTCTTGCACACATTCAATTTAAGAAACCCACATGTGTCGATGCAACAATTGTAATGATTTAGGTTTCAAGTCTATTTTGCAGAATCAAGCAGAATTTAACCCCCCCCCCCCCACCACCACCACCACCACCCCCACCTCCAACCCCCAACCATTCTGTTTTAGTTGATTAAGCGCTGATCGTTATCACGCACAAATTCATTGGAGCTGCCAGAGATAAGAGATGTTCCGTTCTCTTTCCGACTTATCAGTCGGGCTTTGCAGCTGCGGTCGTGGCTGCAACAGCAGAAGAATTGAAGTCGAGAACAAATGCAAAGCATCCTGGTGCACGCAGTGGTTTATTGCAAATGGGAATGCAGTCCAACACGTACAATGATAGACATCCTGGGATAGGATAGAAACTATAACTATAACTAACTATACTTGTAGTTTCTCCAGTTCAATATTTTATATTTCTATATTTTTTGTGGCTTTTTATAAGGGTGATCCAGTCATTTTATGACTGGAATGAATAGGAACGCCAAACAAACAGCCTCTAGGTTTGAAGAAAAGCCTTTATTTCCTATAACAAGAACATGCTTTGGCCTGGTTAGGGAAGCAGGTACTAAGATATCCATACATGCAAGAGCCACAGAGTGATAGAAAGAGTTTGTCTCGTCTACTGTTCTGTGACAGCGGTCTGTCCGGCGAGGGTGCGTGGGTGGGGTGAGGTCGGGTGGGATTTAAAGGTGGTGGGGGCGGGGGTGGGGTAGGGGCGAGGCGGGGTCACTTTGGTTTACTCTCTCCGTTCCGCTGGGCGTGGGTCCAGACAGGCTGCGAGCCAAGGCTTAGTGCTGGATCCTACGGATGGACTGCACCTGGTTGGTGTGAGCCTGGGTGCTGAACTCGTTGTAGTTTCTGTACTCGCCTTGGTGTCTGTCTCTCTCCAGGATGTACTGGTAACCACGGTAACCGGGGAACTGGTAGGCCACCCAGCTGCAGGGGAAGAGAGAGGGAGAAATGAGGGAGAGATGAGACAAAACCCCCAAAAAATACGGTGAATAAAGAAGTTCTGGGACATGGCTGGAAAGTCGAGAGACATCTCAACTTTGCATAAAGCTGACTTTAAAATGCTCCTCATTGCCACCTTTCATTCTAGAAGTGGGATGTAAAAGTAACCAAAGACATCATCCAATCAGAAGCAGGGAGAAGGAACTCACGCTCCGGAGTTGACTTTGATGGAGGGAACCTCCTTGCTGCACCAGCCCATGGCCTGTAGGGAGGGGTAGTCGTCGCACACCTCGAACTTACGGCCCTGGAAGTCCTCGCACTCGTACAGGGTCACCTTGCTGTCGCTGTGGTTCTGCGGGAGTGAGAGTGTTGCAAGTTACCCTCGCTGGCTGGATGTCCGGCAGCGTGAGAGGAGAGAGAGCGAGAGAGAGCGAGAGAGAGAGAGAGCGAGAGAGAGAGAGACAACTTACAGCGCACTTGATGGGTCTGAAGGACAGCAGGTGCTCGGTTCTGTAGCTGCTGTTTCCGCTCCAGGCCTCGTAGCGGGGGTAGTCGCCCTTCTCCAGGATGAACTGCTGTCCCTGGAACTCTGGGTACTCATAACCCACCCAGCTAGAGGGAGAAGAGGAGGAGGAGGAGGAAGAGGAAGAAGAAGAAGAGGATGAGTCACGGCTGCTGCCTTTGACAAACTGCTGTGGAACTGCAACAGTGTGCAGGCGACACAGAGAATGGCCTGGGGCAATAACAGCAGGCTGTGCCTTTTGTCACTGGAGGCACAAAACAAACATTAGAAGCCGCTGCTGCTCCTGCACCGCTGCCGCTGCCGCTGCCGCCCACCGCCGTTTATCTGATCGCCAGTCAGTCAGCCGGCCTCTCTGGCTCGGGGCCGGCAGCTGCACGCAGCCACCTCATCTCGCAACAGGGTTACACTTGGACGCATGCACACACTCTCACACACACACACACACACACACACACATACACACCCCCAGATGCACATGGCGCATGTCAAGTAGAAATTCAATAACACTGTAGACTGGTTTTCCTTTTTTTTTGGTGTTGCTGTTTTTCTGCCTTCTTTTTTAAAAAACAAAATTGATTGCAGCTGTTTGGCTTGTGTGTGTGTGTGTGTGTGTGTGTGTGTGTGTGTGTGTGTGTGTGTGTGTGTGTGTACACGTGTGCATGTGTGCGTGTTTTAGTTTTAATCAGATGGTGTTGATGAAAGCACATTAAAAAGATAAAATCAGATTTGCATTGAATTGAGACTAAATAAATACGACTGCATCTGATATTATGGGTGCAAAATTGCTTTTCGGGTATTCAGCAGTGTGCATTTGTGGAATGTTTGTGGAAAGATTAGAGCAAAACTGTGCAGACTCGTAATGTTTGGATTCATTGAGTCATGATCTCGTAAAGATCAGGATGATAATAGTTCTAATAATGATGATAAAAAGCAAAGCATGGGGTTGGACAGTGCTGCCAACAAAAGTTACAAAAAGAAAAAATTCTGATGTTGTGGAAAGCGCCACAGAGAGAAGGTGGCCGGTTCAGGGAGCTAGAAGAGGACAAAGGACGTGGACTTACGGGCCGTTCTCCACCTTGATGGAACGGATCTTGTTGAAGCCCCTCTCCATGATGTTCTGGCACTCCAGCATGAACTCACAGCGCTTCCCCTGGAAGTTCTCCTCCTCCCACACGGTGATCTTGAACTGGCCCATCTGCTCCATCTGTTGAGTGTTCATGGCTGCTACTTCTCCCGTGGGGCTTTACAATCTGGAATGATGGGAAAAATGGAAAAGACAGCAGAGAGTTGATGGCTGCGATCAGAGGGGAATCACTGACATACCTCCAACTCTAAAGTCTGGGGATTATTATTGTTTCGAAAACCTTTTTTGCAAAGGTTTTGTTTCATTTTGACAGCATTGAATCAAATCACTTTCAATTTTATTCCAAAGCTTTTTTTTTTCCACCCAATTTTGAAAGCGTTGTATCTTTTGTGCCCTTATTTTCATCCGTTACTTCACCCCACATTCGGACCTGGTTCTGCTGTCGACAATTTCTTCTAATGAAAACAACAGACTTGCCAAATCAACCTTCAAAACCCGTCGGGACGGCTACACTGAGAATGAAATGAATAAATATGTCAGTGGGTCAAACACGGGCCCACTGTTGCAGCATCTTCTTGCCAGTTTGTCCCAAATTAAAGGGCGGCTGGGGTGCGAATTGGCGGGGCTTCCAATGATTTTACTTATTATTATTATTTTTTTTTAGATAAATGAATTTAAGGGTGGACCCCATCCAGTCCTGTTCCGACAAACAGCACGAGCAGCAGCAGCAGCAGCAGCGGCGGGAGCAGCGCATCACCGTCGCCTGTTTGCAGGTTCTTAGCCGAGCCCCCCGAGGCGGCGCGCTGAGATACTTACAGAGAGCACTGAGGTGGGACAGATCCAGTATAACCAATGTTGGGGAGCAGACCCTCGCCGGCGTTTTTATAGGGCCGAGCCCCCTGGCCGTGCGCCACTTCCCTTTTGCACCGACAGCCTTGCACACTCAGCAGCTGAGCCGGCCGGCTGAAAGGGCAGCATTAGCCTGGTGCTTTGTGGAGGCTCCACGGCGTCATTGTCCTCAGAGCCCCAAAATGACTTAGTCATCAATACGGTGGCCGCGGTCAGAGGCAGCCTGACCCGGGCCCACACAATGGAGAGGCACTGACACAACATTTCGATTGGTGTGGCTGCATAATAGTCACATTCTGGGAGTTGATCCCCCCCCACCCCACCCTCCTCTCTCTCTCTCTCTCTCTCTCTCCCAAACACACACTCTCTCTCTCTCTCTCTCTCTCTCCCTCTCCTCCATTCCTGTGCCTCAGTGCTGGAGCTGAATCAGAGGTGGAGACGCTGGTGTAGGCCAAGACTGTGATGTGACACCTTGAAAACGCTGTCATCCTCACATCCTCACACCTTTTAAGAGGCCTGGGAGGAAAGATTGCATGGAGAATTTCTGCTCAAACAGCTGGCGTTCAATATCTCTGATCGTGAAGATTGTGGACAGGGATGAACTGTATTTACTGTACTGCGGGGTAACTGACCAGTAGGTGGCAGATCTCACTCCATCCTATAATATGCCACTGTGATCTGGTCAGATAGCCTTTGTAGAAAAGAGTAAAGTAGTCTTCTTCTTTTATTTTTTTTCCACTGACACAAATAAAGAACTTGGGCCTTGTTAAAACAGTAGCATTACAGGACACTAAAGAATCGAGAGGGTCTTTCACACAAACCAACACAAAAGTGTTCAACATTACAATGCAATACGACGTACAAACAGTGTTTGAATTTTCATGTAAATGACTGGCCCATTTCAAATGTTAATAATAATCCTAATGTTGCAAAAACACCACACAGGCTATAAGCAGCTGAAACATGATCATTTGGGACACAGCACTATTGGGTATCATTTATCATATAGTCTATCTCATTATAAAGTTACTGTGAATCGGAAAACGTTGAAATTAACTGCGTGCCTTTTTTTTACATTAAAGTGTAAGACGGTTAAACTGGAAAGGCAAACGACATTGTATGTCGTAATTCAACAACAGAATTTTACAGTCAACGTTGCCATTTGTCCGCACTGTCTGGCTGTGTCCCTGGGCCCCGCCCTGTCACTGTCCTCTGCCTGTGGGCAATCTCTTCCCCGCTTCATTTGTGCCATCTTGTGGCAGAGGCGTTTATTACAACGGCTGTACTCGAGCCGGCCCGACTGGCGGAGGCAGCAGGTGAGGGCCAGGTGAGGGAGGACGGCCTTGTATCAGCGCAGATGCCTCGTGTTTACTCTCCTTTGTGTAGCCTTTTGTGTTGCTTTTCTGGCAACAACGCCAAACCACTGGGCTGGATGACAGTGGCTCAATAGGAACTATAGACAGTCACCAGGCATGCCACTCTCATTCATTTTAAGTATTTGGGGTGTTTGTTTTTTGTTTGTTTGGTTTTTTTTCCGATCCCTTTTCGAGAGCTTTATTTTTCATCTCAGTCTCGGATGACTGATTGTCCCTGATAGTCTACTTTCCTCTGGAAAACAGCATATTTAACGCTGTTTAATAGCCTCTGCGGAAAACTGGCGCTTTGATATTCCTTCAGCATGTTGGGATGGGAACAAAAACCTGGCCGGTGAGGGTGTTCTCACTCACCGTAATGCTCATTATGACATCACAAAGGGCTAAATTTTAGAACAGAAATGTGACAAGCAAGCACCTGTCTTGTTTTGGGGAGTTCACTGACACATCATTATTGTTGGAAACAGTGAATTTTTGAACATTGTGAGGCCTTTAACTCCATCTCACGGGCAGGTTTCACACAGTGGCCGCGTTGCAGGTCCGATAAGATCCATAAGATAAGCACAAGCAGCTCATTTCCCAGTGAAATACAGTTGGGGAGGGTGATTTGCATGTGTCAGGGACACACACAGTCCAGCAGGGGGCCAGTTCACCTCTCCCCTTTATCACAGTAACACAAAGCATCAAACCCTCCTGACCTGTGCCGAAGTTTTCTTTATATCTTGTGACAGGATGGAATTTTGTTTCAGAATAAACCTTATGAGGAGATTTCACGACGAGCTCTCCCAGTGGGCGGCAGGTCAATGAATCAGAACATGGCGAGTGTTGGTGAACACGTTTGTACAAATGTAAAAGTGATGACTGAGCAGCATTTAAAGAAATGCTGTGTGTAGAATAAATCTTTAGCATTTACTCCTACCAACACAAGAGTGACGTTTACAAACCGACTCATTAACCAAAAGTGAAAAGTTTGTTTTTTAAAAAAAAACAAAAAACAAAAAAAGCAGTCAAATAAAAACAAATGAATATTTCAGAACAATGTATTTGGGCCAGGAACACTGGGAGAGTGTGTGTCTTCTTTGTGGGTCAGCGTGAGTAGGTGGTATTTGAATAGTCAGCGAATGCAGCTGCACATGCACACACACACACACACACACACACACACACACACACACACACGCTTGTTTGCATGCACCCAGGCACAGGCATGGACAGGTGTCTCCTGTATGCAGCCACACTGACACACATGAACACACACAGATTGCGCTGAATAAATGCCCTCCTTCAGGTGGAAGGTTTCTGTGGAAACTAATCCAGGTAGGGAGGATGCGAGCTGGACATCTGCTCCCCTCCTCCACCCTCCCCCTCCTCCTCACCCCTCCTCCTAAATCCACCTCCGCGGTCTCTGCGACGTGGACAAACAAGCAGCTGCGAGTCGACAAAAGCGGAGAAAAGCGCTGTGGAAATGAGGATTCTCCCTCTTGTTTTTTGTGTGTCTTAATTATCACAAGTGATGTGGACAAGTGAGAAAAAGAAAAGTTGATGACAGACATGGACACGCCCATCCTCAAGTTTTTGCCACAAGGCCATCCAAGCTGACAGAAATTACACCTCAAACTAAAAAAGCTTACTATCATCATCATCATCATCATCATCATCATCTTCATCTTCATCTTTATTCTTTATCATCGCCGGTACCTAAGTCTTAAAGTCTCCCATCATTCTGTGGTGACGTGCTGTTCCTCATTGAGCTGCAACCATTGTTAACAGGGGCGGGACTTGGCCTCGGGCATTTGCATGACTCTTCATTAATGTTAACTGTCAGGGAAAAGAGCACACATCCTACAGGCAGTGCGCACACACACACACACACACACACACACACACACACACACACACACACACACACACACAATGGCCTTTGGGAAGCACCATTTGCAGATAGCAGCAAACTGTTGGATAACCTCCTCCGCAAATGTGATTAATGCTGCTGATGCACAGATGCAAACGGTTTGTGCTAATGGGAACGGCGATAAAACAGGACCAGCAGGACTCCTGGAGGATGGAGAGGCCCGGACTGGTGGCTGTGGGTTTGTCGAGTGGATGCTGAGCAATATAACAGATCATGAACGTCGTCCTCCTCCCCCCTTATAATCTTCAAAGGACGAACCTTTTTTTTTTTTATTATTATTATTAACATGAACTTTCCCATCATGCAATAAAAGTTGTAGACTCTCCTGATTTGTTTGCTTTAACGCTGGTGCCAGGGCTATAAGACAGAGATCAAAGATCATGACTGACGAGCACCCAGCGCTGTGACACAAACATCACTTTTATCTCGTTTGTCTTTCAGAATTTAGAGCAACTGGACGAGAAACATCTTGTCGCCTGTTCTAGTGCTTTAAATGATCCAGAAAATATTAATGCCATGCACATGAGAGTCTGATGAAACGTTGCCCAACAGTTGTGGTGATTATTTATTTATCAATGTGAGCCGAAGCACCAAAAGTGTCAGGGTTGGTAAAACAGCTCATGCTGTGCGTTCTTCTAAATGCGTTAAACAGACGTTTTGCTGCACACGGACCAAACAATCTCCACTCAGAATTTGAACATTGACATTGAGGTCTTCCACAAACGAAGGTATGAGTGCATGTTAATGTCTCCTGGAGCTGGTGGGCAGGGCAGAGCAGCAGCAGCTGCAGCAGCAACAGTCACTGGAGCAACCAGGATACTGAGGAGTGTAAGCTTTCAGTTCATCAGGCTTTAAACAAATATTGACAAGAGCTTCAAACGCAAGTGAAAAAAAGACGGCAAGTAAATTTTTTAAATGATGGCTCTTTTAAACCATGACACCAGTATAAAACACCGTTTAACCTTGTTGTGTGTTTTGGTGATAATAGAGAAAATCAAAAGCGAATGTGAATGTTTAAAAAACGTATGAAATGGACCTAAAATATAAAAATCTATTCAGATTTTTCCAAATGATTTTTTTTGCAAAGGGACTGCATTATTGGAGGGGAGGATTTCTGAGATTTCTGAGATTATTCATGCATTTATTTTTTGTTTTAAAAAGTTTTTTTTTTTTTTTTTTGACTACATTTTGGCTCCCGTTCATCAGTTTGGATGTAGTGCTGAAGGAAAGTGAGGCTGCAGCAGTTGAGTCAACATTTTATTTGATATCTTTCTCCATCAGAGAGCTGGATGAAAACACACACACACACACACACACACACACACACACAGTTCAGATAATGCACGGCTGATGAAGGGCAAAACACAGTTTGGAACATGGGAACAAAATCACGTCACACAGTTGAAAGAAAGATAACAAAAAACAAAAGCGGAGGGCTGGATGCTGCAGATGACAGATGGCCCTCATATCAGATGTCTGCCAGCAGTTAATGTTTAGTTAATGGTTAACACAACCTCCCATCATGGTCACATCTCCTCTCTGCGGTGCTTGAACGCAGCCCCGGGGTCGTGACGTCCGAGGTGGACAGTCATAAATGGCACCCGAGTGGAAAATGAGCACCGCCGTCATCAGTGTGCCGATGGGAAAACAGTTACCGCTGAGGCACCCGAGAGGGGGAAATATGTTAATATCATCAAGCGCGTCGCAGTCATTGAGTGTATGGATTGGGAACGGAGGACGTGCGCAAGTGGCCAATTGGAGCGAACCAGAGTTGGAACCATGTGGAGACTTTTACCAGGAGTCACTGTGGAGTCTGGTCGGCTGCATTGTCTCTGATCCGGGAAGAGAACTTGTGTGACTGTGAACGCGCAAACATACGGTGTGATGTGAAACGGTGGAACTCATCGTTTGATGTCTTACAGCAAAAACACAAAGGAAAGAAGGGGGGAAAAAAATGGAGTCATGTTTTTTTTTTTCTGAACCATCGTGACCTCATCCCGCTTGACTTTTTGTCACGCAAATCCGCCAGCTGTTGCCGCAACTCGCGGCTTCCCTTGGTTCCAACGGACGCCTATTCACTGGAAAATGAACACATCTTCAAAAGAGGCAAATGAGTCAACGCACCACTGTTGCTTTGCTTGGGATCTTTTTTTTTTTTTTTTTTTTTTTCGATCTCCAGGCCGTCCCAGGGTGTTTGTTTTTTTCTTTAGACTCTACTGCCAGCTGTATGCAAATAAAGCTGCCTATTCAGTTAAACGCCCAGCACACCTGGTGTTTCAGTTCCTGACACTGTGAGAGACAGGAATCTACCAGTCTGGATGTTACTCTTACCCCTTGGAAAACATTTTCCTCCCTTTTGCACCAACTCAACTCTCTTCTTATCCTAAAAAAAAAACAAACAGTCTGAAGCCACTTATCATCGATAAAAACCCTCTGGAAAAAAAGGCGGCGAACTCTGCTGTCTCCGTCCCCCGGTTGCCAACCCGTAGCCTGCGTAACGCGAGCCGAACGAACAAAACTTCATCGTCAGGTATTGTGCGTGAGGCTCAACGTGAAGCAAGCACGGAGGTCGGGGGGGTGGGGTGAAGGAGAGCGTGAGGCCGACAGAGGCCGTCTCCGCCGGCGACTTGACCTCTGGGGGAGAGATTTGGAGGTGGGAGACAGACGTTAGAAGAGCAGGAACAAGGGAAAAAAACACACACACACACACACACACAACCAAAACCCCAAGTAATCAAGATGAGAACTTGCAAAAAGCAGAAGGCGGAAACCGACAGAAGGTCCTCCTACCTGGGAAGGTGGCAGCGGACGGCAGGCGGCTCTGGTGCGACAAGATGTGTACCGTCGCTGACAGGTATACACCTTATATACCTGCACGGTCTCATCCTATCTCTCTCTCTCTCTCTCTCTCTCTCTCTCTCTCTCTCTCTCTCTGTGCTTCACCCCACCCCTCCCAGCTCACTCCACCCACTCAGGGATGAAAACGACTGAGTGGATCCTCAGGGCGCGCACAGACACCTGTTACACGGTGCGTTGGGCTGATCCAATATTGACATAAAGAGGAGGGGGGTGGGGGGCAGAGTGGGTGGGGGTGTAGGTGTGACTGTTCCTGTGACACACACACACACACACACACACCAACCCCTGTCCTTCCATCCACAGCAACCTTCCTATTCCTCTTCCCACTCTGCACCCGGCAACGTGTCTGACCTTTGTGCCTTTGCTGATCCGAGCGAGTGGTGGTGGTGGGGGGATGGGGTGGGTGGGTGGGGGGGGGGCTTCATTCACGGCGGCTGCCTGCTACCAAATTTTTATCGCATTCAGCTACCCGTCGAGAAGACGCATTTCCATAATCATGTGACTTGCAAATGACTGCAGGGCCGCCCGCGCACCTCGTCCGACAACTTTTGGTGGAGAGAGCGAGGGAAGGCGCTGTGGGGGAGGCGTTGTGGGGGAGGCCTGCGGGCGTCGATGTTCAACGGCGGCTGTGAGAACAGAGGGCAGACCGACTGTAAGCTCATCAAACAAGCGCGCTCAAAAGCGGAAATTACAGGAGCAACATTCTGCGTTTTTGTTGCTCCAGTGGCTGTGACGCTTCGCTCCACCGGCCTCGTTGGCTTCCAGGCTACATTTCATTTTTGAAGCTGAAATGTGAGTGTACAAGAAAAATATGGCAACGCATATTTTTCTTTTCATCTTATTTTTCCAAGGAGATCAGATTCCAAACGACTCCCATCCCCCTTTTCCTGGTTTTCAACATCTTCTTTCAGTCTTTTTCTTTCTTTTTAAACACCTGACAAAATAACCTGGGGACATCATCCTGGTATTATTCAGCGAGACGCAGGACTTCTGGGTGATACTGCTAGAGGACAAGTAGGGCTAAGATGTAAATGGGGGAGCTTCTCACGGGCGATTAGGAAACCAATACAATTGTTTCACAGTTTCTTTCTTTCGTTTTGAACTGCAGATACAAGACACAATAACAGCAAAAATGTTTTGCCACTCATGGTTTATTGAATACTTGACATTTCATTCCAGAAAATCGCAAAAAAAAAACACACAGTTGCTATTTTGATCAGAGATGGAAAGGTCAAACACCAGCGAGACGTTTCTCACTCCAGCTCGGCCACCAAGAACCACTTGTAGCAAAGCAGTTGTCACGGTAGCAGGACAGTGTTGACAAGTTTAAACCACCATCTCCCCCAGAAGGCAGCTGTCAAAACTGAAGGCTAAACCAAACTTGTTCATCACACCTCCAGATGGCGGATAAACTCGGCGACGGTCGGCTCCTTGGACGATCCGCACGGCTAGAATCACCGTCTCCCTCAATGACTGGGACTGATTCAGACTGTATGGACGGCAGACAGAAGACGTACGGACTGAGACGGAAACGAGTCGAGGAAGGTGAGCGTGCGACGCGCTGATCGTCCAGCCGCTGGAAAAGTGTCCGAGAAGTCACAATAAAACAAAATGCTCAGAGCATCGCAACAGGTCGGCAGGGCAAAGTCTGAACAAGGAGTCGCAGTTTATAATCCTCTGAGACATCAGTTGCATATAAAAAGCAAAAAACGAAGACATGCCCTCATTTAGGACCAAAATATTAAACTCAAACTAAAATATCCCAGCCATGCGGTTCTGATTCTTCTTGTTCTAGTGGAGAGAAAGAAAAAAAAAAAAGCATCAGCTCCGAAAAACAAAGTTGTGGTCTTAACATGGACTGACGCACAGCGTTCCGCCTGAAAACTGGGGCAACTTGTTGGTTTAGATCATCACTGATATATGTGACCTCTTAAACTGTTGGACATGAGAGGAGCAGAAAACCCTGAAGAAAAACCTGGACCAAAATCTGAATAAGATAAACAGAGACGATGATTTTCACATCATCATTATTATTATTATTTTTTTTTTTAAACCCAAAACAAGTTCATGTTCCAACTCCTATTGTCTCCCAGTGAGGAACGTGGACAAACAACTTGCTTGTGCGCATTGAAAGGTGGCAGTGTTGCGTTAAAGCCCGAGCGTAGAACCTGCAGAACCTCCTCTAACTGAGTTTAACTGAGCTTCCTTTGCGATGCGACGCCTCTACTGGTCACGCGGGCCCAGTCTCTTGGTGTAAGCCTCCCAGCCCGACGTCCTGTACGACTCGGCTGCGCTCAGCTTGTCGGGGGCCGCCAGGATTCCCCGGCCCACGATGATGACATCAGAGCCCCTGTTGCGGAGGACGTCCTCCGGTGTGGTGTACTGCTGGCCGAGCACATCTCCTGTTGATGCAGAGGAAGGAGGCAGCGTGAGGAGAAGCAGGGGCAGGGGAGGGAAAGGCAAAATTCTATGTAGCACAGTGCCACCCAGTGGTGAAAACAATGAATGAACGCAAGAGTGCAGCGCAAAGCATTTCGACTGCCAAGTATCAATAAAAATCTCGGTGATTTAATGATGTAGCTTCTATTTTTTTTAATTATACCAAATATTTTTTTAATTAAATTAGAATTTGTCTCAAAAGCCAACATGTGGATTCAAAAAATGTCCAACTTAACTCTAAAAATGACTTATCTACTTGCATATTGTAGACACAGTGAGTCAATGACTTTGCATTAACATTCATATTAGTCATCTTTCAAGCCTTTCTCGAAAAACCAACCACCCACACACACACACACACACATACACACAGTCTCATGTACCTCCTGCCTGCATCTGCACCCCCGGAGTCATGTGGATGAACTCTGGCCTGCTGCTAACCTTAGAGCCACAGATAAAACCCATCACAAAGTCTGACTGCTGCTCGGCCATCTGCAACTGCAAGTGGAGAAATAAAAACACACACACACACACACACACGAGAGATTAACGTCCGCAACCTCAGAGGCTCCAAAACAACAAGGAACAGAAGTGAAGCGCGTGCTCACTGTGGCTTTCGTGTATTCGCCGGTAGCCAGGGAGCCTTTGGAGCTCATCTGAGCGATGAGCAAGCAGCCACGGCCCAGAGGCTTCCCCACGGCACTCAGACCCTGCACCACACCAGGACCCGGCACCGCGTGGGCGTTGACTATGTGGGACCAGGAAGAGATCCGGAACAGACCGCCTGGGGCAGAGGGAACGCGGGTGTGAGGTCAGGCAGCATTGCACAAAAAAAACAAAAACAACTTTTAGCAGCAAAGGGTTCAGTGTTTGTACCTTCATACTGGTGCTTCACTGTGTTTCCAATGTCTGCGAACTTGCGATCTTCAAAGATGAGGAATCTGTGCTGCTCAGCCAGCGCCTGCAGTTTCTGGCTGAAGGCCTCTGTGAAGTCCTGTCGGCAGAGACACGGCAGCGTTAGATCCACGGCCGGGGCGATATTCTTCCTCCTCCTCCTCTTCCTCAGCCTCCTCCTTCTGGGAGACGTCTTCGGCTTTCAGGCCAAACCTCCAGAATGTCCACGTGGGTCTTCAGCAGGCAAATGCTCGGTCCTAAGGAGTCGGCCAGCTGTAGGAGCTCCTCGCTGCTGGTCACGTCGGCCGACAGACAGAGGTTAGACTGCTTCTTCTCCATGATGTTCAGCAGCTGGGCAGCCAGTGGGTGAATGTCTGCAGCAAAGAGTTTTGAAAATTCTCTCAAACAGTGGCTCAGCTAGTGGAGTCTCAGGACCCACATTTGTTTCCTTGAAATAAAAACTATCAAGCCTAGTAAATAAATTATAGAATTAAATATGTGATGTCCTGCAAAATAAATGCCCGGCATTTTCACTATGAATCTATATATTTTAAAATCCCTTTTTAAAAAAGGAAACAAGGGAGGAAACTGCCCACAAAGCCACGACCCAATCAAAACTAACTTTTGGGACCCACTAGTTGAGAAACGCTGCTTCAAAATCATCTGCAAGGACCAAGAGTCCAAATTCTGGTTCTTTGAATGAGACCTTTACAAACAACCGCGCACGTAGACTTCAATGTGACCAAAAGCAACTTCACCTAAATATTAACAATAAGAGAAGACGAGACTACACACTGGGTAACTTGGCTCTCTCTGCGTAGCTCAGCTCCGCCTTCTGCTCCACGCACAACTTCTTGGTGGCGGGAACGCTGTTGCCGTTCTCCTCCTTGCCGCTGGAAGAGTTACCAAAGGTCAAAACACGTCTCGGACGACCGCGGGCTTCCCATTCTCGTCCACTTTAGTCAAAGCACCTGAAGGTGTTGTTGGCCAGGATGAACGTGCGCACGTTCTGGGCCATCTGCTTGTCGATGCGCTCGGACGCCAGCAGCACGTTGAGCAGGTTGAAGAGGGAGAAGATGGGATGGAGGCGGATCCCTTTGGAAGCCAACATCTCCACGGCGCCTTGCTCTCTGTCCATCACCACCACGGCGTCGGTGACCTTTAACCCACACCACAGGGATACATTTACCAATAGACAACCGTGACTGGCGCTGGGATTCATCACCTTGGTCCTAACGCATCGCTCTTCTTGCGCTCGCTACCTTCAGGCCCTGTTGGCTGAGAACTTCGGCCGTCTCCAGGATGCTGCTGCCGCTGGTCACCGTGTCCTCGATGATCAGGCACGTGTCCCCCTCGCGAAACTTGCCCTCCACCAGGCGCTTGGTTCCTAGCAGGGTGACAGAAGTCAGTCTGCACGCACAGTGAGAAGCACCGCTGTGCTACCCGTACCTGAAAAGTCTTTATCCGGCCACTCACCATAGTCTTTGGCCTCCTTCCTCCTGATGAGCATTGGCAGGCCGTGCTGGGAGCAGATGATGGTGGCCAGGGGCAGGGCTGTGTAAGGGACGCCGCACACCGTGTCGAACTGCAGCTCCTCACTTTCCACACGCTCGTAGAGAAGACTGGACACCTGGGGTCGGGTCGGGGGGAGGGGGAGGGGGGGGGGGCACAGACACTTTGCAATATCCACTGTGATAACTTTTAGGGGGCTCAACATGTCATTGTCACTCAGAACTGAAACAAAGTATTGAGCATCTGCGTCAGACCGGTGTTCATTATTTAGTATCGCTTTATTTTGGAGGGGCAGGAGCGTTATTACGATTAACTATTGCAGATGACTGACAGGGTGGAGTAGTAGAGCTGTGTACATAATAATAACACAAATATCTCCTTTAGGACGATGTACCGAGTCCGGGAGGGATTCATGCTGATTATTATAATGTATTTACATGTGTTAAATAGATGTGAACGGTGAAACGCTACTTTGAGGCTCCAGATAGAGATAAGAAAAGGAAAAAAAATCAAACAGCCAGGCGAAGCATTTCTGACTTCCTGCGAAACGGGAAACGGGCTCGTTTCACACTCGCCAGAGCAACGTCCTTTTCAACTTGCACACGCTTCTTAGCGCGATATTCATTATTTCCCGCTTCCCGTTCGGCGGCTCGACACGTGTCCGCTACCTGGTTCATGAGGTCCGGGTAGGACACCAGCACTCGCAGGTCGATGTAGATGGGCGTCATCATGCCGCTCTTCAGCTTGTACTCGCCGAACTTGACCGCGTCCACATCGTGGAGCTTCAGGATGACCCTGTCCTTGTTGCTGGTCGACATTGCTTCCCCCGCTGCCTAGGTTAATGTTGGAGTTATTTTC
Organism: Nelusetta ayraudi; assembly: GCF_046127955.1. Taxonomy (NCBI): domain Eukaryota; kingdom Metazoa; phylum Chordata; class Actinopteri; order Tetraodontiformes; family Monacanthidae; genus Nelusetta; species Nelusetta ayraudi. The sequence goes on from NW_027466110.1 coordinate 8,020,673, forward strand.
CAACTTACAACCCACGCGACTCCTTAGCTGCTTAGGGGCGGGACAAAGCGCGGCGCTTCCTCATTGGGTTTTTCAAAATAAAAGCTTTTGTTGAAATAACCTAAAGGCGGACCAGCCAGCGAGTCTCGTCAAAGCAACGATAATTTATATAATATTAGAGAAGAAGAAAAAAAAAACACCAATCATAACTAAGATCCAGTGATCTCCGTAATTTCATTGAGCATTTTTCAAAAATAAAATAAGTCTGAAGAGTCAAGCACATATTGTAGGAGCCGTGAGTGCCTAATGTCTACATTTCTTTGACACCTGGGCATGGGCGTGTGTGTGAGTGTGTGCGCACCACGACTCTATTTAATGCAATTCACCTGTGCGTCTCGAGGGTTGATGTGGTGGGGTGAGCGTCGGAGGCGACATTTTCTGTTGACCGCTTTGCTTGACTTATGATCACTTTGTGTTTCCGGTGTTTGTTTGTTTATTGGAGCTCGTATTAATAGTAATAAATTAGATACAAATAACATCGAAGCGAGACTGGATTCATTTTCTGCACGCGCGTCAGCAATCTACTCCTTCGTTTAGCCCACCGCGGCTATTTTGTTTTTGATCGCCAGTTAGCCGCAATACATACAAAAGAGCGTGATCATTTCTTTGAAGAACGTGGGGCAAACAGGAAATACTTTCGCGACCATAAGTACTTTCGTTTTCCGGTATTTTCAAAATAAAAGAACGGGTTACGTTGACGTAAAAAAAGAAAAAAAAGAAAAAGAATTGAGATTTAGACAGTAACATAAAAGTAGAATTGACACAACCGAATGCATGTTTTTTGTTCGTTTGTTTATTAAAAAGATTCAGTCCACAGTAGTTCAGGTTTTGGCACCAACAATATAAAAACAAGTTAATCAAAAAATAAAGTGTACACCCCAAAGAAGCATTAAACAAAATGCCTAAATAAAAAGGGATAAATAAAAGAAGAAAAAAAAACACAACATATATCTGTAATAACGTATTTCACTCACAACTTTGATGTCAATCTAACTTTTGGTCAGTCAGCATTGCTGTATAGATTTTGAAGGCACCATACTTTATGCACTTTTAAAAATCCAACACTACAGGTCACAGAAAGAAAACCAACATGAGGACCACAAGGCATGGCCACATTAGTGATAGTAACCCAAGAGTAGCAATGTTCCTCTTTTCCAGATTGATTTATTAGACACCCGTGTTCGACACCGCATTATCATGGCCTTGACCGCAACCTTTGCACTGCATGCCATTTCATGGTAGAATACTGTACTTTTTTCAATTCCTTTGGAACATTCTCTTCACCTGGCCCTGCAAAATGAACCTTTTGTTTTTATCTTACCATGATTTCAACAAAAAGAAGATGGAATGAGTTGAAAGTGATGAACTGAAATATTAAAGAAGCAGTAAAACTTATTATAAGCATCTACTGTGTGCGTGTGCGTGTGTGTGTGTGTGTGTGTGTGTGTGTGTGTGTGTGTGTGTGTGTGTGTGTGTGTGTGTGTGTGTGTGTGCGTGCAGACGTGCGTCTGTGCATTTTGATGTGCATATCTGCTGCATGTTTGCCGTTGACAGGAGTTTGTGAAAAGCAGCAGGACTTGGATTCATGTTCTGAGACTTAAAGGAGGCGAACCAACATAGTCAAAAAAAAATTGAGATCTTTTACAATGGCGCAAAGCTTGGGATAGTATCGTTGAATCATTGAGGCACTTCATTTGGACAAGGGTAAAAACCTTGAAGGCACAGAATGTCCTTTTTTCAGGAATGCAGAGTGGGGCTTCCAGAGGTCTCACTTCTTCAACCTCTTTCTTTTTTGCTCACGCCTTTCTTGTCTAATCTGAGTTGTTCACAAAGTCGGCAAGCAGCTCCGGCCTCAAACATTCAATCGGACATTGGATGTTCTGGAAGAAGAGGAGGAACAGGGTTACATGACGATAAAGGAGCATTTTATTATGCCAAACATCATACATGTTTGTAGACGGCCACATTTCATTTCACTTTATTTCTACACAGCATTTATCTGCAGCTTTAATTATCACATCCTGCGTTTCTTTTGCTGTACAAAATCAATGGTATAATAAGGTACTGACCAGTTTACGAAGAGCATTTTCTCTGTACCGGTCGAAGGCGTCTGAATGTGCAGGCTGGAGAAGGTCGGCTTCCAGGTCAGTCTGCACACCAGGTCGCCTGCAGTTCTCACAGCGCCAGCCCTGAGAGGGACGGGTGGCGAGATTAGTCAGCACAAACCATGAAGTATTAGCACTTATGTTTTTTGCAAGTACAATCACATTCTCACACACCTGCTGCCCTCCATGGCAGGTACAGGTGCAGATGGCACCCAGGTATTCCTTCTGCCACTGGTTTCCAACCTGGTACATTTTGCCATCGTCGTAACATGTCGACTCATCTGGGAGAGAAAATTGGAGAACCGACTCATCAGTACTTTCTTTCCCCTTCCAATTTACTCCCAGAGAACATGACAACAGGCATGAACAAACAAGTGCCGTTCAATGTGTGAGGCTTTTCACTTACGGGGTTCACACTTGAACTCTCCCTTCCCGTTGCCCAGGCAGGTGCAGCTCATCATGTGACCGTTCTCAGCATGGCGATCCCACTTCTCGCCGACGCGGTGGTTGTTGCCGTTGTCGTGACACCACTCTGTGGAGGATTCAAGGGAGCAGCAGGTGCGTGAGTCAGAAGAAGAAGCAGGAAGCAGTTGGGGAACGTGGCCGTGTCGCCGCATTCTTTTACAGAGTGGTCAAACACGACTGTGATCATTTGCTCGCAGTGCTCAACTTACGAAGCGTCGACAAAACTGAATTTCAGACACACCTTCACGTTAATTCGCTAATACAAATCTACACTAAGTCAGAGTCATTCTCTCACTTCACTGCACCTGAAACATTTTGCACTTTTTCCCGGTGGGATCACACACACAGTGAGATGACTGTTAATGGATAGCAGATGACCTCAGTTTGTGGTATTGCCATGTTAGCCAGAAGGACAATACAACTAACTGGGAAAACAATGCTGTTAGCTTAGCGTAGCTGCTGTCGGCCCTCCTAATGTGTTGTTTTTGCTAAAGTTTATAGAAAAGTAACATGGGCAGGATGCTCACAGATGATATTACCACATATAAATAACATCTGACACACAGAGGCTGCCCATGCCTGGCGCTGCACATAGAACACTTCTATGGCTTTCATGATGAACTACAGAATACTTTACATTGTTACTTTTTTAAAACTATGTTTTCCTCTTGAGCAAATCACATAGAATTTAATTCCATGGTGTGTGTTTGCAAAGCATGCAGGGTTAATGAGCCACTCACTGGATGAATCACACCTAAAGTGGCCGCTGCCCAGACCCATACAGCGGCACCACAGCTTGAAGCCCGTCTCAGACATGCGCTCCCACTCAGCGCCCACCTCGTGGTAGGTTTGTGTGAACGTGTCGTAGCACGCATCCCGGTTGGCGGTAATGGGTATGTCGCCTGGAACTGCAGGAGGAGGGCAGAAAGAAAACATGTGTTTAAAACAGAGACGACTGATGTTATCCTGACTCTGGCGCTCTGGCACAACAGAGGCTGATATTATGTGTTTCAGACGTCTTGAATCTCATAGACAAATGTTGGCTGAGGTTGGATTTTTACGGTGGCATCTGAGAAACAACAAAGCATTTACCAGCGTTGCCAACGGTTACAACTTCCTCCAGAACTTTCTCTTTCGCCCCGCCGGACATGGCTTCCACCAAGACATTATATGAAGCTCCAGATGTCAGTCCAATCAGCGTGGCGCTGTTGGAGGTGCCGGGTAGACGCATCTGTTGGAAGAAGGAGAGAAGGTTTATCAGTCATGCCTCCGTCTGCAGCGTACTGATTGTGTGTGTGAGAGTGCGTTTGTACCTGGAAGCCCCTTTCCTCCGTGTGTGTGATTGGATGACAGGACACTTCGTACTCTGTGGTGTGAGGGAGGGGCTGCCAGGAGATGGTTGTGATCGTCTGTGCCTCTTGGGGCAGCTCGGTTTCGTTGTCGGGAAAACCGAAAGCGAGACCGGGCAGAGGGCCGTCGCTCACCTGCAGGGTTCAAACCAAAGGTACAATAAATAACCTTATTCCATAACTGATGAACAGCCTCTTACTTTGTCTGGAGCCAAACACCATTTAGCCCAAACGCACCTTGACCAGGGGCACTCTGTTTCCATCAGGGCCGGCTACAGGGATGTAGACCAGAGGCTCCCTCAGTGTTGGTCTCTGGCCTTCTTTGGGTCCACCATAGGGGCCATTCAGACCGTTGTTTGGGCCGAGGTTCTGGTACTCGGTGTAGATGTGCTGGCCCTGCTGGCCTGGCTGGTTCTGGCCACTAGTGCCAGCCAAGTGGACGTGGTTGGTGTTGAAACTGGACATGAAGATTAAAGTGGAAATATTTAAAGTGCCAATGAGGAAAAGCACAGAAAGTAACAAAGATATACAAGCTTCCTGATAATTGTATTCATATGTTCTGATCACAGACGATCTTACATTTTGTCATTGAAGGTCTCTGGGACGTCCAAGATATCAGTGTTGGGTCGGTGGGGAACAGGGAGCTGTGGCAACAGCTGATGGTCTGTAGCTGGCTCTGCACATAGAATGAACATGCAGGTTTAGATAAATGTATGTTCACCTTCAAAAAAAAACAACATTCAGTTCATTCAATTAGTTTCCACTATACTACTTAATTCACACAAAACATCTTTTAAATCTCTGTGTGAAGGAGTAATCCAAAAAGAAACAGCAGAGGGCAGTACAGGTATATGTTTTAGATACTGCGCTATTCTGTTAGCAAGTGATGTAACTTCAATAAAATATCCATCTCATTGTAACAGTCCTGGGCTGTCTCATCATGAGAGAGGTCACATACGTGTTCTGGCTTTGCCCACTAGGGGCGTGCTTCTCAGAGCGTTCTGCAGGGCCACAATCTTGATGACGTACTCTGTGCCTGCCTTCAGACCTGTGAACACACAGGCACACACACACACACACACACACAACATATTAGAGACACATTTGCCATCAGAGAGCTGCTGCTCAGTTTCCTTTAGTCGGTCGCCACACCAACCATGAACGATGGCATAGGTCTGCGCTGCACTGGGCCTGGGGAGGAGTTCTCGTGGGAGACCACCAGCTTCCTCGTAGGTGACGTAGTATCCAGTGACCCCTGGGCTGCGTGAGGGCTCCCAGGTGAAGGAGATGCTGTCCGGGTTCAGGGAGGTGAAGTGGATGTTGGTGGGTGGGATGACCACCGGTTTGGCTGTGACATGAACAAAAGAAAGTAAACAAAAAGAAAAAGAAAAAAAGACAACAACAAATACTTACAATATTTATAATATTTCTTAGATAATTATAAATTGATGCTGACCAGTGGAGGCAGTGAGTGTGAAAGGTGCACTCCGCCCATTTCCCTTCAGTGTGTAGATGTTGATCTTGTAATTGGTGCCTGGCTCCAGCCCTGTAGTGAAGAACAGAGTCACGGCACAGTGAGATGCGGTGTCTAAACGCGACAAAACACAGTGACACTTGAACGCACCACTTTTCCCCCCTAGCGAACTCTTATTTCTGCGCACCTGTGATGGCATAGGAGCGCAAGCTGGGCTCAATGTTCCTCTGAATGGGTACGAAGCCTGCGGGAAGAGAGGTGGGCGTGGCCTCGATCAGGAAGCCGGAGATGAGCTCGGTCTTGGAGCGCCACGTCAGGGTGATGGCGGAGTCGTTCACGTCGGAAATGCGAACGCGGCGAGGCGGGCTGATGTCTGGGGTTGGATGAGAGCCTGAGGTCAGGTGTCTGCTGCACGACTGCATGCAAATAAACAGAAATCCAATTTCCCCCCAAAGACTCACTCTCCACTGTCGTGATCTCCTCGTGGACTGGCCGGCTGGTCAGAGAGTTTCTCAAAGCGTAAAGATTGACTTCATACGTAGTTGCAACCTGAGTGAGACCATGAAAGGGAGGAGAGAGAAAAGAAAAGTCTTTGATCACGCTGAGCTGTGTCAGCAAGAGAGAGTTGTGGTGTTACGGCTGCGGTCGAAGTCAAACAAGGTCGTGCAAGTTGTTGCATGTGCACCTACCAGGAATGAAAGCGCCTGCATATTTCTGAGCTACAGTAAGATTTGATCGGCGGGATCAGCAAATACGAGCGCGCTTTTGAAACAGCAAGGTTTGTAAACGGATTTATTCTATTAATTCAATCACAGTGTTGTTGGAGCCCAATGCAAACTGTATTGCATAGGAAGAAAGCTCTTGTCTGAGGCGGTCACGGGTCTCAGCTCACCATGAGTCCAGAGATGTGTGCCTGCGTGGCGTCGGGGGCCAAGTTCATCTCCTTAGTGGGGCCACTCTTGTCTTTGGGATTCACCACCACGCGGTAGCCGGTGAGGCCCTTCAGACCAGTCAGCCTGTTCTCCAGTGTAGGGACGTCCCAGCGCATGGTGAAGGAAGTGGGGCCAACCTGGGAGAACTGGAGGTTGGTGGGCGGCGAGATGGCTGAACAGCAGAATGGGGGGGGGGAGAAACAGAGGAGAGGACTTAGAAATATGGACTGGAGTCCATCAAAAATGATTTGAGTTGTGATCAACTCCAGTCGTTACCTGTTGCTTGGGTTCCAACCAGCGGGGTGCTGGCCGTATCGTCATGCAGAGCGATGACCTTCACCGTGTACTCGGTGCCCGGCTGCAGATCGTAGATGGTGGTGGACTCGGCGTCCCCCCTGGGGGCCGGGAGCAGCTCCCGTTCACCCTCCTCGGAGCTGGAGTACAGGACCCGGTAGGACGTGACGATTCCCTCGGGACTGTCCCAGCTGATCCTCAGGGAGGTGGACTCGATGTCAGAGAAGCCGAGGTCTTTGGGGTGGTCCACATCTGGATGGAGGTGGTGGGGTTGGGGGGTGTCAGGAGGTCTGGTTTGGAAAAGTTTTTCACGCAAAAAGTCTGGACACTTACTTGTTAAAGCGTTGACCACCACGGGGGAGCTCTCTCCATCCTGACCCAAAGCGTACACACTCAGAATGTACTCGGCTGTGGGCATCAGTCCTGAGAACGTGATCTCAGTCTGGTCTGGAAACAAGAAGGGAATGCAAAACGTGAGACAAATCAGCCTCCTGCGCCAAAGTCGAGTTTCAAACACTGAGCTCGGGCACAAAACGTCGTACCTGGAGCCACCACCTCAGTGAAGGATGGCCCCTGTCCGTTCCTGGGGACCCCGGTCACTCTGTATCCCTTGATGGGTCCCTGGGCGGGGCTCCACCTCACCGTCACACTGTTGTCCTTCACATCCATCACCTCCATTTCAGAGGGAGAGTTGACGCCTGAGAGAGAGGAAAAGGAAGAGGTGGGAAAGAAAAGTGGTGAGCGGAAACAAAAAACAGTCGACTTCAGTTTTCTTCTTCTTCGTGGAGGTGCGAGTCACCTGTCCTGTGTGTGACGTAGATGGGGGTGCTGGATGCCGGGCTGTCTCCTCTCCCAGTCACGGCGTACACAGTGATCATGTAGTCAGTTCCGGGCTTCAGGTTGTTGATGGTGGCGGTGGACTGAGAGCCGGGGACGGTGAACTCTTTAGGATTACTGTGGCCTCCTGGGGGGGAAACCAGTCACGAGGTTTTGAAGGTTAGAGAGGCACAATTATCTTTTGACATGAGGAAGAAAACAAAGCCACTCCATGAGCTCACCCGTCTCCCCGTGAGTGATCCTGTAGTAGCGCACGGTGACGGGTGGTGCGTCCCAGCGCACGGTGATGCTGGTGGGCGTGGAGTCCAGAACTTCCAGGTCTGTGGGAGCGTCGGAGACTGGAGACAGAAAAAAAGATACATCAAACAACACGAAAGAGTCAAATCGAAATGAATCTCGGGAGAAAACTTTGGATTCCGTACTGGTCTTCTGTTTCCCGCTGAGCGGCAGGCTCTCCTCGCCGCCACTCACAGCGTAGATGGAGACCAGGTACTCGGTGTCGGCCGTCAGGCCCGTCAGGGTGAAGTGGCTCCTGGACGGCGGCAGCCTCTCGTCCTTTGTCCTGCCGCCGCTGACCATCTGGTGGCGTACGCGGTAGCCGCTGATTTTGCTCTGAGGGGCGAGCCAGTGGACGGTGAAGGAGTTGGTGAAGATCTCGGAGAAGCGCAGGGCGACGGGGGAATCCAGAGCTGGGAGGCGACACGGTCGAGGGATTTTGAGTCGAGTCGTCGGTGGATAGCGGGGCGGTGCCCGGTGTTGCACGCGTGTTGAGACTGACCTGTTTTCTGGGAGCCAACCACAGGGGAGCTCTCTCGCTGCTCGTGAACGCACACCACGCTCACCAGATACTCGGTGTGGGGCAGCAGGTCTACACAGAGGACAGGAGTTAAAATGTAGCAAGTTGTGTGTCTTTGTGTGGTTTTCTTTACGTTCTTTGTTTGCTCTGACTTACGCCTGAGTACCACTTTGTTGCTGCCGTCAGTCACGCCGGTTTCTGTGATGTCATCCTCGTCGTCAATGGGATGGTACCTGCGGAAACATCAAAGCATTGATTCTCTTGGCTATAGTTTCAAAATTGTTTTCGCACTTCATGGTTAGAGTGGCACCCTGCTGGCCTTGCATAGGACTACAAAACTTGGGAGCTGGGCAGGCAACCACAGTTACATAGTCCAAAACCTGCCTGTTGCTTTCAAGCTTCTTTTTTTTGTACCTGACGAGGAACCTGTCAACGTTGGCAGTGTTGGGGACGTTAGGCGACGACCAGGAGACCTCAATGCTGTCCGAGCCGACCTCACTGAAGCGCAGGTCAGACGGAGCAGGAACAGCTGGTGCAAGGAGAGATCATCACATTGTTATTAGCTCGTTTACAACTTTTTGTTGCTGTTCCAATAGAATGGTAGAGATGGAGGCAACGTTGAGAGGGAAGAATAAAGTCAAGCCTGTAATGACTGAGAGGGATGTGCTTAATTCATGCCTGTGTTTCTGTGTGTGAATCCATGTGTAAAGTTTTACAGCCTCTTAAAAGTGAAATAAAAGTGTTTGCAGCGAGTAGCAAAATGAGCTGCACAATGATGAAATAACAACAGCACTTCAACTGAAACCAGATGGTCCATGCGTATGAGCACACACACAGGGACACACACACACAGGGACACACACACACAGGGACACACACACACACACACACACACACACACACACACACAAACTGACAACGCAGTATGCAGGGAAATTACAGCAGCTCCATAAAAAAGCTAAGCAGCCATGGTTTGGGGTTAAGAGGAGCCTTATCATGTAAAATAAATCAGTCATTACGCTGTAATTTGCGGCTCCCTTGCTGGCAACAAAGCTGAATCTACCTACGACTGTGTCTATAGACACACTGCTTTGATTTATTCACAAGGCAGTGGGCCTCAACAACACATGTAGGTCCATAAATCTATCAAGCGAGGGCGACCATTCTTCGGTTTTTCCCCCCTGGTCTTACATGTCTGCTGAGTGAAGGTGGTGGGTTCGCTCTCGCCGTTGTCCGTCACCGTGATCACGCTGATGTCGTAGTCGATGCCGGGCTCCAGGCCGTACACGGTGTACTGGCCGGACGTCGGCTGGACAAAGTCCTCGAAGATGGGGACGCTCTCACCGGCCGCCGTGACGGTGATCCTGTAGCCCGTGATGGCGGTGGTGTTGAAGGGCGACCAGCTGAGGCTGATGCTGGTGTCACTCACATCCTGGAAGGTGACGTCGCTCACCTGCGGCACTTCTGCGGAAGGGAACGGGTGGTGGGGGAGGGGAGAGGGAAAAAAGAGAGGAAAAAACACCAAAACAAACAAAAGGGAAAAAGGATGTGGGGTGGGGGTGGGGGGTTGGAATTAAGAGTTGGAAGGAAGAGAATGACAGGAAGTGTGGTTAGAGTGAGCGGGAGAGCGGCCGTACTTCCAGCAGGGCGAGATGCTCAACATATCGGACCGATGGAAGAGCTGATGCAAAGGCTGCTTCGCCTGGTGTATATATTTCACTGCGTAGTAATGTGGTTTATCAATGAAGTGTCATTGATTACTCGCCATATACACCTGGGCAGACCAGCGCATGAGCTTTGCCGAAGAAAATTCCAGATTTGTTTTAGCCACAACCCATCTAGTACATGTTAATTGTTAAAAAGCAAATAAATAAATAAATCTCATCCCAATGTGATCACATCTGGCACAATGCATCGGCCAGAAAAATATCAAAAATATCACTTTTGCCGATGACACTGTGCTCTACATGATGGTGAATCTCCTCCTCCTCCTCGTCCCCAACGAGGCGCCACGTGCCCTCACCTGGCGTGACAGTGGTGTACACGGGAGTGCTCTCCATGTCGTCCTTCACGGTGACAACACTGACGTTGTACTCCACCCCTGGGACCAGGTTGTCCAGGGTGCAGGAGTTCTGGCCGGCCTCCACAAACTCCTCCACGCTGTTGCCCGACTGGCCATCGGTGGGAGTGCACGTCACCTTGTAGCCGGTGATATCTTAGAAGGTAAAAGTTTGCGAGTGTTTAAAATGAGCGTTTTTTTTTTTTTTTTTTTCACACACAACTTGGTACGCAGGAGCGTGTGTGTACCGGGTGCACTGGCCCCGTTCCACTGGACGACCAGCTCTCCAGTTCCGGGGTTGGACTCGAGGTTGAGATCAGTCGGAGGGGACAGAGCTGAGGGTGAGAATGCATATTGGCATTTTAGAAGCCTCGAAAACCAAAAAGACAGACAGATCAGCGGATAATTTAAAATTTTGAAATCATTTGTTTTAAAAAGAAGGAGAAAAATATAGATTCCTACGTGTCACGACGCGGTGTGTGATGGGTGTTCCTTGCTCATGGCCGTTCACCACGGGTTGGACACTGTAGGTGTACTCCACTCCTGGAGTCAGGCCGGAGATGTAAATACTGCCAGACTCGGAGGTCACGTCTCTCGGGGCCTCTCCACCCTCACTGGGTCGCACAGTCAACTGAAAGATAAGCGAAGAGTTAAGGCGTCAGTGGGGAGGAGAAGACACGGACCGAGGCCACAGGACATAAAGGTTAATGTTTTCCCAAGAAAGAAGACGCCAGAAGAAACATTCTCATCTCGCTAACATATCTGAACCGTGTCATGTGTACACACAGTCTCCCACGTGTCTGCGGTTACTGTGTTATCTAACCTCGGCCTGCAAAAATAACTGTATGTTTCGATGAGGGAAAGGGAAACCATTGCCCTATAAGTATAGACGGTAAAATGCAAATAACCGAGGTTGTTAATTTGGAAAAGGGCAAACTTGCTCGATTGCTGCCCGCTTTTTTTCCCCACTACCCAGAAGCGACAGCGGTTAGCACGAGCTGCTGCCACCGCCTTTCACGAGCATTTCTAACTTGTCAAGAACCTGACCACACAATCCATTAGCGAAGAATGTTCAACATTATAAACTACATTTTCTCACACACAAACCAAACCGACGCCACAACAACGTTATGGCCTGGTTAAAATGTAGCTAGGTAGCGGATATGAATCAAACCTTGTGGTGATGTGACAAACGTATACACACATATGTGTACATTGGGACACATCCAGAGTTCCACTTGGTTCCGATGTTAATAAGTTTACGTCAACAGTTTTAGGGTAGTTTTGCTGCATCTTATGCTGGTTTATGATGTGCAGCATAAAGGATTGCTCAGCTACTCAAACAGGAGTTTCATGATCAGTGTGTGGAATGGAAAGTAGAGAAACGTCTGTCCTGACCCATGTTTAGACAAGTTTTGTTCTGTTACCCTCCTCTGTGATCAGTTTCTTCCCTCCTCTGTTCCTCCAACATTTGCTTCCCAACATTTCACCCAAGCTTACATGCATCCAGTGTGGCAAACAAAATCTGCACAATTGCTCCTCTTCGGATTTATTTTTTTTTATAAAGTAAATTTTTACGCTGGCTCCTTTGTGCAATGGAAAAAGGAAGGGTTCGGCCCTTTGAGGAAGTGCACCTTGTATCCAATATGAGAAACTGGAGACCAGGAGATGATGATGGAGGTGTCGGTCACATCGGTGCTGAAATGAGGAGCGTTGCCCATCGGCGAGTCTGCAAAAACACGTATGTTTCAGTCAAAAAGCGAACCGCACACGTCATTCAAGATTAATTCTAACACCAACACAGGACCTCAGCTATAGGAGATGCCCCCCCCATCCCAAGTTTGCCTTGTACACTTACTGGTGATGAACTTGGACGTCTCCCCTTCGCTCAGCGTGTTCTCCTGCTCTGCGTGCAGTGTAGCAGAGTACTCGGTGTCGGGCGTCAGGTTGAGCAGCGTGTACTCGGTGAGGCGGGCGGGCAGGCGCAGCTGCTTGGGGTTGGAGCCCTCGACGGTGAGGAAGAGTCGGTAGCCGGTGACTTTGGACCGCGGCGCGAACCACGACATGACGGCGCTGTCCTCGGTGATGTTGCTGAAGTGGATGTCTGTCGGAGCGTCGGGCTCTGCGTGCGAGAGACGTCAGAAGCCGTCAGTCACGTCCAAAGAAAAGTCACACTTCCTTTTTTAACGTCCACCGCACTCACTTGTTGTCTGCTCTCCGATGAGCGGTAAGCTCTCCACTCCGTTGAGGATGGTGTAGACGCTGAAGCGGTACAGTGTTCCGGGCTCCAGGTGCAACACTTCGATGTAGGAGTTCTGACTGACCGGCAGGGTCATCTCCCTCTGAGGGGAGCCCGCATCATCCAGGGGGACCGCGATCACCCGGAAACCTGACACCTCACCACCTGGGCTGGTCCAGGTCAGGACAATCTTTGTGTCCATCACCTTGAAGAACTGCAGGTCTGTGGGCGAGTCCACTTCCTCTGCAAGAAAGGAAGAAAAAAAAAAATACAAGCTTAGCGCTGAAATTCTTTGTTGTTGCCATCTCCTCCTGATAAGGCTGCCACGACCGGAGAGACAATGACGCTAATCTCTTTAGCATCAGTTAGCTCACAGTCACCTGTATTTCTTCTTTATCTTTTACTGGGGCTTTTAAGTGCAGCTAGCAGCAGCTGCTTCCTGTCCTTTTATTTATGTTCACCCTTAGAAGGGAGGCGACTGCTGATGGAATCCAAAGAATGACCGATAACGCCTCGTGTTGGAGCTCGACAAGATGGATGAACGAGATTTCAGTAGTGAAACTTTAACCGTCGAACTTGCAAGGTTAGAAATTACAATATGTCTTTGGAAAAACTGAGAAACTGTGAGCTTATGAAGAGAGACAGCCAGTTATTTTAATTCAAAACCAGATAAGTCAGTTTTGGATCATCATTGTGCAACACGTGGCAACAATAATATCCACTATACTTGGTGACATGTGCCATTAATTAGAGTTTTTCCTACTTCCTCATTTAAACTTTATTGCATTTTAATGATTTCGTGACATTTGACATGAACTGTGCACTCCTGACAAGTGTCTTATCTAATTCTGCTGTGTGTGAGATAACTTTTAGAACTCAGTCCAGGGCGTAATCATGTGCATCTGCCTAGCAGGAGGCTCTTTTCTGTCCAAAGATGACAACATGCAAGCATCAAAGTCATAAATCTTTCATTCGCCACATCAACTGTAAACACACACACACACACACACACACACACACACACACACACACACACACACACACACACAAACACACACACACACACTCGCACCGCACTCACGCCACATCTGCTCGACTCGACCCACAGCATGTTCAACCTGGAAGACTGGAAAGTTTTTCAAAAATAAAAAAAGCACAGCAGCTGTGAACTCAGTGACTTAACACACCCCAAAGTCCAGAAACTTCACTGAACAGACTTCAGGATGACTTTCAGGGACACCTAATCACTGCTTTTGAATGAAAATGTGTGCCGTCCGCAGCTTGGACATGGACACAGAATTTGCTGATTGAGTGTTTATCTTGCAAACACTGAAGACCAGCTATTTGTCCACAGACAGCCGTGATTTCAGCCGTGAAAGTCACTTTTCTTCACACTAAACGAGTTGCTATTGTCATGGCATTTCTTAGACAGAAGGCTTTTATCTATATTTCCCTTCGACAGACAAACAATAACACAGACTGTTTCATCTGCGACCGGGGACGTCAGTAAACTAAGCCACACCCACTCCCGGCCGGTCAGATCTTTGTCCGGTGGGCAAATGTGTCGTTCTGATTCTGACCACATCTGAAGGCTGTCTGGCTCGGGGGGGCATTGCTTCCGGATCTGACAGTAGGTGGCGCCATGCACCTCCAACCCTGAAACCTCACACCTGCTGCTCACAGCTCTGGTCCCCTCGTCTGGTTAACTCAGCACAGGTGGAAAGTGTTTGGCTCTCACCAGGAAGTGCGTCCCCGCTGGTGTTGACCTGGATGAAGATGGGCTCGCTCTCCAGGCTGTCCTCCACCGCGTAAATGCTGATGTTGTACAACTTCCCGGGTCGGAGGTCGCTCAGAGTAACAGATGTGGCCGTGTCGGGCAGGGTCAGCTCCGTGCTCTCGCCCTCCACTGACGGGGTGTAGACCACACGGTAGCCTGAGAGAGCAGAACAGCGGATTTAGAAACAATGGGTTTTTGTGGGGTTGTTTTGTTGTTCTCGTTTTAAAAACCAGCACTGTGGTCTCAGCCTACCAGTGATGGGGGCCAGTGGTTTTTCCCAGCTGACCACGATGGAAGTTTCTCCCACATCTTCCACCTCATGGTCAGAAGGAGCGTCGGGCGCTGGAGGAGGGAGGAACGTTTAGAAAGACGGTCGATCAGACCAGAGAATATCAGAGGAGAGAGACGGAGGAGAGAGACGGAGGACAGAGACGACTCACTGGTGGTCTGCGAGGTCGTGAGGATGAGGTTGTCCTCCCCGGCGTCCGTCACCTCGTACACGTTGACGGTGTATTTTCTTCCCGGCAGGAGCTCGTTGATGTTGACTGAGGTAGTGGTGCGGGGCAGATCTGTAAAGGAGAGAAATATTTTTCACCATTAGGGCGACCAGTTAAAGAAATATTGGCCCCTGGGAATTAAATTCTACATATATGGTCCCATGTTACACTTGTTTTGGGGTTTTTATTCTTCATCTATAAACCCAGTCGCTCAGCCTTTAAAAAAAAACGATATAGCTTTCTGCAAAAAACGCTTTCACGTTTGAATAAACATGGTGTACAAAAACCACCGGCTGAATGAAATGGGACCTTTTCAACTCGTGTGTTTGTGTTTCTGCTCTCACCCAACACGATGGGCTGCCCGGTGGTCTGGCCCTGCTCAATGAGCTCGTACTCCACTCTGAAGCCGGACACGGTGTCCGAGGCCGAGACCCAGGAGATGACGAAGCTGCTGGAGGTGATCTCAGTCACCGACTCGGAGGTGTCGATCATGAGTGGAGGAGGCGTGGTCTCGCCATGGGACGTAGCCACTGCAGAAGGAGAAGAAAGGAGGATGAGGGAGAGTTGGCTTCCTGATGACTCAGGACTCCTCAGGTTCGGACCCCGGTTGAAAAGGTTCAACGTCCTGGACTCACGTGATCCGTAATTGGTGGTGAAATCGAAGCGAGTGACCTCTTGGCGTCCGAACCGCAGCACGCTGATCAGCTGACCCTCGTACGTGATGCCGGGCTTCAGGCCCGAGATGGTGTAGGAGTTCAGATGGCCAGGGATGTTTACCTCTCGCCAGAAGCTTTGAGAGTTTTTCTGTAAAATAGGGGAATAAGAAATGCGTTTAGAGAAACGTTTGCAGGTTGAAGAGTCATGACGTCTTTTCTCAGATTTAAATGCAGTCGTGAACTGACCACTCGCCACTTCAGGATGTACTGGGTGATGTGGGCCGACTGCGGTGCGTTCCACTGAATGGGATGAGAGTTGGGCTGGTTTCCTGACTCTGTGATGAGCACCTGGACAGGACGGTGGCCTCCTGGAAGATAAAAACAAGGAAAAAAATTAACGGGAGAGAACAGGTGAGGGGGAGTCACGACTGTAGACTATAAATATCAGGTCGGGAGAGTGTCAAATATCGCTGGGAATTTTTGACTTTGACGTGCAGTCATCAGTCGACCTTAGCTGCACACTTTTTTTTTAAGCTGGTTGCTTTATGTAACCTGGCTAACACTGAGAGTTTAGTCTTGTGAACGGGACCCAGACAGGCTGAGTAAAAAGTAGCACGACCGTGCGAGATTCCAGCTCCAGATTCGACGGTGAAAAGGCAGAAAAGCTTTTTCCTCTGCGCCGTTCTCTGTTGTCTGAACTCTCTGCGTCTCTGATACTCTCCAACATATTCCATTGAGTCAGACAGATTATGGACTCGCGGACTGACAGTTCCTCCAACTAAATTATCTCCCTTTAATTTCCTGGACCCTTCATGTCTGATCCCTGCAACAACGACGTCACACTTTTTTAAACATTGGAAACGTAAAGGACGGAAAGATCTTTTATCAAATCAAATATTGAAATTATTGATATTATTCCGGATGCAGTCTACGGAGATGACAGGACTAAACTGTCTAAGTCTCATTGAACAACCTCAACAAATAGTCTAGTTTTTAGAGAAATGGAGAAAACTATGATGCCAAATGATCCTGAAGATTCCTGATCCTGGAAGTCAGTTTGACGGCTTCACCGACTGGTTCTTGTTCCTCTGTTTGACCAGAGTTCTGTCGGCTACCCCACGTCTACACATGTTTGCTGGAGGACTCTTTACAGTAAAAAAAATAACCCACACTTGAGGAACTGATAAACACCAAACACGGGCCTTAATGGCAAGCTGAACGCTGCCGCTGCCAATTAGGTGCCTGACAGAGAGCAGGAATGACATCAGCAGAGGCTCTAATTGGCAGGACCTCCGTAGGAACGGGGCGAGGATGACAACCGAGTCGTCTGCAACGCAAACAGAAGCCATGTGGCGAGCAGACTCCCCTGCCGCACCCACTGGAGCTGCGCTAAAGGAAAAAAAACAAACAAAAAAACTGGCGGCCTCCATAAGGAACTGAGGTTTTCCTAACGACCCCCCCCCCCCCCACCACCCCGAAGTCGCCGACCTGTAATCAAAGTTTCTCAGCAAGTGGCTCGGTTAACCAGAAGTCGCAGGCCGATACGGGGAACCTCAAAAACAATCTGGGACCTATTACAGGCTGCGAGGGACCCGCTGGCGGAGGAGGGTGTCGGGGTGGGGGTGAAGGGGGGGAGGGGGGAGGGGGGTTACCCGGGATCAGATGTTGGACGGGAACGAAAACGAATGCACGCTTACTGCGGGTGTGCTCGCGCTCACACGCACACTGCGGCAAACTTCCCCATGCTTTGCACAGCCAGACACAACATTGGTGCTTAAGGCAAACAGAGGCCAGCGCGCTGAGGCGATAAGGACGGCGGCGTTCAGAGTCATCCTCAGAGGAAGAAATGCCCCCTGGAAGATTAAACTACACCAGAGATAAAAAAAAAAAAAAAAAAAAAAAAACAGACGGCAGAAAAGAAAACAATCTCTTTGGGAAGATCTTATCAACACAGGGCCGAGTCTGCAACTTCTTATAAATCTCAGAGGAAAAAAAATCCCTCTCAAAGCTTTTTTACCTTTTATGGTGTTTGACTCAGTGAGCCAATGGACTCAGAGTCTGGATTTGTCTCCTGCTGCCCTTAAAATCTCTTTTGCATGTTGCATTTACTGAGTCCAGGAGTGTGCGTGCACACACACACACACACACACACACACACACACACACACACACACACACACACACACACACACACAGGGAGCGAGTTCACAGCTGGTTGCCATTACAGCCACTTACGGTGCAATAGTGGCCTACATTTTGTGTCTCCCATCAACTCACTTCACACACGCAGCCAAAAGTTCGAATGTTCCTTTGCGTAATCATCAGCGGAGCAACAGTTTCTCACATCCAACGAGCTCTGGACGTGACTCGGCGCGGCGCAGCGCTGGCACCTTCGCACAATGCAGCCGTCGATTGAAAATAAAAACATTTTTTTTTGCTTCTAAAACACAGCACGACGGGACACAAACATCAATCAACTGCGTACGTGGTCACTGGAGGGAAAACGCAAGAAGACAAAAAAGAAAATCCAGGAACCGTTCACAGTTTAACATTACAGTTGCCGCGTTCAATTTTGACGAAATTGCCAACTGGGCAGCGCAATGCGGTCGGCTGTAATGACAGGAGGGACAGAAAGCCAGCAGAGCAGGCTGTAAATCCACTGTGGGGACACTAGACAACACAATGAGGAGGTTTTTTTGGAGTAAATTTGTTTTGCACCATCTCTCAGTGCCACAATCTCTGGCGTCTAGCAGCTTCTGCGACGGGACGATGTCGGAGTCGATGGAGCCCACACAGCTCAACCCTGACAGGCCGTTAGAAAAGGTGCAGCAGCGGCTGTGAGCGCACGCCGTGGGGGGGGTGGGGAGGCGCTTGTGTACCAACACAAATGCGGCGTGGCGCTTAGTACAGCTGTGGCAACAGCACAGAGGGTGGGGTGGGTGGGGGGGGGGGTGTACCACATGCCAGCAGGAACAAAGGCTGAGAGTGGCGGCGCTGGCGGGGGATCTGTAAAAGAGGAAATCACACCCGGCGCCTCCCCCACGCCCTCACCCCCCACAGCCCCCTACACCCCAAGCCCACCTACCCCACCTACCCCCCTCCCAGCCTCGTCTGCTTCACATCAAAGTCAAGGGCCTTATTTCCACGGTGGCTTGAGCAAACACTTTAAGCAAACCCGAGCTGCCGTTTGAGCCTTTTGTCCGCTCATTAGGCTGCAATACACAGACGCCTCCTCGCGTTCTAATCCAGCAAACACTCCACAGTGACACCCAACTGACCTGGAATCCCCTGGGTTTATCTCTCGACCCCCTCCGCAAAAAACCCAAGTGGACGTGTGGAGCAACGACTGGGAGGGTGACTGGAAAAACCCACACCGATCTTTTTTTAGCCAGTTAGCTCCAGCTGGAGGCTTCCTGTTGGCGCTAAAGCAATGTCAAGCACGAATCACGGTGCATCAAACACTTCCAGTTGCAAGTGGAAAAAGTTTGACAGCAATGTTCTCCAGTGGTGGAAGCCTGTATTGACAATGCAAAAAATCCCACCCAGTCCCGACTGAAGCACAGCCACCGCATAATCTGTGCTAACGTCACTAGCATCAGCATCAGCAAGCAAGGCTCGCGGTCACTTCCTGTCTTTTTTCTCTGTTTTGTCTCAGCTAAAACAAAGACTACACTCTCATTTGGTTCCCTGATCCACAGAAAGTTCAATGGACGGACAAGTGAGATTTCGGAACTGAAATTTTAGCAATCCAATGAACTTTGAGGAGGATTTGATGGGTTTCAGTGGGCCCAAAGTGGATTTTTACCATTTTCTAAAAAAAAAACAAAAAAAACATACGTGAACTACAAGTCAACTTGTAGTTAACTGAACGAGGTGGACTGTTTGCGTGCGTGGTGTGAAATGCTCCAACGTACCAGGGTAGGACTGCTGCGGCTCACAGCTCAGCTCCCCGATGCCGTTTCCGTAGCAATAGCACTTGTACATGATGCCGTGGATGACTTTGTCCCAGGACTCTCCGATCTGATAGAAGGCTCTGGTCTCCGGCTCCTGGCACTGGTCTGGGAGCACAGTCGCCAACACAACAATCATTTCAAATTTCAACCGCTAACAATAAGGAAGTTGCCCCCCCCTCTCAAATATTCAACGCACGTCCGGTGTCTGCCCGTCTCGTGAATAGTCATATTTCTAGATTAAAGCACGGGGCCCGGCAGGAGGGGCACACCCTCGTGAATGAACAGAGGAATCCAGACAAACTGAGGAACTGTGCTTAGAGTCCTGACGCTTTCCTTTCCCATATCTTTCATAGCTGCGATCCCAAAACATGTTCATGAGCGAGAAATCATGGCAAATAATCCCAGTTAATTCATAAACTGGTTAAGTTTAACCAGTTTATGAATTGTCAAATATATCTGGGCAACACGGGTCTGTGTACCAAGAAAACAAAAAAAAATGTATATATTTTTCGTCCCTTTTTAGAGGGGCTGCAAACTGACCAATGGCGTCGCACTTCCAGCGGCCACGCCCCTGTCCGTAGCAGGTGCAGTTCATCGTGTAGCCTTCGTCGTGCCGTTTGGTGAAGGTCTGGTTCACCTCGTAGGTCAGGCCGTCCACAATGCACTGATCTGTGGAGGAGACAGAAGCACACACAGGTGAAGAGCAGGCCGAGAGTGTGTGTGTGTGTGTGTGTGTGTGTGTGTGTGTGTGAGAGACTGAGTGAATGTGTGTGTCTGGCACAACTGAAACCCAATAACATGCAGGTGTGCCGGCTGGTGTTGAGCCTTTGCCGGATGAGTGATGGCGGCGCACGCGACCTCTGACCTCCTCGCTCAGACATTTTAAACATTGCTCTCTCAATTTCCTCCGTGCACGTTATTGACACAGCATGCTGTGTGTCAGTGCTGTGAAAACACACACACACACACACACACACCTTTCAGCTGGGAGTAGGCCATGCAGCTCCACTCTCCCCGGCCGTTGCCCACGCAGGTGCAGCGCATCATGTGACCCAGGACGTCGTGGCGTTTGTCCCACTGGTCTCCCACTCGGTACATCACGCCCTCGCTGGTGGTGCACACCTCCTCGTGAGCTGCAGCCAAGAGCAAGAGTCTGGTGAGAAACCCACTAAGTTCTGGCAAAAACACCGGTGGAAAACCTTTGGCTGCGGGTTGTTTGTGAAATGAAATGACTCGTTCTGCACGTTCTATAAAGACACGGCGGTAGAGCAAAGACTTTGACTTTATACAATTACAAGATGGGGCAGCGCAGCAGACGGGCGACCACCAGCCGACACCTGCGACCACAGGAAGGATTTTTCCACGACTGAGAGCCAGAAACAGCTGTGTAGTGTCCTTCTCCGCATGAATGGCTGTGTGTGTGCGTGTGTGTGTTCCCCATGTGTTCTCTGTCAGTTTTTTAATTAGACGAGACAGTAAAAAAAAGTTCTGAAGCCAAGCGAAACGGGCTGACGCCAACACCTGTGGTGGGCGGCGGTTTGTGCTTGGATGCATGTGGCAAAGTGCGTTTAAAAAAGAAGAAAAACTCATTTGGGATACCGGCAACACACCCTGTCTGCTGTTCCAGCATGCATTTTAAATTCAAGGGATTTTTTTAATACATAAATTAGCTGAGTTTCTCATGTGGGTAGAGTTAGTGTGACTTGAAGGGCATTTTTAATATTCTACTGGAGGAAAATGTGTCTCATTAGAGCTCCAAATGCAAGAAAATCTCATGTGAAACTGTCTAAATAATTTAAAAACACAAAGTTTTAGTGACATCTATTGTCTTTTTTTAAAAAGTAGGGCTAATTGAGTCTCTTTGGCAGCGACGTCAGGCTGCAAGAGGAGCCTGAGTCGGACGCCTGGACCATCAGCCTGTTCAGCGGCTGGTACAGGTGCAGAGGAGGATTCTCCAGACTTTTAAAAGGAAAGAAAAGCTCTTTAAACTCCTCCTCCATTAACGTCTCAAGCAGCCGTGTTTGTTTTGGGAACCGCTGTCAAGTCATTAATGTCAATATCACAGAGCCCCGGCTGCTCGGACCGCTGGCCTGAGTTAGAAGTCTGACAAGCAGCACTGACACCGGGCCAAAGGGCACGGGTGCCTTCTTAGAAAAAAAAAAGAATTGCTTTTAAACCTCGGCAGTTTATTTATTGTAGCGTGACGGCGAGCAGATGGCTTCCAGAGATTTAAAAAAAGGAGTACGAGGATATAAATTCTGAAATAAACATAAATAAATATCGGAGTCACTCTGAAGTCTGCACACACGGCAGAGGAGCTTCGTGAAGTGCAGTGTGAAACCTGAGTGTCTTTAAGTGTCAGCATCCATTTTCTTCTACTTTAAAACACATTTTTTTCAGGAAAAAAAGATAAGACGCCAAACTCTTATCTGCGATTCAAGGTTGAAGCCCGAGAGCCAACAAATAATTCCTGTAGATGTGTATCAGCTGTGCGTTAAAGCCGTCGGCAGTCATGCACACGATTTTTCATGCAACACCTCCTCCAGGGTCAGAGCTGCTCGCCCTCCCCGCCCCTCCCTCCTCCTCTCAGGCATTTCTCACATTAACCGTCGGGTTACAGACGCACTAAACCCCAGTAATTCCTGCTATAAATCTCCACAGTTATGCAGGTTGGACGCCTGCCGTATTTACCGCCGACTTCGCGTGAAATCCCTGAGCAGGTCTGCATTTGTTTTTAAACCAGAGCGAAACTATTATCATGAGTGCATCTACTTTAGTCAGTGACCCGAGGCCTCGTCTCAGCGGCCTCTTTCAAGGCTCTCCAGAGGACTGTGACTTTGGCCACGCCGTAAACAAATCAAATAAAAGGGTTCTAAGATCTGTAAATGAGACGTTGATCTTCTCAGTTGTAACGTCACTCTGATAAGAGCTTCCGTGCTAATTAAATACGCTTCAAGTCTTTTTCATGCGTGGAAAACAAAAGGTTTCTTCTCCACCTGGATGCAGACTGGGTGGAGATACAAACACTACTGGGAGGTTGGCGGGGTGGGGGTGGGCGGTGGTGGAATGGTGGAGGGGTGGTTAATTGTCAGAGAGTGGCCGCATTAATCAAGTTAGAGGCAGCCGCTGCCGGGAGTTTCTGCAGACCAGCCAATTAAGTCCAACCAGTCCCGCCGAAAAAAGTGGATTGAAAGATTTTGCAGATTTCTTTGAACATCTGTGTGATTGGCTTGTGTGGATTAGAAACGTCGACGGAGTCGCTTGGAGGGATGGGAACACGGAAATTTAATTAAAATGAAATGAAAATTGAAGCAAGTTTTTAACAGGTTCTTTTTTTTTTCTTCTCTTTTTCTTTTTTTTTTTTTTTAAACAGCTGACTCACCGGCCATGGGACAGAAGCCGAACCGCTGCTCGCCATCGTAGTCTGTGGTGGTTCCGCACCACTTCATGCCGTCTCTGCGACCCTCCGCCGTGCAGTCGGTGTAGTTCCTGCCGTTGTACAGGAAGGGGAACTGGCACAGGGCATTGTTGGAGTTACCGCCTCGAGTGGCCACGATGGCTGTGAAAGAAAGAAAGAAAGACAAAAGAAAGAAAGAAAGCAAACAACGGAGGAAAAGGGAAGATTTCAACGTTTGTTCATTTTTTTTAACATTCCCTCAAGCTCTGAACATCGTCTCTGCTAACTAGCCTTCTTTGGCGTCATATCTAACTGGACTTTACCATTCTTCTCTGTGCAGAAGGAATATTTCTGGTCCGTCTCATAGTCGGAGGAGGTGGAGCACCACAGCTGGCCGTCGGTGCGGTTGGCGGAGGTGCAGGAGTGGTAGGTCTTCCCCTTGTAGACGAAGGGAAACACGCAGGCCTGACCGTCAGAGTTTCCGCCGTAGACCGGAGCCGGTCCGTCTGCGAGAGGCAAACGTGGCGTCGTTAACAAAAACGGACGCTGCGCTTTGAGCGTAAAGAAACACAGTTTCCTCTTGCAGTGGGGACAGTGTGGGAAAGGCTTCTCACCCCACTTCTCACAGCTGACCCCGCTGCCCAGGCAGGTGCAGATCATCTGCGTGGCTCCTTGGCTCTTCATCCAGCGCTGGCCGACAAAGTAGCTGAGGCCGGCGTCGGTCCGGCAGGGGCCCTCCTGGTGAGACTCGGGTCGGGCGTGTGGCTGGTAGACGGCAGGCTGGATGTTGGTGATCACGCGGGAACCCGTGCCTGACATGAGGGACAAGGAATTGTGCGATGTTGAGATTTTTTTTATTTTTTTTGGGACGTTTTTCTGTAACGCTTCAATCTTGCCCTCCGACTCCTCCCCCCTTCCACTTTCTCCCTCTCTTTATTTCCATGTTTCCCGTCTCTGCTTCGCACGAGGTCGCGACCCACAAGTTCGTAGTCACGTCATTCTCACTTCAACACATGAACACTTGGCACTTCTTATCTGCTCTCGTTCCCCCTCCTCCCCCTTCGCGGCATCGTCCTGTGGTCGGGAGAGAGAGCGAGAGCAGGGTTTTGTCATGTCTCACCCAGGCCGGTGGTGTGAAGAGAGGCATGTCGCTCGCACTTCCACTCGCCGCGGCCGTTGCCGGTGCACAGACACTGGAGCAGGTGGCCCTGGGAGTCGCTCTTGCTCCAGGTGTCGCCGATCCGGTAGGAGGAGAGCGTGTCCTGGTCGTTGCAGCGGTCTGTTGGAGAGGTGCACCAAGGGGAAAGGACATTTTTAGGACCCTTTGGTGAAGAGTTTGCAGCGGGGGAAAACATCTTCTGTGCTGAGGTGTGTATGGTGTTTGATGTGGTCAATGTTCCATTGCATAATTAAAACGGGAGATTTTTTCAAATTTAAGGAACCCTTTAAAAATCAAAATGAAACTGGCGGGAAGAGATGGAAAATCGAATCGAATAGAATAGAATAGAATAGAATGTCTTTATTTATCCCACATTGGTGGCATTTGCATAATTATGGTGCAGTGCAAAGAGAATATAAAAATCTTTGAATTAAAAATAAAAATAAATAAATACAATATTTATAGAGTAGGAATGGAAAGACCAATATTGACGTCTATGTGGACAGTTGGATTATTTATGTCCGTACTTCTGGAGGTGCAGGTGATGCGGCCGCTGCCCTCTCCCAGACAGGTGCAGTCCACCACCATCCAGCCCTGGTAGGGCTTCTCCCAGGTCTCGCCCACCAAGTAGGAGGTTCCCGCCGAGTTGTCGTAGCAGCGCTCGGCTGCAGGAAAACAGACAAGGTCCATTAAAAAAAAACAAGAGCACACTGAGAAGCAAACGACGGATGTGGCCGTGATTCAGCGTGGCAGTTTCCTGGCATGTATCCCATTCCTGGCCATTCCCTGCGACTCACCCACTGGTTTGCAGGTCCACTCTCCCTTGCCGTTACCCAGACAGACGCACTCCAGCATGTAACCGCCCGTCTCATGTGGTCGTCTCCAGGTGTCGCCGATCTTGTAGGAGGCCCCGCCCTCGTGACAGCGGTCTAGGGGAGAGAACGGCAAAAGAAGGAGTTTATTGAGATATCAAAAAAAAAAAGGTCTAAAAAAAAGAAGAAGAAGAAAACCCAACAGACAGAAACTCAGACATTCCTCCCATTAGCAAACGGCCTGAGATAACCACCAACAGCTGCACAGCACCAGTTGGTGATCAGATGGAGGGAATATGGAGATGGAGCAGTTTACTGGCATGGCTCTGGGAATGGGCCAAGACTGTGTGGTCTGGAGTGTAAAAGGGACCAGACTCACTGGCGATGGTGCAGCTGATCTTGCCGCGGCCGGAGCCGATGCAGGTACAGTCCCAGATCATCCCGTCCTTGGGCCTCTCGTAGGTCTCTCCCACGGCATACGACTGCTGGTTGACCTTATCGAAGCACCTTTCTTCTGCTATTAAAATAACAAACACATGTACGGTTATGATTGTTTTTCTGTTTGTTTTTTTTAAGGAACAGGAAACCAAAGCTACACGATGATGCGCGATGAGGCGATGGACCGACCTTCTGGTTTGCTCTTGCACTTGATGCCGGCCACCCCGTGGCACGTGCACACCAGAATGCTGCCCAGGTACGGCCGTTCCCATTGGTCGTTGACGGCATAGTGCTGGCCGTTCTCTAAGCAACCGTCTGGGGGCAGGAAAATAAATTGTAAACCTAACAGAAGCTGGTGAGACTCTGGTTTACGTGCTGCCACAGAAACCTCCTTCATTGGCACCGACGGCAAAACATGCAGTTAAAAGGAAAATCTGAGAGAGGAAAAAACCCCACACACTCCACCCTGAACACTCTACCTGCTCACTCTGTCCATTATGTTTTAGTGGAAACACAAATGGAGCCACTGGAAAATCATTGAGCCCAGACTGTGTCCCCAAAACGTCACAACCATTTGCTAATGACAAAAACGTTTATTTTTTTTCATAGCCAGACAAAGAGGCCAGATTTGGAATAAACAATCTATTGTGGGAGGAAACTTCCCCCAGATCTGTGAGGCCAAACCTGGATGTGTTGAGATTTGACTTCAAAGGCCCCCCAAGACTGAGTAATAAATCAGCTGCACACAGCAGAGAATAATGTCCACCTTCTCTCTCTCTCTCTCTCTCTCTCTCTCTCTCTCCCCCCACCAGGCATGTTCTTTGTTCCAATCTCATGACTTCCAGAGGCAGAAACATCTCCAGCATGAAACTCAAGCCAACTTTTTTCTTTCTCTTTCTCTCCCCTCCCATTTCTCTCCGATCCTTGGCCTTCACGCACGGATAGTTGTTCATGAGATCATAGCTTTGGTTTTGGAGTTTTCTGGTTTAAATCTATCCAATCCAAGATTAGGGATTAAGCAGTTGGTCATAATTGGCCTTACAAAACAAATAAAGACATCCTGAAAGAAACTTTATCTTTTATGTTCTTACTGCAGGAGCGGTTTATAAAGGTATTATTTTTTAAAAAGTGTCCTGTTTGAAAAATACACTTATACATTTTTTTTGCAAAAAAAAAGTATTTAGGCAGAAAGTTAATCTTGTTGCATCGCCCTTCAGTGTACCTGAAAAAATGAAATAAAAATGAAAGTTTAGAAAATCCAACTCACCCTGAGACACTGAGGCGACGTGATGCTGCTGCTGCGCCTGCCGCCGGCTCTTGTGCGTCCCTTTGGGCATGCAGTGCACGGCCGCGCTCCCGATGCAGAGCGCGACCAGCACCCGGGCCAAGCTGCTGCCGGTCATGCTGCGTTAAAATAAAAATAAAAAATAAAATAGAAACCCTCCGCGTGAGCGACTCCCGTTGGTTTTTACCAGCTTCGTAAGTTCCCTGAGGACTGGATGTCCGCTGGTGGCGCTCTCTCCTCCCGTCTGCGGTCCGCGGAACCCAGTGCGCAGGTTACCCGGCGGTGGGAGTGATTTATCTGGGCATGGCTTAGTGTCAGCGGGAGGAGGTGGAGAGGAAGGAGGAGGAGGAGGAAGGAGGAGGAGGAAGAGGAGGAGGAGGAAGGAGGGAGTTCCGACGGCCCAGGCGAACCCACGCAACTCGCTGCAGGAGCGAAGCGAACAATCTTTCCTTTTTTTTTTTTTTTTTTTTCTTTCTCTGACGAAACAACACAAAAGAGATGGTTGCGCACATTCCGTGTCATAAACCCCCCTCCCCTCTCCCGCCACCGTCACCGCCACCAGCTTTTCCCTGAAAGCCATGAGGTAAGACATCTGGTTATTTCAAAACGCGTGCTTGTCTCCATGCAACCTGCAGCACTGCAAGCAAACAAACACGGCTCAAGTCGTGACAAATGAGCTGCTGCTGCCTGACAAATGCAGCCAGTGTACTTCTGTGGAGGAAAAAAAGAAATCCACCTTTCCCATCATGTGATTTACTCATATCAAGTGAAGTGTGTGTTGAAAACAAGAAAAGCTCTGGGAATCAAAGTGTGACTTTCTAGTGTCACAAAAAGCACCTCAGAAGCCAGAGTGCCTTCTCCTGACATCAACTTCCAGCTTGTTGTTGTTGTTGTTGTTGTTGTTGTTGTTGTTGTTTTTGGTCGCAAAGCAAAGGCATCACTTTTAGCGAGAGGCTTAAACTGTGTGTTTCCATTTGAGGCCGTAAACAAAGTGCTAAATCAGCTGCTGTGCAGAGCTGCAGCACCGGAGTTCAGAATGAAGCGTAAAGATGTGAAAATGGGGCGGTGGCCTTTCAGAAGGGACACTCACACTCCTGGCATCCAGGTCTGGCCGCTGCTCTGAACAGTGCTACCGGCTTCATATGGAATATGAATCAGCTGATCGATGTTTTAGCCTGAGCGAGACAAGTGGTTCTTCTTCTGGCCGCTGACTTTGTGTTTACAGCTTCCAGGACACACTTCCCTGGTCACAAGTGGGTCTCTGTTGATTTACGATCAATTCTTCTCTTCAATAAGAGCAGGGAGGCTGGGGGATCCCCTTCCTTCCACCCTCCACTCCCCTCACCACCCCCAGCCCCGGCCCACCACATTTGCTCCCACTCACACCTTGTGCTCCGGCGGCTCACTCAAGTGTTGCCTCATTTGCCGGGTTGCGTGTTTGCAGGAGGTTGAAGCTGTGCAGATTGTCGACCTATGCATGTTGTGCGTCGCTCGGCGGTGGTCCGCGGCAGGAACTGGGTCAGCGGGCGTCAGGGCCTGGAAAGCCTCCAGTGGCCTGGAGTTTGGAGTGTTTACGCACAGCTGGGGGGGGCAATGATGTGCGAATGCAAACAACGGCAGCCAAGTGGTGGGGCGGGGGGGGGGGTCAAACTTCTCCTCTCCTCTCTCAGCTCCGTTCTAATCATCTGGTTGGGTTTTTGTTTTGTTTTGTTTTTTGTTTTGTTTTTTTTTAAATGTGAGTGTTGACAGAGCGACACTGTTTACCACGCCTGCCTCGTCCTGACGGCCGTAAATATGAGATCCATCTTCCGGGAACTCGACTCCTCTGCACTGATTGCCATGTACCACTGCTCCAGCAGCCCAGCCGCCAATGTAATTTAGGCTCTCCCTGCTGTTTCTGTGTGTGTGTGTGTGTGTGTGTGTGTGTGTTGGTCTCCAGTTGAAACAGACCCTGCGACTTCCCTTGCAACGTCTTTGTCAGTCGCATTTGCTGCGGTAAATACAGCGACCGCGCATTTAATGGAAACCTGCAGTCATGCTTCTATTTTGCCACATCACTCATCTGTTTGCTGTCTCTCTCTCTCTCCCTCTCCCTCTCTCTCTCTCTCCCTCTCTTTCTGTCTCTCTGTTAGACATCCTGTCATGTCCCCTCTGGACTAGTTTGTGGTTAGAGCAGTAACGCTGAGTGGTTTCCAGGATTTCTTCAGGGCAATGAAAACAAGTGGCCACCATGCGATTGATGGGAACGTTGGTTTGGGTTAAAGTTGATTGTATTTTTAAAATAACAATGATTCACTATGAGCACCACCCCCCCCACCCCTTCCCTCTCACCCCACCCTGAGACATTAGCAGGTTTTCACAGTTCATGCTTGAAGATAATTACGCTGGTGCATTTTGGCAATGTTTTTGTTTCTATTTCCGATGGATTGATTGACTGAAAGCAGATGGCTCAGGTTGTGGATTGTTATCGCTCACGGCGTCTACGAGTGCCAACAATAACAGACATTATCATCAGCGGGTGGCTGCCTCTATTAGTGTAAACTGAAGATATGAGGGGAGATGGATGATGCGGCTCAGATTGCTCTTGACTCTTAATGAACTTGTTTTGTTCTAAATGAGAAATCGCACCACTGGCATCGGTATTACCTCCACAGTCTGGCAGGCTGAAGTGCTGAGTCATAAAAGACACAAATCAGTTTTCTGCTTAATTATCTGGTGAAAATATGAAGCATAGCCCAATTAGCATCCTTCGTTTGTCATTGTTTAAAGTATGAAGCCATTGCTGAGTTGTCAGCATCTGTCAGTGTCGTTCTGGCTGTGGTGTTGTGTGTTCTTTTTCTTTTTCACACCACTAGACAGTGATTAGTTATGGTGAAATTCAGTTTGGCACGCTCTCGATGGAGGGAGCCATCTGTTTCTCACGTCCATGTATGGGAAATTTACTGGCTGCCATCCACGCACGCACAAAGTGTCAATAGTTTGAAACTCAGCGGTGGCTCTGAGGTCAGGAGGGCGTTGTCGTTGCTGCTTTAATTCCAATCTCACGTAAGTTGCATTTGAACTGAATGCATGATTTTCCAAAGGCGAACCAGTAGGCTTCTTACCAACTTTTTTTTTCAGAAATTTGCCAAAATTATTTTGAGGTCGAAAGCAAACCACGACTAGACAAATTACCTGAAAAGTCCCAGTGACTCAACGATGTTGCTTAATGCCATGTCTGTTCAGTTTGTGCATGAAGGCTCAGGGAGACAAAGTTGCTACCGTGTCCGTCCACCGGGGAGGCTGTCCAGAAAAGTGCCTTTCAACCAAAAGGCCTGCTGGTACATGAAGTAAATGAGGACATCCCTACTCAAACATTTTTCTTATCTGTGCAAAAACACGGCTGTTGGACGGCGAGAAAGTCTGCTGACGTAGGATTTAGCGCAGCAGCGACGCTGTTGTGCGTCCCGCGCTGACCCTGGAATCTGAGCCTGTCGGACTGTTTCTGCAAAGGGACAACAGACTCTGGGACGTGAGGCTGAAGAGAGAAAAAGACATGCGGCAACAATGATGTAATCCTGTTCATATTAATCTAGTGTCATGAGATAATTACGCTATAACATTAAAATGTTGTTCAGTCCCCAGCAAACCAAAGCCAGCTGCAAGCACAGCAGTGGGCGGCCACATCTTCCGCAGCCCTTTCCGGCTTCAGCATTTGTGACTAAAAATATGAAAATGAGGGGAAAGTAATTTAATTTCTTTTATCCGTCACTTGCTGCTCTTCTGTCTCCTTGTGATTTCAATCTCTGAAACGCCCGAGCTGTTAGCTGAGACGCTAAGGTCCGTACAAAAGCAAGAAATCCAGATTTGATATGAAATTTGCGGTGGTTGACTGTCAGCTGAAGAGAAAGGCTTCCATTTAGGAGTCCCTCTGTGTTCATAAATGGTCATTTTCAAGCTGTTTATGCAGAATTAAACAGAAATGAAAATCAATCAGTGACACAAGTGTTTACTTTGAAGCTGCAGATGGAAGAAATTCAGTCAGGGACATTAATGAAAGTGCACCAATAGGGCAAGTTTGAATCTTGAATTTTATATCCCGCTGAAATCCTGTTCACTTGCTGTGTGTATTATTTTATGGAATGAAGACCTTTTTTTTTAATTTTTTTTATCAGATGTGTCTTGTAGAAATGAGAGTAGTTTTAGAATGACCAAAAAGTGAGAATAGTTGGAAACAAAAGAGGAAGTGGTTAGGACAGCGCCCTGAGTGTGTCATGGGGGAAAAAACGACGCTCTCCAGGTGAAAGCAGAAGTGCGGAGGCTCGTCCAGAAACTCTCGATCAGGCCTGGCGGGTGATGGAGGCGTGAACAACGCCGTCTGGAGCGTCGTGGGTGAAAAGGAGTCGGAGGGCAAATGTTGAGAAACCTGAGCAGGAGGAAGCGACACTTGGCTGGTGACGTGTGGCCAGTGTGTGCGAGTCCTGTGTGAAGGCATTACACAACGCACACTCGCAAACGGCCGGCCTGAGAAGGAGGACGAGGGGTGAAGAAGGAGGTCACAGCTGCAGAGTCTCCACACAGCTGCTCCACTTCTTCATCCAGCCCCAGCTTCCCTCCACTTCCAAATGTTTCCTCGAAGCCCTGGTTGTTCCGCTCCTCTTCTGTCCCCCTGCAGGCCAGGATCAGTTTGTCGCTGCTTGATCGGGCCAGGAATCCTCTCAGCGGTCTTTCTCTGACTGTAATCATCGCTCTGGAAGAGCTTTACATTCCTCTACCTGCTTGCTTGTCTTTATCTCTGCAAACTGTTTGTGTAGGAACATTTAAATTGAAAGGAGATTAGTCTGTATGCTCAGGTATAGAATGAAGCAGACCGGCCTGCTGTTCATATTGCTCTCCCACCAGATAAAGCCGAGCCCATTCTTGTGGATTTAATCCCATTTAGCAGCAGGCGTCCAAGTTGATTAGTCATTTTGTTGTCACTGAGTTGTTGGTTTTATTCCCCCCAACTGTTGCTCTCATTGTTTATTGGCAAGGCCAAGCAGAGGAAGGCCATCTGCATGAAAGAGTTGGAATGTCGGTGGGGTGAAACACAATGAAATGGATTTTGAAGTTTTTTAAAAGAGATTTGCATAATGCCGTTTATCCATAAATGAGTCTACGTGACCTGATTTTCGCACTCTGGCTGCACGGAAAGCAGCTTTTCAAATCTGCGTTGGCTCTATCTGGGAGTTGAACTCAACCCCCTGCTTTCCTAGCATCCCTCCAGGGAGATGAGGTCAGAGTGTGTGAGGAGAGATGGAGTGATTAGGGAAGTTTGAGCTCTGCATTTTTTTTTCCTGAGCCCAGTAAAGCTCTGGATATCTTCTGAAGAGCATCTCGGTATTTGTTTGGAGGTGTGGTGCAAATCACTCAGCAACAACCGGCGTCCATCCGGCAGTAGCTGAGTGTCGTCCTTTACATGAGACGCGCCAGAGTTGTAGAAGGTCAGATCAACGTTGTTCTGTTCAGAGACTCCAGATTAGCTGGATGGTGAAGTGACCCTGATTATGTCCTGCGAAAACATGAACCTAAAACCATCTGAGAGACGATTAAAGGCAACGAGCAAGACCACAGCCTCAAGTGTTAACTTATCAGTGAACGTGCAACTTTCTCCAACAAGAGGGAAGCGGTCAGCTCTCGGTCTGCCACTTGCCTGGGCTGGTTGACTCCCTTCTTCCTCAAAGCCGTGTGCGTCGAGGGTGACGTCCAGGACGACACAATTGCACAAAGAGCAACGCAACACCTCCACAACTGCTGCACATAGGTCATGATTCAGCTCTCTGTCGCCTGACCGTTGGACAGCTTTAGCTTTTTTTGATTGACAGGAAACCGCCCAAATGTGTCAGCAGTGCCTCATCATGGACCACATCCACTGTTGTTTTTCATGGTTGTGTTAGTCAGTGTAAATCAGTGTTTTTACCACCGAGACTTGATTGTTTGTCCGGCACTAAGTGAGGCCTCGAGTTTTATAGAGTTTATGCAGTTATGCAGTCTTGTAATCCAAGCATATGTATTTGAGCGTTCCGGCTAGATTACAAGTCTTCAGACGACTATTTCTGTTGGAAAAAAGACTTTTCAGGGTTTCTTCATAGGGGAGAACAACCATTTTCTTTACAGCTCTCGGCTGAAAGAGTTTACACAGCGCTGATTGGACTCACCACAGCGTCGCCATCATTTTCTTTAACTGTGAAACACATTAAGCCAGAGACCTCATTCATGATTTAAACTAAACAGGAAGAGCCAAACAAAATGGAGGGGGAAGAATATTGGAAACACAGAAAGTTGCATAAGTCTCAACAAATAAATAAATAACTGGAGAATAACAAGTAAAAAGGTTTCTGGTAGTGGAGAGTTGGAGATGCAGTTGCATCACATTGTTCCTGGGTGAAAAAGACTCTTCAGTGAAGACGGTAATGATGAAATGTAAGAAGGTTAACAAAATAGCCGACCATCTGACCCGGGAGTGCGTTCTTTATTATCATGAAAAACAAAAAACACACTTCCCTGCTCCTGTGGGGGTCCCGATCCGCTTCTTGCATCACCCCATCTGACTCATTTTAACGTGATGAAGCGGCGGCTGTCTCCGGATGAACTCCTCACCCCAGCAACTCTGAGCTCAACAACTCCTCAAGGGGGGTTAAAAACACTCTTTTGGCCACTTGGCAACTCGTATTTTGTCACCTATGGGGGAAGCAGTTGGAAGGAAGCGTTGATTGATGGCTGAACCGACTGATCACCTCCAGTCAGAGCAGCCGCAGCTCACAAAGCTGCGCGGCTTCGCTAACAGGCTTGACGCCTCGTATCCGTTACCTCGAGAGAGAGAAAAAAATAGACCGACAGAAGTGGGAACTTAATTGAAAAGCTCATCTGCAAACCAAACACGTGCGCTTTGAAAGCAAACAGCCGCCCAGCGCAGACTGACTGTTTGATTATCCACCCGTCGCACAAAGTCCGACTAAACAAACGCAGCGTTTGCTCGTCCAGTCGCCTTCTGCACTCTCGAGGCCCCTCTCGACACTTAACTCCTCTCCCGTTCCCCTCCCGCTTCCTTCACTCCCTTCCCCATCGCCACCAGTAAACAAACATACAGATGATGATGTCATCGCTGCCGCAGTTATCTGCTGATGACAGACCCTAATGCCCCCCCTGCGGGGAACCTGTATTATCAGTGGGAAGGAGAAAAAGGAGGGTTTTGTGTGTGTGTGTGTGTGTGTGTGTGTGTAGCAACATAAAAGTGTATTCCTCATGCCAGTTTCCCAGCAGCCCTCTTTACGGGCCATTTAGCGTAGCAGCATCAGTCGCTAACGATCAAATGGCATCATGGCCTCCTAAAACAGCCATTTACTTTTCTGGCTTTTTTCTTAAAGAGCCCAGTTCACTATTTAGAATATTGATTCAGGCTGTGGTTATACTTTCTAATACATGTGAATAAGTTCGAGAGTTTCACGGAGGGAATTAATTAAAAATAAGCAAATTGACAAAAAAAAAATAGTATTTGAAAAAGCAGATACATAATATCCAGAGTTGCCTTCTAGCCGGAGACAGATGCAGGTTGCATGCACTGGGAAGAACTCCTCCTTTATGGGGAAATCCTCCCACATTTTATTTTATGATGCACTCTGCCTGGGTTTGGAATAACTTCACACAAGTGTCACTCCCTCTCTGTCGGTGAAGACGCTGCACAGCAACTTCCAGAAGCCTGTAAACAGAGGCCGCTGCCTGGCGATCTGTTGCACACAGCTCCCGACCAGGAGGCTTCAGTTGACTCGGGGGTGAAACAATCACCAGAACCTGAATCCACCAAGTGGCGGATATGTCCGTCAGGATTGTAATTTGACCTGTTCACCTCTCACCTTCACATTGACGGACGCTCGCTTTCAAACCCACATCACCATTCTGGAGTTTCGAGGAGTTGAAGAATCCCAGCCAGTTAGTTTTCTAGTCAGAATATGAGCTGCAGTCTGGAGCCAGGAGCGCTTTCAGGTGCCTCTCACGAGTGCAGCCAGTTAGTTTCCATGCTTTTAGAACTTTGCCAGGCTTGTGAGAACCGCATGACCTTGCCTTTCCTTGTTGTCTTGCAGTGCTTTTTCAAACTCTGAGGCAGAGAAAGTTGTTTGTTATTGGGGAATATATTAGAGATATTAGAGACAGGGGTGAGGATCTGCTCTTATTAACGCTACAACAGAATCATAAGTATGTGGGTGCCTCAGACATTTTTTTGTCACAGGGGAAACATATTTAACTTTTTGCCATTGTGCGTGACATTCAAAAAATCCGTTTCAGTTTTCCTCCCCCCCCATTTTTTGGAGCCAGACACAGAAACTCCTCGCTATCGTGTGAGCTGTGCAGGGTCATCACTATATATGGCCGAGTCTCTTGTTTGGTTGTTACGTCTTGGCTGTGTTTGAATTTGGATAATAGCCACGCCCCTCCTCCTCACCCACGCAGAAAAAGTCTTGTGTCTCGTTTTGTTGGATTAGGCGTCTATTCCTCCCTGAGGACAAACTTTGCTTTTTTTTGTGCTCATTGTCCCAAACTGATGAAAGAAAGAGTTTTGGCTGCAAAGCCTTTTTTTTTTTTTTTTTTTTTTTTGGCAGACTGAGAGTGTTTTCTGTGTGGTGTCATTGCAGTCCGGACAAAGAGACCTTTGAACAACTTTAGTAAGATGTATGAGGCTGGACGTTGACCAGTGTGACCCTGCAGGCTGACCTGGAAATACTTAATGGCCTCATCTGCATTTGTGCTGCGGCAGTGTTTGAACTTCATACGTAGCAGGATCACATCAAGTCATTTGTTTTGCAGTAATCTCTCATTGCTTGATTAAAAAAAAAAAAAAAAAA
This sequence comes from Nelusetta ayraudi, assembly GCF_046127955.1. Lineage (NCBI taxonomy): Eukaryota > Metazoa > Chordata > Actinopteri > Tetraodontiformes > Monacanthidae > Nelusetta > Nelusetta ayraudi. Next base: position 8,056,094 of record NW_027466110.1, read on the forward strand.
ATGAAATCAAATGTGAAATGGAGAAGATGTCATGTTTTTTTTTAAAAATCACAACGTGCAGTATGAAGTAATTAAGTTCAGGGTTTCCATGGTAACCTGCAATACACCAGAGAGGAATTCCATAAAACAAGCAGACTCCTTCTCCATTTGCCTCAGCTGTGTTTGGCTTCGTCATTCGGACAGCTTTAAAAAAATCAAGGTAGTCACCGAGCATGTGAGGGGAGCATGGAAAGTCAGGAGAGCTGGGAAAGGATGACTTCCCCCGAAGTCTGACTCATATATGCCTCTAATTAGAGGTATGTAACTACAGGCGCTCGCAGGATTTGAGGGTTGTGTGTGTGTGTGTGTGTACGTGCATGCGTGTGTGTGTGTGTGTGTGTGTGACAATGAAGGAACTTATTTGCACGTGTCCCTGTGTGCTGCCTGGCCAGAGTCATCATTAGTACAAGATGCGTGGGATCCCATCTGGACTTCTTAGTCTTTCTCCTTCACTCATTCACATTCTTTCCGTTTCTCAGCCACACAGACAGACAGACAGACAGCCGGACGGATGGACGGAGCTGTGGTTGCAGATGACAGTGGAATAGGTGTCACTCGCCAAATATTTAATGGAGCTAATTTATTGGAACAAAAAAAGAGACTGTCTTTCTTTTAACAGATGTGATGCTATTCCGAGATGCACATCGTGTTGAGAGTGTTGAGAGTTCTGGCAACCGACAACCAACTCACACTGGACGCGTTACAGATAGCGATGCGATAGTGACCGTGACCAAGACATTGCCAAGATCAGGGGTATCAGGACTGAGACAAGACCAAGACCAAGACAGACCATGTTGAGTCCAAGACCAATAAGAGTGTTAGGATCAACAGGTCACCAACCAAAAGCCCCATCACACTGGAGCGTATGAGAGAGGTCATTCAGCTCTTGGAGAGAAGAGATGGAAAGAAGGTAAAACAAAATATACATTGTTGCGTGTTTTTAAAGCTGATGCATCTTATTGGTGACATCAGAAGATGGCGCGTGATAACAATGATGGAGCACCGGGATCAGCTTGCCGGGTTTTTGAAGTCCCCTCAATGCCGTTATTTTCCAAGACCAGGACAAGATTGAAACCAAAGGGTGCCGAGGCGCAGATGAAACCAAGACGACATAAAATTAGTCTCAAGACCAACACTGGTCAGTGAGTTCTAAAACACTGAGACTGTTTATAACGCAGGACCATAAACCATAACTCAACAACCTCATTTTGAGCAAGAGGGAGGTCATTTCTCAGCGCCCCAATTCCAAGTTACTTGCTGTACCACTAAATTTGTCCAGCGTCGCGTCTCACTTTCAACTGTGTGACAAAACAGAAGTAAACCTTCACTGTTGAACTTTGATGCGGGGGAGACTGAAAACAAAAACTCGCGGCTTTTATGTTTTTCTACCTTCTTTTGAGTTTTTGAGTGTTGCATCACAGGCTGTATGAGTCACTTTGGTCTGGGCATAGACGGAGAAATGGAAAGAGCCTGGGATACACACTCACACACACACATACACACATCATTTCCAGATGGCTTCTACAGTAGCATTGGAAACACATCAGTTCTGGGCAGTGCAGTCATAAAGCACTCATGCTGACGTATCATCCACCAATTGCCGATTTTGCTCAATGTTAATGATTAGTCCTTAAATCGCACGTTATGTTGTGTCGGTATTCAAGGTGTTCTGCAACTTTATTGGACTTTTCTTCTTGTGAAAAAGTGAAAAAGGTTGTTTTTTTTTACCTCCCAGTGTGGTTATGCCATAATGAAGTCTGTGGAGAGAAAGAGAAAGGAAGGAAGATGAGGAAAGAAGAGAGAAATGTGTGAGCTGAAGGGAAAATGGTGGAAGGAAAGTTACAAAGAATCATGTTAAAATAAATTTAGCAATAACTGCAGAGATTTATGCTGATAAATATCCATACAAGGACTTTTCTTCAGCCAAACCTGAATGTCTTTGTCCTGTGGTCTGTGGTGGGTGGAAGGATTTTTTTTTTCTTTTAAAAAAAAAGGACAGTAAATAGAAGTCACCAAAGAAGGTTTTGGCCTCTTTCATGTCTCCATTATTGGACGATCCCCCTTCACCGGTCCTTTGCTACCTGTCCACTGAAGCGGGACTCATAAATCAGGTCAGTCCCGGTCCCTTTGATGTTGCTCAGTGACCTGACCTCAAATATCTGCCCTGGTATCAGAACAGAGGAGTGTCTGTTGGGCTTAAAGACGGCGGCTCTCGGCCACAGCTCTTATTAATCCCTCTGATAGTCGGCTGGGAGACGGGAAAATGAGAAGGGGGACGAGTCGAATGGCTCAGCTGCAAGAAAAAAGGCCGGCGAGTCATTCTGAGACGGTCCAACTTCAAGAGTGGAAGAAGAGATTATGTTGCCATGGTTTACTGTGGGGCCGCTCTAATCGATGACCACCAGTGCTCCTCCATACCTTTAGATTTCGTGTGATTTTCATTATTCCGCCAACGAGGGGGCGCAAGTTCACAAACTCTCATAGTGTTGCCCTGAAATTCTAACTTCAGAATTGCTTGCTAATCTAGATGGTAAAGAAAATGTGGGACAATAAATGTAGAGTAGACTTTGCTTAAGCTGTGGACATTGACTCAGTGGGGTTCTGGTCAAGCGGTTGCGCCAATGTATTTGTCATTGTTTTGATGGAAAGAACATTCAAGCAGAATGTCCCCACTGAAGCAACGACCTCTGATTCAGTGTTCCCGTTGATTCGGCTGCTCTTCGTCTTTTAAAATATACGCCCAGCAGCCGCAAGGGGTTGCCAGGAAAGGAAGGAAACCACCGTCCATCTATGCATTGGTTTTCTATCAGTGTGATCTCCATCTGTCCCAGCTGACCCGAGGCGAAGGCGCTGAACCACTGCGTCGCCCAGGACGGAAACACAGCAGTTTAATTCTGTATCAAGGGAAAAGAAACTAAACAAAAGGAATTCACTCGCTCTCGCTCACTCGTTGTCCAAATAAAGTCATTCACCGATAAATCAGCGGCCCTCTGATGCAGTCGCGCTTCTGTTCCGTCAGTCCTGTAGCGACCTGTGAGATTGTTGACCCGATTGGCCAAATTTGAAAAACACGATATCCATGCAAGTGACTTCTACATAAGCCAACGGGAAAGTGGACACATCAAAAGGAAACAATGAAAACAGTGATTCACGAGTCTTTTGTGGAACAAAGTTTTTCTCACCATACAAGGACACCGTCGGCTGTGTGAGTGTGTGGCCTCGTTTTCTCATCTTCATCCTCTGTAAAATGAAACTCACTCAAAACAAACTCGCTCACTTCGCCCACCTACTTTGCGTTTGAAAAAATATTTTTCCAACAAACAAATGAAAGGACGTGTATGCTGGAGCTCAACTCTGGACATTAAACAGCATTATTGCCCCCATTTTGCGATGTGTTGTTTGGACAAACAAACTCTCAAGTGCTGAGATAATAGGAAGTAATGACGTCCTTTGTACTTTAGCGCAGTAGCTGAGCCGTGGCAGGAGACCAACGGTCCAAACTGAACTGAACTTTCTTTGATCACTGCTGGCAAAAATAAAAATGCTGCTCAGACGTTGAGCAGAGCTCCAGACGAGCTGCAGCAGCTTCAGTTATATAACACGCAGCAAACAATTATTCAGATATTTACGCCATTCCATAGTTTTTTTTTTTTTTTTTTAGCAGTTTACACCTCTGGAGCGTAAAGTCACAGTTGACATGCCGGAAGAAAAAAAAATTCCAAACACTCATCAAAACAGAAAAATCTGGCAGGATGATCATTAAATCAACAGACTAGGGGCGCTCGCGATAGGTTCCAAAAATAATTATTTTATAAAAACACACTTGTAAAAAAGTGTGACACTTATTCATGGATGCTGTCAAATTATGACATGACAATGGTCTTTGATGACTTTGTTGAGCAGAAACCAGCTGAGACTTTCTTCAGTTTGGCAAAAGAAGAGGTCTGGGTGTCAGGGACCTTGGATTTTCCTGGGGAATGTTTCCCTGTTTGTTGCCACTTTTTGCATCAATGTCAGTATTTGTTGCATTGCCCACAATCTCTTTCACTGTGTTTTCTTCTGTTGCTACTAAAACCGCTCAAGCTGTGTGATGGGAGAAAGCCGCAGCACTTTCCGCACAAGTCCTGACAGACATGGCAGGAAAGTGCAAACAACAATTAAGTGTCACTTCCAGTTTGGTGCCGTGATCAGTTCTTGTTTACTCATTCATCTTTTTTCTTTGACAACGGAGACACGGGAATGTTTGGAGTCGAGTAGTAAAGTTGTTACATGTCAACACGAGGGGAAACTGTGGAAAACCGAGCCTGAGAAGACTTGTTTGATAATTATAATGCCCAGTGGAGGCACTTCATGAAGGAGACGTGCCATTAGCTTTATGCCCATGTGACATCACGCCGTGTTTGGTGTGCGTTCCGACTCGTCCGCCTCTGCCCCCCCACCACCCACTGCCAGCCGCACTGGCACACACAGCAGCCAGCCCTGGACCCTGCATCCTGCATCCTGCATCGCTACCAGTGGGCTGCAGTGGCTGGAGTTCCCCTCCCAGACCCCCCAGCTTCCCCCAAACAAAAGCAAACGTAATTTGAGATTTTACGAGAATTACGGCTTATGCGCTTCTGCAACACCTGCAAATTGCAGTTTTGCTTTATCGAAATATTTTAAGAAATATCGCTTTTTATCTTGCGAAAAACTGTAATGGAAATGCAGCTAGTGTGTGTGTGTGTGTGTGTGTGTGTTTACTCCCATCACCAGCTGGCCACTAGCCAATGATAACAGACTTTTTCCGACTTTGATGGGGTTGCTGGGCAGAAAACAGCGGGTTTTTCCTTCAATCTCATGCTCTCGAGGTTTGTGTTGTCTTTCTCTGTTGCAAGGTTTAAACCTCATTAGAGTGCAGCGGTCCGAACAGAAGAGGACTGAACAGCTTCACAGGAGCCCCGACACTCAAGCCATTAAAGATTGTGCAATATCATGGGGTGAATATCAATGAGTGAAAAAAGAACTGTGTAAACAACCCATAATGGGACCAATTGGACTAATTGTTCACCAGAGACTTGGTATGACGTGCATGAAAAAAAAAAAAAAGGGACCGATATGAAGGAAAGTTGGCTGAGACGCAGCAGCGTTGTGCAGTTGACCTTTCCGGATTCGGCCGAGGCCAAAAAAAATAAAGAGCATGAGAAGTGAACTGGCCACTTTGCGCGAGTCACAGGGCAGGAAGTTTGCCAGACTGTCCTCAGATGTGTATATCACAGCGTCTCTCCTCCCTCTCCCCCCTCTCTCCCATCCTTCCTTACCCATCTTTCACATTACTCACCCCCTCCCCCACCCCCCCCCACCCCCCCCAAAACTGCTGTCTTTCCTTTTCCAAACATCTATCTTATCCTCGGTCACTTCCTCTGCTGCTCCTCCGCCTCCCCCTCCATCCATTCTCTGATTTCATCCTCTTCCAGTCACTCCGCCCCCTCACCCGCCCCCTTCCGCCCACCTCTCCTCCATATCTGCCCTACAGGCAGAGATATGAGCTGCATCCCAAAACACCCACTTCCGTTAGTCCTACTCAAGTGCGGCACACTTCAAGGCTTCTATCGAGTAACTTGAAGTGCACAGATTTTTTTTCTTTTCTTTCTGCAACAAAGACAGTAAAGATCCTGGTTGCACAATGGGGCAATAATGCCCGACTAAAAGTTAGGAATGCAATAATGTTTAGGCTGGTTCTGAGGGATTTCTTTTCTTCTGCCATGGAGATCAGCGAAGACACGCCCCTTACAGTGAGGATTGCAGTTCGGGTGAAGGGAAGGGGTAGAGGCAAGGTGTTCAGTGGCCAATCAGAAGCCAGTGGGGGTGTTTTTTTTTTTGCTGATCTCTGTTTAAATGTTCTTTAAAATAACACTATTAGCTTGCATGCTAATGCCATTAGCCCATTTGTGCTACATCACCAATATGCCGTACAGACACTTCCTGTGTTTCATTATTACACTAATGTTTATTAGAGTTATAAACATGTTCCAGCTGTCTGCTAATAATGAAAGTGCAAGAGAAAACCAAAGGTTCATAATGATGAAAAATTACTTTCAGCCAAAAATCCCAAATCTGCTCAAATCATCCCACTTCCTTCAGCTGCTATTCAATGTGGGGGGTTTAGTAACTCCCATACATCAATCCTATTTCTGGTGCAGTATGTAAACCCAGCCCCCCCCCTCCCCCTCCCACTCCAACATGATGTCAGCCAGCTTGTGAGGCCTCCCGCCAGTCGTGGGTTCATTTTGTGATACCAAAGACTTATGAGTCACGGCCAAAGATAACAAGGCTGTGTTGCCTTTAAAACACTGTGAGCCCACTGTGGCTCATTAGAAGTGGACGGCCGTGGGTAGGGAGGGTGTGGATGTGGTGGTGGTGGTGGGAGGGGGGGGGGTTCATACATGTAAGACTTGTGTCAACACAGACTCGAGTTCACAGGCAGACGGGGACGAGGAGAGTGCCGACGGACCGACAGGACGGCAGCGGTGGGCTGCAGAGATGTTGCGGACGCTCGAGGCATTTATGGGGGAATTTCAGATGACTCCTTTTTACCGGCACGGATACGAAAATAATTCCCCTCCGCACAAACAAAAGTTTCCAAGAAGAGTTAAGAATAAGAGATATAAATGGCGTCCGAGCACACGTCATCCCAGGGACCCTCAGGCCTTAGCTGTGTGAATGAAACACTCCGGGCAGACTTGAATTATTTATGCCTGTTCATATTCGCAGCACAGAAATAAGCTCTTAATGTGCTTAAAGGGCTTTTTTTGGACCGACCACTTGTTGCTGCAGTGAGGCGGTCGCTGCTGCACTGCTGCCTTCTGGCCCGAGCAGCTGACTGTTACCCTGCCTGCACCCCTGCCCTGTCATTTAACCACACCGCACTGGGAAAAGGCTTCCTTTTGAAGCATGTGTGTGTGTGTGTGTGTGTGTGTGTGTGTGTGTGTGTGTGTGTGTGTGTGTGTGTGTGTGTGTGTGTGTGTGTGTGTGTGTGTGTGTGTGTGTTGATGTCTCTAATGTTTTCCTCCCAGAGGAAAGGGAGGAGCAAAATCTGTGAGTTAGATAGAAAGATGAGCCTGATGTAATGCATACAGAACACACACACAGGAGGTAGGGGGCTGTGCATGTGTGTGTGTGTGTGTGTGTGTGTGTGTGTGTGTGTGTGTGTGTGTGTGTGTGTTTCCAATAATCTGAAGGTAATAGATTGCAGAAATGCCTTCTCCGGTCCAGAATGTGATTTTTCTTCCCGTCTCGTCTTCCTCCAGTCGACTGTCTGAGCTTCACGGTTCAGAGTGATGAACGTGCTGACTCAAACAGTACCGGGTCAGCCAAGCAAGTGCATCTTTCAACCGTCCTTGGTGAGGGTTTGATTTAAAGCCCATTTTGGCCCATGAGCTCGCACCCTCGTATCGCAAAATAGTTTGGAAGCTGCCGCAGTCTAAGACCTGCTCGTCTTCAGACGGAGTGTTAGGAACCTCAGATACATCATAGAAAATTTAGCAAGAAAGCTAAATTCATGTGCATTTGAAAGGAAGGATGAACCGTCTCGCCATCATGCAAAAGTCTTGGCTGACCTCTCAGCGTTGGCACACTGTGTCGCTCTTTAGGGCACCGCCAGGTTTTTCCAGGTACAATTACTCCTTGTTTTCCTTTTAATGAGGCCACTTTAATCCGGCCAAAACTGTTGCTGGCTTGATTGCATCCTGCGGGATCATCTGAGCGCTCGCGTTTCCCATCCCTTCAATTTAGCTCAGGGAGAAGAGTCTCGGATGGGCCCAGCAAGGGGGCGGTAGCCAGGTCCTAGTGTCTGACGTCCAGTGACTTGAACGGAAAAAAATTGGAATCCGGAAAACAGGCAGTTGGGTTCAAAGTGACAAAAGATTTTTCACCCTCACGTGACCTCAGGAGCTAATGGCAGCTGTTTGTCAGTGAGCTCACATTGGTGGAACCCCAGTTTTTTTTTTTTGTGTGTGTGTGCATGTGTGTGTGTGTGCGTGTCTGTCTGTCTGTACCGAGGGTGGATTTCTAGGCAGTGAGTCACAGAAAGTTGGGTTTGCAGAGTCAGGCAGATACATATCCGCATGTCCCCGAGCGAAAATACACCCCCTACCTGCACACACACCCACACACACCTACACACACACACACACACACACACACACACACACACACACACACACACACACACACGCACACACACACTCATGCACTCTCAGTGATTTAGTAATGCACCTCAGCAGCAGATGTCCAATATTAGTGAGGCTGTCTGAGCCAATTCTTTTTTGGTGAGCCGAGCTCATATCCTCAGGGAAGATTTAGCAACAGTGCTCTGCTTCTTTTTTCTTTTTTCTTTTTTCTTTTTTCTTTTTACGAGCGAGGGAAAAGTTTTACTCACTTTGGTTGCTGCAGAATCACTTGCGCTCTTGTTGAGAAACCTTTCATCAGTTTTTTATTTCTCACATTTTAAATAATAACGATAAAAAAAAAAAAAAACTAACTATACATTTGTTTGCGGTACTTTGAAATTAAGCAGTGGCTTAAAAACGAATAAACTATTTGTTAAAAAAATAAATAAATAAAAGCAAGGTATCAACATGTAATTTTGATCAATTGTCATTATACAAAGTCAAGTGAGACCCTCCCAACCTCATTGTCGACAGAAAGAAATGAATGACAACAACCAAAGGATCAGTTTTCCAACAAGCTCATTCAACCTCTCGCTGCAACGCGCCAAAAGGGAAGTGACAGAGTGATGGATGGACACAAAGAATGTGATGCGAGACCCGGTGAGACGTCACAGCTGTTGAATCATCTGACGTCTGGCGGCTTCGTTTCAGACTGTTTCGG
>NW_027466110.1:8070000-8090000 GCF_046127955.1 Nelusetta ayraudi
GATGATTTTATTGCTTCTGCATGCAGGCAGAACAACCACCAACAGTAGAAAATCTGTTCATTTCTTAAGTTTCACTCCCGGCCATCTCAGACGTCAGCATCTTAATCATTCCCCGACTCCTGTCAAAACTTTCTCCGGGGACGGAAGGAAATTTCAGCCAGAGTCTGGAGAGTGATGTCAGCATTATTTGCTCTCAAACTGCACCGAGAAGGAGAAGGTTGGTGCGGAGGGGTGGGGGGAAGAGTTGTATAATGAGAAAAAGGTGGAAGCAGCACAATGCCTGGCCGAGCTGCCAGACAGTCGGTCCAGGACCTCCCCGGCCCCTCCCCCTCCTGCTCCCACATCTGGTTCCCCAACTGGAGAGAAGGGGCCTCGGAATGAACTATATCTGGGTCAAAGTCAACTGGGCCTTGTTCCCGTTTGTATGAATGTGTGTCGGCCCTCCAACCTTTGAAGCCGAGGACGCTGCAGCGTCCCAGATGGGCGGCAGTGAGGAGGGGAAGCCAAGCTGAGACCTTATCGTCTACTTCCTGCTAACGCATCTTGATGACAGGAAGGTCCTCCTCCTCCTCCTCCTCCTCCTCCTCTTCCTTCTCCTCATCCCACCGAATCTTTGATGTGTTTTAAATATTTTAGAAATAAAAGAAACACCGTCATGACGAACTATTGTGATGCACCGTTGCCCAATTTGTCATGCGGCAACGTTCAAAGAACAGAGGACTTTATTCTCTCTTTTCAAATTGTACACGGTGAATGACGATACAAGCAAATACTTCCCCCTGTTGGTCAAGTCCATTAAGTTAAGTTAAGTAAATAAACAAGTCAGAACGGATTCAGTGTGACTAATAATCACAGAACTTTGATATAACATTAAGATGTTCACTGGATTACATTTATCATTGTGCAATAAATATACAGTTTTTTTTGTATGACTTTGGAAGAAAAAAAAAAAAATACAACCACAAATGATTGTGTTGGAAACACACATTTCTTTTCTTTTTTTGTATAATGAATATATATATATATATACTTGCTATACTGGAAGAAAATCAGTGTGCCTATCATAGCGCTGGTTAAAGCAAGGGTAAATAGGAATGCAATTTCAACTCAAGGACAATCAATGACAAAAATCTGTGTGGATTTTGAAAATATACATGTTGATTCTCAGTGTCAGTGAACGTAATGCAGTTCAACATAACAGTTAAAGCTGCAAGCAGCGTCGGGCGCGTCCAGGCACGACTGCGTCGAGTCCCCTAAGGCTGCGATGTGATATATGGAAAAAAAAAAAAAACAGTTCATAGATGCGACAAACTGGTTATACGATAAAGTCCGTTTAATGGACTGGCGTCCCAAAGGGATCTCATGTGTGATACAAGGGCGCCATCTCCTGGCAAAGACTGAGAATACAGCCAAATACCTTGCAGTGCGCCTGCGCAGTTAGTCAACTTTGACCTCAGTGTTTTGGACAGAATGAACAAAAGCTTCATTTTAACGCTTGGTGAGACCCGAAAAACCGCATCTTTTGTGTGTTAATCATCATTATGCTAATAAGTCCGTGTTCTTGATGCAGTTGCTGCTTGGACGCCTATTAATGAAAACGCTGGTAATGGTACTGGTACTTTACTGAGAGTAAACCGGTATGTATAAGTATTTACAAATGATTTCTAAGACGTGTGCTCCTCTGTCTCTGTCTGTCAGCCTGCCTTCTTGGGATATTTCTCTTTGGCCAGTCGGACAAAATCCTCAGCGCTGTCCAGAGACACCAGTCTCTCCTGAGAGGAAGGTGGAGGAAGATGAGGAAGAAGGCCAAGTGAAGTGCAGTTGAGAAAAGAGGTAAGAGAGATGGGAAAAAAAAAAGTGAAATACAACAAATGTAAAGAAAAATAACAGGAGTATCAGCGATTTTGTTGCAAATGGAAGATGAGAGATGAGCGGCAGCCCTGCCGTACTTTAGTGAAACAGTGAAAAGAATGAAACTGTTGTGCTCGCATGTTGCTGCAAGTGCTGAGTGAAAACTTCCAAACAACGCAGGCAAAAGTAGGTCAGAGCTGGAGCTCACCTTCATCTGACGTGATGCACAAACTTTGCAGAGGAGACCTCAGGGTGTGTGTATGTGTGTGTGTGTGTGTGTGTGTGTGTGTGTACCATGACGTAGAGGTATCTGCTGGGTTGTCCGCTCTCTGGGGGAAACAGTGACGTGTTCTGCAGCAGCTGCTGGAACTGCTCCCTGCCTTTGCTCAGGTGCTGCTGCTCTCGACTGAAGCGGCTGTGTTTGTTCACCGCCAGCAGGGCGTCCACCTCGTTCTGATAACCTGCACGGTGGTGGTGAATGATACGCGTCGAGTTTTTTTGTTTGTTTGTTTGTTTGTTTGTTTGCTGAGAAAAGAGAAAAAGTTTGAAAATGCAGAAGCTGTACGGCACCCAGCTGCAGCAGGATCTTCTTCCATCGGGATCGCACTTCCCGCCGGGTGTAGCGCAGAGTGTAAATGTCATAATTCAGCTTCTCCCACTCCTGCAGGAACACACACACACACACACAAACAGAACAACAACCACACGTGACACGCGGGACCTGTTTGACCGACTAATTAAGCAAACATGATTATAGTGCAGAACTCCTTTTTAAATGAACAGCAACACTCTTGACCTACATCCCCTTTAATGCCACTATGACCTCAGTGTTGTCAGTGTTGCTGTGCCGCGGCCCGGCTGCTCTCAACAAGAAGATTGACCGTCACGTTTGGCTGCAGTGTTTACACCGAGCTTCTGTCCTTTATTTCTAGTATGATCCATCCAGCCGCCCCATGTACACTAACTACGCTAAGGTTGTGTGTTGCACGACTGCAGTTCTGCGTTTGAGTGTCGGCTTCTATTGAAACAACAAATTTTAATCTGAACGATTGCGATCATCTTCTTCAGCAACAAACAAAACAACACTCAGTTGAGCGGCCGCCGACCTTTTGACCAGGTGCTTTGAAAATTCACTTAGTCTCTAATCCAGGTTGGGCGTATTTACAGAGAAGGAATCTGGCATGAAAGTCAAAGTCGCCTTTCATGGTCACCTGTGTGTGTGTGTGTGTGTGTGTGTGTGTGTGTGTGTGTGTGTGTGTGTGTGTGTGTGTGTGTGTGTGTGTGTGTGTGTGTGTGCGCTTGTTTTCTCTCTCCTTATTGGATAATAACATTAGAGAGCTGCAGCTTAAACGGGTGACCAATTAGTTGCATCTCCGTTTGGTACATGAACAAATCCACTTACAGTTCTGGACATAGATATACTGGTCCAAAAGTTCTATACCGGCCGACTGGGAAGAACAAACGGCCAACTGTGGGGAAACGGATCAACGGAAGCCGGGCGAGCAACGACCAGCCTCCAAAACAAAACAAAAAAACAACTTTGAGTTTTGACTCCTGTGAGACAGTTATGGAGACAACTAGAAAAACTAGTTGTCTTTTTGGGAGGGGTGGGTCGTGAGAAGCTGCAAACAGAGGGCTAAATATTCTTCGTTTGTGATATGTGGAGGTTTTTGGATAATTACCAGAATCCTGGATGAAAAATGTGTGATTATTTTTGGAGCTCGAGGAAAACGGCTTGAAAGCCAAAGTGAATTTGTAGGATGCCACTGCTTTAACCACCAACACGGTGTCTTCACTTACTGGCTGTTTTCAAAGAGCTGAAAGGACTGGGTGAAGGCGGCACGTGAGGCTGCGATACTCATCTGAAGCTCAGGATCAGCAAAAACACAAACAGACAAAAAAACCAAGCACCAACAGAACAGCGAGTACGTGCTGGATGCTGCCGGGGGGGGCGGGGGGGTTAAAAACACCATTTTTATCCCTCTGTGCATTCACATTGTACCAAATTCAAATATCACTATAAATTCTATATTAAAACAAAAACATCCCAGATTGTTCTTCACTCAGCCGGTCACTCTCTGGACATGAGTTCATCCATGGAGACCGAAACAAAACATCATCATCAAGTCAGATTAATTAACGCTCTGTGAAAAGTATAACGGTTGTCAAAAACCAATGGCATGAAACTCATGAGGGCATCATGTTGCCATGGTTACCGCCAAGGCAGAGGATTAAAATAAGCCCTTCCAGTGCAGAACTATTTAATTACTGCGGCGTCTGCGCTCCTCTTTCTTCACCTCGGAGGCTTAAAGCTCATCTGCTCAACCTTTCTCCTCGCACCCTCTGAACTCCGCCAGAACAGCAGCTATGGTGTGGGACTCTCACCTCTGTGGCCTTGTCGGTCTTGTCTCTCAGGCTGATGAAGGTCTGCAGCTCCCTGTCCAGCCCCTGTCTGGTGGGAGATTCGCCGGGTCTGTTGCCGCCCTGGGCTCTGGGCTTGGCGGCGCCCAGCTTGTGGCTCCAGAGTTTCTCCCTGGAGCTCTGGGGCCTGAACACGTTCTCGCCGTCTGTGGTCTCGGTGTCGCTGGAGTCGCCGGACGCCACCGGCGGCTGCCTGGGAGCCCTGGAGCCGCGCACGCTGGGGACGAGGGTGGAACAGTGGGTCGGGGTCATTGAGAGTAACGTCTGGGTCGGTGTTGTCTTTTGTGGCGTTTGTCTCACCGCAAAATTGCGTTCTTCTCATCCCTGCTGTGGAACAGGTAGTAGTGGCAGCAGCACGCAGTCAGCTTGGCACCCATTGGCTCGTCTTGGCTCGTCCAAAACTCCGTCGCACCTCCCGCAGAAGCCTCAGGAGACGCAAAGCCGAGAGCCGACGGCTCCTCATTCACAGCCGTCCCACACTCAAAGTTGAGCCCACAGCTTCAGCTCGAACACGCCCGTCCCACTTTCTCTTTTTTTTTTCTTAGGCTAGATTGAGACGTGTCTGTCTATTACGTTGCTCATGTGAGTGCAACACACACACGCGCACACATACACACACACACACAGAGGCAGGACAGCTTGGGGAATGAATGGCACATTGATTGAGGAACTCCTGATGCTGCAGAATGCAGCAGGAGAGACGCAGCTTCAGTTTGCCGCCGCTGCAAAACACAAAACACCCACTGCAGCCAGAATCAACGACGGAACATAATTCAAAAACAAGCTGGCACCCACAAAAAGAGGCAATTCTCTTGAATTGAAGACGTTTGAATTTTCTCGTTTTTTCCAACCGGTTTGTCGACTGCTGGTGGTTAAAGGAGACCAGTCAGAATGTTCCAACTATGAAATTCTAGTTGGTCGGCATAGTGAGAAGCTCATCCAACAGTCAGTGTTGTGATCAAAAGTCGTCTGTGGTAGCAACTGAGAGCAACTGAGAGCAGCTGGAAATCATTGTCCTGCACTTAATTTGCATGATAAAATCTTCATGTGAATATTCTGTAGCTGAAAAATAATAAGCAGTCACTGCTTTGGTCACAGCACAAAGTTCTTCCCAATCTGTATCAAAGAGCACGTCGCTGCTGCTGCTGCTGCTGCTGCTGCTGCTGCTGCTGCTGCTGCTGCTGCTGCTGCTGCTGTTGCTGCTTCTCCACAACAGGGGACAGTAGCGTACCGCTCTCCCTCCATCAGGCCTGCAGCCACCTCACACCCTCACCACCGGACACATTCCCAACGGCTTCATTTTCTCCCTGGCTCCGTCAGTGCAGCTGGGGGACCTTGTCATCATCATCATCATCATCATCATCATCATCATCATCATCATCATCATCATCATCATCATCATCAGCATCATCATCATCATCTCGCCTTGATCGCCTTTAATTTCGCCGCCAAGTCACAGCAGGCATCATAAAACAAAACACACACACACACACACACACACACACACACACACACACACATTTTAGCTGTGTAGTATTTCCACAGTGCCTCTGCGTGGGAACAAAAGTGCAGCGCCAACAGGTTTGGGATGGATTACACAGCCCAGGTGGCTGATAGGTGGTGGACGGATGAGAGTTTTGGGGTCATTCTTTCTGGGCGGCTGCTGGTGATCGCAGCGGAAGCAGCGGCAGAAGCTTTCTGTGGGGAGTAGTTCAGATCGTCTCCAGCCCACAAGCCTCCATGTTTTGTCTCTGAGATTTATGTTTTCCTGCCCCTGCTACGCCACACCACCACTCATTCACATGCATGCATGCACGCGCACACAACAGACACACACACACGGATGCTCAGCCATTGACAATGTGACATTGACATAGTGTAGTTGAATACCTGATGTGAGAGTGAGTGATGGACCACTCACCCCGATGGCTGTTGTTCCCGAAAGGTGTGTGTGTGTGTGTGTGTGTGTGTGTGTGTGTGTGTGTGTGTGTGTGTGTGTGAGAAGGGAGCAGAATTATATTCCTGCTCACATAAAACCCTCGACAGAACAGAAAAGTCAGGTCAAACACCGGAGGGGACTGAGAGAATTATAAGCAGGAACACTGGTCACACACACACACACACACACACACACACACCGGTGTAAGAAACTTGCACAGCTGCCAACGTCAGAGGTGGGCAGGGACCTAAGTGGAATGAAACTGTCCACACAGGCACAGAATAGATAATGGAGCAGAATAGAAAGCTACATGTTGGGTTTTGTAGTGTTGCTGGATTTCTATTCTCTTGTAACACACATCTACAGTAGCCCAGAATGTGTATCTGTGCTGGATTTCTCCATCCTTGTTCTGACATGACAGCTGGTAGGAGAAAGACGAAAGACATTTTCTTGTGATGGAACTTTGCTGATGAGAGGAAAACTTTTAGAACTTTTTTTTTTTTTGGAGTGTGGCCGCATTTTATCGTTGGAACTGTTTCATCAGGATATACGTGATCACTTGTGTTTGTGCTGCAAAGTAAACGTCCGCACGGTGCAAGATGGAACTCGCCGTCGCCACTGCTGCTGCAAAATTTGGAGAAAAATGTGAAAAAGTCAGTCAGTCAGCCAGCAGTGGAGTCCTCCCAGGTTTCTCCGTCCCAGCGGAGGCCCTAAATTTAGCCTCTTTTGTATAAAGCACAAAGCGAAGGATTTTATTCGGCGGTCTGCACCTTGAGAAAAGAAATGAGTTGGGGGGGGGGGGGGGGGGGCTTGTTAAATGACAAGGCGGCGCTGATATTGTTCCTCGGCGCCACAGGCGCGATGTTTGAACAGCCTATTTTAGTCTGTGATCAATATGAGAGCAGTCGCCCGGGGGACACATGTGACACCCCCCCCACCCCCCCCATACTTTTGTGTCGGGCAGAAATGTTTCAGAATGGAAGAAAGGCGGACGTTCGAGAGTTTCGCTGTAGGAAAAAAAAAGAAGGTGTTTTTGCGGCAGGGGACGTTTTGGCTGTGATGTTTTCCAGGGATGTCGACCCTGCGGAAGCCTCAATCACCACTGAGGCTGAATGCCTGCGAAGAAGCTCCAGTTAAAAGCCAAACTCTTCCCCAACACAGATGCCACACGGTTGAAATTTGAATGGCATTTCACTCTTATTGGAATCTCTTCAGATTCCTGTGAGACTGCCTTTGCTCCACCGCCATGCACATCTCTGATCCTGATCACGAGTGTGTGTGTGTGTGTGTGTGTGTGTGTGTGTGTGTGTGTGTGTGTGTGTGTGTGTGTGTGTGTGTGTGTGTGTGTGTGTGTGTGTGGGGGCATCGAAGGTTTCCGTCGCCAAGGCGCTCGTTCGTTTTGCTTTGCTGCCAGGCTTTTTATTGCACATCGATGCAGATGACACCTTTTTTCCCTTCTGCACGATCGATGGGAATTATGCCGCACTTTTTAACCGTCAACCGCAATCAATGGGGGCGGAGCTCCCATCTGCATCTACCAATCATTACACACGGTGACAGACACTGAAAACTGGGCCTGTGGATGAGACACAATGGTCACGCAGGGTGAAGCATTTGTGTGTGTGTGTGTGTGTGTGTGTGTGTGTGTGTGTGTGTGTGTGTGTGTGTGTGTGTGTGTGTGTGTGTGTGTGTGTGTGTGTGTGTGTGATGAAGAGAGAGAGAGAAAGAGGTCAGGCGAGGGCAAAGATCGAGGTGGCTCCGTCCAGGGGCGGCGGGCACACAAAAAAAAGTAGTGAACCCGCCAAAATAAAATTGAGGACAAAGGTTGCTGGAAAGAATTGGACGGCAGGAAGTGTCCGGAATTGTCCGGAAGGCAGAAGTGCACATTTCCAATGGTTACTCTGCAGGTCCAGTGACCAGACAGTGCAGCAGACAGCACAACATCGCTCCCTCCCTTCCTTCCTTCCTGCCTTTCATTATTAGTCATCCAGACAGTCACAACATTGAAAAGGTGGATTATGATGTTTTGGATTAGAAAGAATGGTGAACCCGTCCCAGTCGCCTTCTTCTTGTTCTGAGCCATGAGGTTCTGATTGGAAGGATGAGGCTGCGGCAGAGAGCTCACAGAGCGGCCAACTGGGATCAGATTTGATTGCTGTTTTTTTTTGGCTCATTTTTTTTTTTATGTCTGCAGAACTGTAGAATTCTAAATGAATCCTGATGAAAACACAAAGAAAAACAGTGATGATGGCCTAATTTCTAATGCATCCAAAAATAAAAACTTGATAGAAATGCAAGTTGGCCGAGACTTTTGTGCTCAATTCCAATTACAGATGTCGACGAACTCCAATGTTTGTGCCACGTCCTGCTCATTCAGAACAGGAAAGGCAGATATGCAGGCGTGGACTAGGTGCGGTGCTCCTGTGAAAACAAGAGACCGACTGTTTATCGCCTCAGAGGTCTCGTCAGCCGCCACATCATTTATTTTATTTATTTGACCAGGACGAGCCGGCCAACTGGGCCAGCAGCTTCCTGTCTTTAACCTCTCGTGACAGCCGAGGTTGAAATCATCGTGTTTTTGCGTCGCCTCACTCTGCTGCGTGTCCATTTCATTGTCCAAAAAGAAAAAAAACAAAACAAAACGAAGCACAGGTTCCATCTGGCATCAGACGCTATCGATTCCCTACCAATGCAATAAGAATGTTTCTCATATTGAGGTACGATTAATTCACATCCGTTTTTTTTTTCCCCTTTCTTTTATTTTTTGTTTTGTCGCTCGTACATCATCAAAGGACGGAGCGAGCGAGAGAGTGGAGACTGGAAAAGTGAAGAGCAGAGGGAAGATTGAAGTGTGAGGAAAGAAAAAAAAAAAAAAAGAGCCTGGGCCTAGCAGAGACCACACAGCAATCACAGCAGTCACAGACCATCACCGAGAGGTGAGCAGGCCATCTGTGTCTCAGCCCGCCTGCAGGACGGCTCCCCATCACAGCAGTAAATGGCCAATATCGCACTAATACACAGAGGCAAAACATGGGACGCCTTGATGGAAGTCCTTTCAAAGAGTGTGTGTGTGTGTGTGTGTGTGTGTGTGTGTGTGTGTGTGTGTGTGTGTGTGTGTGTGTGTGTGTGTGTGTGTGTGTGTGTGTGTGTGCGTGTGTGTGAGAGAGAGAGGGGGTGGGGGGGGGGCAGAGAGAGAGAGCGCTCTTTATTTCTGGGATACCCTGTGGACGTGCAGCCTTCTTTCTCCCTTTTTGAACCAACAGAATTTCACAACCCGCATGTGAAAATAAACCCAGATCTTGTTTTTGTCACCGCCAAGTTCTGGGCCTAAGTGCAGGAATCACTTATTTGATACTTTACCGAGAAAGAAAACCATGCACGCATTCTTTCTGGATTGGGTTTGCTAAGCTTTTTTAATGAGAGGAGGGTTTAGCTGCGTCTTAATTTCATTTCTCTGCTCTCACTCTGGGAACCCGGCACGCAACTTTGGGTGTGTTGGGGAAAATAATCCGCTGGTGATGGATCGAATCTGCCGCTTTATAGATCTACATGATGATTTATTGCACCGCCGGGCTAAATTATGAGTAAATGCTTCGGGTGTGCGTGAGCGACTAAAGTTTTTGCTGCGTGTCTGTTTTTTTTTTTTTGTTATTGCTTTTTTTTTTGTTGCGTGTCTGCATTAGTGTGAGTGTCGCAACCTGACGGCTGATCATGAATCATGACGGTGATCAATGGCAATGCCGATCCTTGAGTTGCCTGGAAGCTACATACACACACACACACACACACACACACACACACACACACACACACACACACACACACACACGTTTGCTCGTACAATGACACAGTATTGACTTTTATAAGGAGCAGGATTTGGCCCAAGTGCACAAACAGTCTTGACAAGGTCGTTGTTCCTGAGCCAGAAATGGTCCACAGTAGGTTTGAAACTCACTCACACACACACACACACACACACACACACACTCGCACACACAGTTGCGTCAGTGCGATCCTTCTTGCAGTGGGACGGCAGTGCAGAGTCCAACTCTCTCCCTCCTGCGTCTCTCTGGAGTGGCACAAAAACTTTCCTCACTTCAACTTTGCTGCTGTTGTTTTTCACCAGTGGATATTTGAAGACAACAGAGGCTTCACTGCTGTTCGTGACTTGCCTGGAACTCTAGGTGGCACTGTTGAACAGTCAACGCTGTCCTACCAGCACATGCGTTGGCCCAAAGTGGTCACTGAGAGTGGATCATTTTTGTAACACTGAGGAGAAACTGGCCGGTGTTCTAAATTCAAAATGAAAAATGACTTCTTTCAAGTTAGCGCAGGCCGCTTCCTGTTCGCGGTGCTTCCTACACTCAGCACGGCCTCTCTCACCTTTGACATGGGTCGCAGCCCCGGCGCGTCGAAACGCAGTCTGAAGAAAACCCCTTCAACCCGCTCAGACAGAGCCGCTCCATCATCGCCGCCGCTACTACTACTGTGGATAAATACACACACGCAGAAGAAGAAGAAGAATGATGATGCTCCGGAGTAATTAAGCATGGATGAGCACGCACTGGAGCCCGGCCCATGTCAGCTGACAGATCGTCCTCAGAGGAGACTCTGGCCTTTAGCCTGCATGGGCAGCGGATACAGTATTCCTCAATGTGTCAGGGTGTCATCGTTTCTCACTCTGTGTGTGTGTGTGTGTGTGTGTGTGTGTGTGTGTGTGTGTTGGAGTCATGTCTGCACTGCTGATGGAGGCACTACTTGCTGCTGCTGCTGCTGCTGCTGCTGCTGCTGCTGCTGCCGCTGCTGCTGGAAGGTGTTGCTGGTGTTTGTGCTTGTGATTACTTTTCCGGCAAAATTTTTATTGCAAAAAGGAGAAAGCATAAATAATGCAGACTTGGGCTGGATGAGTTACCATGCTGCCGTGTAGTGCAGTCGGCCGGCGTGATGAAAAACTAGCAGGGGCCATCGAGCCCCCCCCCGCCGTGCTCAGTGTGCGCCTGTGGTCCCATTTGTGACATTAGCGTCGGGTTGTTTCTCTTGCTTCGCTCACCTACATAACTCCAGGGTCGCGGGTGGGGGGGAGGAAGGGGTGAAAAATCAACACTTGCGTAGTTTTGTGTGACTCAGTCTTGTGGTGAAAGCCAATCGCAGGCGCGGCCGGTGGCCGGGACAGAAGAAGAAAACATTGGACCTAAACACTCTGGCTGCTCAGCCGGGTTTTTGCTTTTTTCCCCCTGCAACCTCATGAGTCATTTAATGTCGTTCGCATTATTGCAAAGTGCAAGGGAACAAATGGTCGGTGACGCTGGAGCTCACAGCAGTTGGACGATCGGGGGGGGAGGGGTAGGGGGGGGGGTGGGTTCTTTGGCCCCACGTGCACACTGGCGTGCACGGCCCCTGCTGCGCCCAACGTGAACACGTGGTCTCGTTTTAAAGGCTGCAGAAGTTTGGAAAAAAAGCTCAAACTTTCTGATTGGATACTTCTTCAAAACGGCCGAGCGCCGAGGACCCGATGCAGAGGCCACGCCTCGCTGCTGCCGTTGGCTTCTTGCTGCGTCTGGCTGCGGGCTCTGCCTCCCGTGCACAAACATCTCCAATGGCCTCTTTAAGTGGCGGATAAGTGAAACAAATCTAAAAGATATGGGAAAGAATGCGTCTGGCGCAGCGGCTTTATGAGGTGGCAGGATCTTGAAAGCCTTTGGAAGCTGCTCTCGCTGTGACCTGAAGCTGAACTGCTGCGGTCCCCCCCCCCCCTCTAGATCAGCATTAACAAATATTGTCAACTCGGTGGCATCCGATCAGACTAAATTCCCTTTTTTAGCCTTCAGCCGTATAATATCCTGCTTCCTCCGAGGACAGAGAATCAAGTTAGGGGCCTGATTGGAGGCGGGCACACACACATGCACATGCACACACACACACACACACACACACACACACACACACACACACACACACATGCACATGCACACACACACACACACACACACACACACAAACTTAGGCAGCCTTAATATAGCGCTCACGCAAAGTGTGTCATATGCAGCAATAAGACACACACACACACACACACACACACACACACACACACACACACACACACACACACAGCGTTGTTCCGCTGAGCCATAAACTCAGATTGAACCCTGGTAAAGAACCTGGGAAGGCAATAAGGCCGGTAAACACAAACACATTTGGTTATGAAACCCTGGCAGCAAACACTCGTCATACTGGCACTTGATAATGTGATAAAGAGTGCACGACCTCACACACACACACACACACACACACACACACACACACACACACACACACACGTCAGCCTCCACACGCCCGGCAGCCCATTGAAGGCAACCGCGGCTTTTGCCACTGGTGCGTATTTAACACCACACAGAGAAGATGAATGGGCGGACGCAGTGGAGGTGGGCGGGGCAGGTGGAGGGAGGGGAGGCGGGGGAAGACAGATAGATAAATGGGACGACACGAGCAACTTGTTGTGTTTTGTCTCAATCAAAACAAATGTGCTCGCTGCGGTTTGCAGGGCTGCGTTATTGTGTTACGGGACAGGAAAATAGGAACAAGCGTTTGGGTTTTCATTCTGACTGCGAGCCACAGTGTGGAAATATCGATTTTCTAGTAAAACCTACTCCGCAACTGGATCACTGGTTTTCATCTCCAAAATCTGCCTCATCTGTCTGGGAAACCTCCGACAGACGTTTCCAGTCGGTCTTGATTGGATCCCACATCCAATCACAGTCCTAATAGCCGAAAGACTTTGCTTTTCACAAAGGCCTTTCCTGAGCCTTTTGATGTCCATTGCTGGGTTGCCTGTGTGTTTTTGCTAATTATGTCTTACATTAGGTTTTATGTTTTTTTTTTTTATGTCTCTTTGCTTTTTGTCTACATTAGCTTTTATGCTTCTCGTAGCACTTTGAGATTTCTTAATGTAAAGTGCAATAAAAAAAAAACAAAACAAAACATTCATATAATAATAAAGAGGCAGGAATCACATGACGCTGCTCTATATAATAAAAGCGCAGAAGAAGCTCAGGGGGAGCAAACTGATTGGAGTTGCAAACAATGGCACCTGTCGCAGAGATTAGCGTGGATGCTGCCACCAAAAAAACAACAGCACAAGACTGAGCTTTTCTCAGCGGACAGCGTAGTTCTCTCTTTGGTCCTTTGGCCCTTTCTTTTGGTCCTAGTTAGTTATTCACTTAGAACACTAAAGAGTGTTGAGTGCTCCTTGCCCAGTCGTCTTCCAACTCTTGCTTCTCCTTTTCTTAACAAGGATAAAGATCGTGGAAACATTCCCCTCTGGGGTGCACGGCTTAGTTTTTAGCGATGCACATGCCAAGCAGCGGCAAGGGATTCGGGAGGGCGTGGCGCCGCAGTCACCATCTGAGGAATTGCACTGGCTGGCCGGGCAGATGGCGCCGCGAATAACAAGTTGTGGGGGAGGAGGGAGTGACACGGCGGGAATGAAACGGCGTGCGACGCGAGGCGGTGAGCGATGAGCGGCGCCGTGAGCGGCGGGCTGATGGGAAAGCGAGATGAGAGGGCGGCGGCGGCGGCGGCAGCAGCAGCGGAAGGGAAAGAATGATGTAAAAAATACTGATGCGGGGTTACCGCTTCATCTACATTACAGCATCGTTAAGCGTCATTTTACTCGGCGGCTGTCCGGGAGCTGTGCTTCTGTTGCTATTTGTCACGCATTGACACGGAAAGCCACGAGGAAGAGGAAGAGGAAGAGGAAGAGGAAGAAGAGGCTCACGCTTCGACTTGACTCACTGTTGCAAGATCAAGTCATATTTACTCTAAAAAAGAGCAACAGTTTTATGGAAAGATGTGTCCAAATTAATTCCCGTCAGCCGCTGCTCTTGAAACAGTAGCAGTTAGCGCTAGCTAAGCGCTACCAAGTCACTCGCTGCGTTTCCATCACGGTTTTTCCGCAAAAAATAAAAATTATTTTTCTAAAATTTCGACAAGGGGGTTAGGAGATGGAGGTACAACACATTTTGTGATAAATCTGCATTTTGATGTTGTTTTCTGTCAAGAACGGCTGTTTCATTTTTCCCCTTGATTACTTGCAAAAAATATTCCGTCTCCTCCTCCGTGCCATTTTCAGCTAGTGACAGCCGTAGCGTTCACTAAAATGTCCTTGCGGACCTCGGCGAACTGTCGCGCTGTCCGTGTGGCTGCATAAACAAGCAGGCGGAGCGAAATTTACAGCTTCAGCAACATGCCCCCCAAAACAAAAACAGGCCAAATGCTCCCGTTATTCATGCAAGGCCTGGTGTGGACTCAGAACAGGGTGGATAATGTTGGTTCAGTTATAAATTGTGTGTTGACTGGATGGTTACTCCATCTCTTTTTTTCTTTGTTTGTTTTACTGTGATTGTTGTATCAAAACTTTGTGGCAACATAAACATTTGTACGCAGGTAAACACCAAGAACCAACCACCAACCAACCAACCAACACCCGCCATCAAGAACCCAGAGTTGAAAAACCCTGCTTAAAGTGCTCGGCGGGGCGTCATCGGCAGCAATACCGGCATGCTTACGTTCAGCATCGGAAGTGTTTGCCGTGTTCAGCGTCCTACTGGAGAGCAGCGGCGGATGCTAATATTTGCTAATTGGAGCTGAGCCCAGCAGCTGCGGCCCGATGGAAATGAGATTAGTTTTCAGAGTGTTTGGTCATAAATCAAAAGGCTCGGACGGCCACCGGACTTCGATACTCGGGTGGCCTATACATGGAAAAGTGACGGGGGGGGGAGTCGTTGCAACGCACCGCCGTGAAGCGGTCTTAATTGAAAATGTAAATATTTGTCCAGGGCCTGGGCGGCAGGAAAGTCACCGGACGCATTTGTCACCTCTGCAGCCACGTCAGCAGCATCTGGATCTCCATGTGCTCGCTATGGTGAAATGAATTACTCCACATAGATTCATCTATAGATTCATCTATAGATTCAACTAGTTTGACTTTTTTTTTTTTTTCAATCGTTATTTTGTACATCCGTCCATCCGTCCATCTCTTATATCTCAGGGTTCCAGGGTTCTGTTTTTTGTGCTTCCATTGAGGTAAGAATATAAAACACATTATTATAATATACCCGAGTGAAGATTAGCAAGATTTCTTTGTGAACTGGAGGAGGAAGAAGAACCTGCGTGATAAGACCAAACCTTGTTGTTGGCGTGGAAGCGGACGAGCAGGAGGAAGTGGGAGGAAACGATGGATTGATAGATCCCGGGAGGCGGGACGCGGCGGCTGAGTAATGGCCGGCCGAGGTGGCGGCTCGGACAGACAAAGAGCCGGAAGGGAGGGACGGCGATGGAGCAGATGGATGAGAAGTCGCGTCACGCCGCTGAAACTAATGTTTCCCAGGCCCGTAGTTCAATTCCTTTGCAGAATTAACGCTCCATCGATCACTCCGCCGTGGCTCGTTAGCGGCGGAAGTTTAAACCAATCCCCAAACAACACATTTCCAGGTTCTAAGGGAGACGGACGACGGCGCTGCGTCTTCCTCTCAGTCTCTGTCCAGGCGACCGTGAATTTCATTAAAAACACCAAACCAGACACACGGGAGAGAGTTTCACCCTCACGGCGCTGAGTGTCAATTAGAATGCTGTGCAATGACTCTATTTATTTATTTATTTTTTTCAACCAAGGTAATAACAGACGCACAATTCATCCCTTAATGGTCGGCTATTCCTTATTGTGCGCCACGCCACGTGAAAACTTCATTCGCTTTGGCCTAATTAAAAACGCTCTTATCCGTTCCCTTCGTTTTCTCCCCAAGCGTCAATATAAATATTTCAGTTTTCCGGGAAGAGCTTGGCGGCCGACTAACAATAGACGGCTTGTATTTCACGCAATTCAATTCTGCTGATGAACTGCAACAGGTCCTGATTGGCTCAGTTTTCTTTCTTTTCTTTTTTTCCTTCCCTGATTCTGCAGAGCCGAGCCGTTTTCCGGCATCAGACTGTGGGTTGGGACCGGCGCAGTCTGGCCGACTTCACTTCATCACACCGCGCTGTGTCATTAACGTCCGTCAAAGTGCTAATTCCAGTCTGCGCGTAACCACGCTTGACGGCTGAGTTGCAAACTTTCATATTTTTCATCGAGCAGCGAGAGTTTGTTCGTGAGGAGGACGGAAGGAAAAATAGGTGTCCAAAGTTCTCGGACGGCTTCATTCCATGTGGAATTTAGCCAATAATTGGCTCGACTGATTATCAGATCTGATATTAAGGGTTTTACATAATTTAATTCACGTTGCTCTCCATCCGCATGCCTGCATGATAATCGAATGCAAAAATAATTCAAATAATCTCCTTTTTTTTTTTGCACGTTTAATTTTGCTTGAAGAGACAGAATAATGGACAGTGTTCCATTTTGTTCAGCTGGATGTTGAAAACAAACGTCAAATCGGGCCTTCTAAGAAACGTCACTTGTTGGCTTCGGGGGTTTCGTGTGCAAAGAAAAGCCACCTGGTAGCCGCATTCACTCACACTTGAGAGGAAAACTATCTGTTGTGTGCAGCGTCCAGAAAAACACTCCTCTCCACCTCCTCCTCCTCCTCCACCGCCTCCTGCTCCACCACCTCCTCCTGCCGGCATCTCACTGTGATGAAGTAAAGCACTGTTGTCGCACAGCTGGGGGGCTTTGCTCTGAAATGTGCCAGAGCAGCAATCCATCCACTCTGTACTCTGTGCTCTTTTTCTTTTTTTTGTCAGCCTGGGGCATTATGGGTAAGGCTTCAGTACTCTGCAAACGAAGGATAAGTGCAGTGATTGATATTAATCCCCTCTATGCCATGTTCACTCCAGATACACTCTGTCTCCATTTGTTACCCCCGGTCCATCTCCGCTCCTCCATAATCTTTATCCAAGGGTCTCCATCAATACTCATCTCAGCGCGCTGCCTCTTTCCGTATCTCACTCCTCGTCTCTCCCCCTCGCCGGTCCATACGTCCGTCCATACGTCCGTCCGTCCGTCCGTCCGTCCGTCCGTCTCTGCGCCACTGCTGCTGACGGTGGCCATTATTAAAAGCCGTCCTGTCGCTCTTATTGATGCCCCTTCGTTGCTCATTACAGCTTAGTGCCCGTGCACAAGTGCTGACTCCACATAAACTGAGTGACGTGCGCTCGCACATATACGCTGCGACATATAGTGAAGACTCACGAGCCCGCAAAGTCTGTAGTAGCCAGACAACAGGAAGTGACTCCAGCCAGCGTTTGCTTTTACGCTGGGCAGACGCTTGAAGGGGCGTTTTGTGGAATTGCCCATTTTTTTTTTATATCTATATTTTTACTTTATTAAGGTTCGGGTTTCGAGCTGAAGTGCCAAAAAACTGCAGTCTATCGTTTGGCCAGCAGGGACCGCCAAAAATGGTTGCGAAAAATGCTAACGACGTCCGGTTGTCAATGTATAGAAAATCAGCAAATTCATACCTTTCCAAACTGGACGCATTTTTTTTTCCTGGTCCAAGTCGTCGGTAGAAAAATTTAATTGACTGGAGTCCACGTCCATTTTGTCCATTTTGTCCATTTTGTCCAATTTTGAGTTAAAATGGCATTAGTTGTGTCTGTGGCCACAGTTTAGTAGCAAAGTGTTGTCAACTTTCCAAGGAACCCTTTTCTGATTTCTAAACAATCCGGGCGCTCAAGATGGCAAAAAAAACCCCAACCAAACCCATCTGACTCGGCCCATCTTCATATGTACCATCAGTGGGTCCAAGTATCTCAGCTTTCAGTCCCTGTTCCTACTTTGTTGCTACAAGTCTTCTGCAACAGTGTCGATTGTTTTGAAGGTCTTCGGTGATGCTGGACTCACAGAACTTATTTCAACAAAGGTCTGCCCTGTGCTCCAGCGGCTGAGTCCTGCGTGCTTCTCACGTGACGTCACTGTATTTGCTCTCTGGGACGGAGAGGCAGAGGAATGCCACGGATGAACGGCGGCGCCACGGTTTTGTGCTTCCTCTCCTTTAACGGTTGGTTTTTAGTCATCTGGCCGCACACGCAGCCGCTTCGCTCAGCCGCTGCTGTTGACGCGAGGCCGCGACTGATTTATAGGTCGCAGGACGCCGCTGCTGTTTACACTGCTGCAGGAGGCTGCCTGCACCGGGGCCGCTGTACGAGAAAACCAGGCGGGGTGCAGAAAGGTATCAGACACACGTCTTCTGTGACACTCGCACTGTTTGCAAACATTTTGGTTCGTATCGGACCTCACACGCGCACGCACACAAGAAGCATATGGAAGTGCTTGGTCTTTGTTTTTTTTCTGTGAACTATGTTGTCTCAGGGTTTGGTCCCGTGCCTGGAAAAGCCATGTAATCTGTCCTGTCAGTGCAAACTTTAGTCCATACTAAGCGATTCGATGCAGAACCATTTTAAAAATATTGACCATGTAACGTTTTAAGAGCCTTTGATCATTTAAATGCCCTGATTTCATCCAGCATCGCTTCTGATTGCTCAATATTCACATGAATAACGTGAATTGAAGTAAAGAAAAACACGCCAAATCAGTTTTTCTCCCCGTAATGTCGTTATTATCAATACAGTGGTTTCAGCGACACTTTTGTTTCAAATCCAGCGTGTGAAAAATGATCAAAACGATCCGAATGTCACGCACGCACCGAAACAAGCACACTGGCGCTTTGTTTTACTTGACTAAAGTGACGTTATTTAATCTTGCTAGCAGTATTTTCCAAAAGTCATCACACTGCGATGTGATTTTTTTTTTTTTTTTGCAGGTCTCACAATGCTTAAAAACAAAAAATGCACCTTTTTTTTTTTTTTTATAGCTGCATCTTTTATTAATGTGAGCCGCGCTGGGAAGCAGCCTTTAGGCAGGGGTGTAATTTAAAGGTTTTGGCCGTAAGATGGAAAAAAAAAACAAAAAAAAACACAGCTTGAAAGCCTGTAATTCGTCTTTAGCTCTAAGGATGCCAGAATTTACGTCTCCTGCAGAGACGTGCTCGCACATTATAAATACTCGCCTCCATCGATCTGCGGACAGATACATAAAATTCCGATTTAGAGAGGAGCCGTGACAAGCAAGTGTGGCGTAGAACCCCCCCCCCCCCCCTCCCCACTCCCCCCGCCCCCGTGGAAGGAGAGGCTGCTTGGCTTGGAGAAACTTTAATGTCGGGAGCAACAAGCCCGTATTGCACACATCAACATCTTTTTTTAATGGAAACAGGCTCTATTGACTAGCGCTACAGGTAAGGCGCACGCCGGGGCTGGAATCGGTAAACTAATAAAGGAACTGTCGGGTTGAGGCCTTGCAAACTAATTGCGCCGTGATAAATTTGTCCTGGAACGGCGAGCGGCGCGTGCGAACGCCGCCTTGTCTGGCTGACTGATTATACAGAGCAAAGCAGCGCCTTCATCCGTCTCACGTCTTTATGGCTGCTTTGGGGATTTTAGCGGGCGAACGTTACTCGTATATGTTTCTGTGTTGCATCACACACACACACACACACACACGCACACACACACGCCGCCTAAATGCATGTGTGTGCATGGCGACAGCCTCTCACGGGAGCGGCTGTGTGACAGTTAAGCAGATGCGCGGACGATGATGTCGCTGCAGAAGCGAGCGGTGTTTTACAGCAGCGCGCCGGCCTTTACTGCCTCTGTTGTCGCGGTGATGTAGCGCTCATGATACCGGCTCATTGTCTTGGCGTCTTCGGCCTTGTTCATCTGGGCGCAGACGCACAGCTCGGATCCACTCCTTTAGTATTCTTTGGCGCGCGCGCACACACACACACACACACGTGCACATGCA
>NW_027466110.1:8095000-8145000 GCF_046127955.1 Nelusetta ayraudi
TGCTGACCGCTGGCATCGTTCAAACCAGGCAGCGAGCAAACGGCACGGCAGCACAACGCAACCTGCTGAGGGGACGGCACAGAGGCGCTCGTTTTAGCCATTGAAAAGGCGCACACTCAACAGCACAATGGCGGGAAATGCTTTGTCTGAAAACTGTAACCAAAATACTTCAAACTCCACAGTAACAGCAGGTTGTTTTTTTTCTTTTCTTTTCTATTCTTTTCTTTTCTATTCTTTCCTCTATGTGTTCGTCACAGGAGAGCGGATAGAGTGGCACATTCTTCCCTCAAGTGAGTCGACTGGTTTGTTAAACATGTGATTAATTAGGCACAATTTGCACTTTGGTTTGAGTTCGATGCGGTTGATGCTGCACTGACGGATGCACGTGGCTTTCTTTTCTTTCTTTTTAACCCTCTGAAGGTTTGAATTCCGGATCATTCAGGGGAAAACACACAGCAACGATGACTTTGAGATGACTGTCTTTGTACTCAGTCATGTATGCGTGTGCCTGTTTTCTCCTCTGTGTGTGTGTGTGTGTGTGTGTGTGTGTGTGTGTGTGTGTGTGTGTGTGTGTGTGTGTGTGTGTGTGCATGCGTGCATACGTGCGTGTTGCCAGACAGGCTCATTAGCTGGTGGAATCACAGCAGGAGGTTCTCGGAGGGTCCATCGTCCCTCTGGAGGGAAAAAAGTGAACATGTGTTTACCGGAGGAAAAGGGAAAAAAAGAAAAAAAAAAAAAATATATATATATATATATATATATATAAAACAAAACTTGCACAACAAAACACACAGCTGTAAATCACAAAACTGATGCATGCGTACGTGCACATCAAACCCATGCACGCCCTTGCACCGGGAAAGAAAAACAAAAGCCTCCAAGGAGAAAAACAGAAGATGGTGCATTTACAAGAGGGATAGTTTCATTTCAGTAGAGTTTAGATTTCAGCACTTTGATCAACGTTTTTATGATCATGCACCAAACAATGTACGGCAGATGAACAACAATCTTCATTCATTCATTCATTCATTCATTCATTCATTCATTTATGGTAGTGTAGCAGTAGAAAGGCATAATGAATGACTTTCCATTTTATCCACTCCACTGCGTCATTAACATCAGATGAAGTGATGAACTGACGACTGACTGTGCCATCACATGGAGCATTGATTTGAAAGGACCCTGACTGTCATCTGTTGTTGTTGTTGTTGTTGTTGTTGTTGTGTTTTCCACGACTGTCTTGAAACATCCAAGAGCAGTATCCAGTTTCCTCGTAGAGCATCTCCACCCTCCGAAAAATGAACCAGCGTCAAAGTCGTCGGAGTGGAGCCGCGGAAGTCTCAAGGTTTGACGAAACTCTTCTGCGAGACTTTTTGAGGAAGTCGTTGTTAAGGCCATGATTGCGAGAAGCCATCACGGAGAGAAGAAAGGGGGAAATGAAAACTTTGCCAACAGTTTGGTTGTAATTAAAAGGCATGCATGCTGGGTCATGGCAGGAGCCATCCTTTGTGCTCTGATTGGCTTAATTAGATTTTTAAGTAGGAAATTACTCCTTGAATGAGATTGTGGTATTTCTGCGAGTGTGAGAAGAATGATTTAATCAAACGTAATCAGACTGGGATAATTGGGCCCCCGTCTACGGCGCAACGATCGAGGTTGAAAAATAAGAGGGCGAGACTCGACGGAGCCGAGGTGCAGTGACAAAGTGTTTTCATACTGGATTGGACCTCGACCTCGCACTTTGAGCCCCAAACCCCACATTTTGTTCTCTTTGCACAAGTACTCCCTCCCACCAGAACCGACTGTCTTGACTGAGGGGGCGGCTTATTTTCCAGAGCACACCTGAGCCGGCCCTCCCCTCCCCTTCCCAGGATCCACACACACACACACACACACACACACACACACACACACACACACACACATTGTGCTTTTTCTCCACAACCCCATTTGGTCGTCACCTCAGCACCTCAACCGTTCTTTGTTTCCTCTGCCCTCCTTTAAAAACAATAAAATAAATAAATATATATATATATATATAAATAAAATAAATGCACCTTGCCCGTCCAAACTGCCGCCTCCCCCTTTTTACTTCTGCACGCACAAACACAAAGGCCTGCCTCCAAAAGCAGCAGGTTTTAAACACACGCGGGATGCAGGACAGAGGCGCGGCGCACACAAGGCAGCCGCCGCCGCCGCACAAAGCACACGCAGCGCCAGTCCACTTAACCAAACCACTTTCTTCCTGAAAACGGCTGATTTGAGCTCCCGCAGCCCGTAATCATCCAATCAGGGACAGAGCAATCTCCTCCCTACTGAGCCTATCAGAGCCCTGCATTCAGGTTCCACTGTTCCCGCGGCGATGGCAAGATGAAGTCGTGCTCAGAGCGTCCTGCCACTCATTCAGGCCGCGCTCGCAGGGGTTTTCCCTGGCTGGGACTTGGCTGGGACTTTCACTGTGCCACTGCAAAGTTCTCGGCACGGCGAACTGGGCCGATGGAAAAATGTGCGTGGCAACCGTCCGAGCGAGATCAGTTTTCAATTTATTTATTTTTTTACTGTGAAGAATGGTCACCTCACTTCCCAAATACAAGGTCCCACATACAAATACGCCCAGTTCACCTCTTGAGCCACTGTTGTGCTCCTGCAGTTTTGTACTGCTGGGTTAGCAGTGGTTAGAACTGTCACCTCACAGCAAGAAGGTTGGTGGGTTCCACCCCTGGAGGCTGGAGCCTTTCTCTGGGGGTTTGCATGTTCTCCACGCGTCTGTGTGGGTTATTTTTTGTGTGTTTGTTTTTTTTTAACCAGGTACTCGCGCTTCCTCCTACGCTATCAGACGATCAAAGTTAGTCCTTGATTGGCTTCCTGTTCGGTGACTTGTCCAGGGTGTGACCCTGCCGTTGCCCTATGATCCTGAGTGCAGGAGAAAGCGGCTTCAGAAGATGAATGAATGAATGACTGACTGAATGAATGAATGAATGAATGAATACTGAATCCTAAAAAGCAATTCTATATTCAAGTTGTCATACAAGGTCTGTAAGAGGAACGCGGAAGCAGAACTGAACCAATTGTCAAGCGCAACGGTGTTCTGGACTCTCAGCCCCCTGATGGAACTCGAGTCCTCGTGGTCAGGTGTGAAAGCGACCCAAGGATGATTGGCCTAGCTAGCGCCTGAAGTGGCAAATTACACCTTTTGTGATTTCTGACGGCACGGGAGAAGAAAAGAATTTTAATCAAATGCAAATCGGAATGAAATAGCAGCAACTCTTTAATCTGTAGCTTTAAGATGTGATGTAATGTTGTTTTTTTTTCCTTTTTTTGAAATTGGAAATACTTCAATCAAGGGGCCGCAGATGCGTGCTGATAAAATTGCGCCTCACGCTTTGATCAAGCGTACAGATGAGCCGACTTTGCGCTAGTTTGCTCCGTTCCATCCATTGAAAAATTGAAATTTCCATTTTTTTTTTTTGTCCACCACACACATATGGCAAAGTGCACAGGCTCCACTCTTAAGATCTATTCAGCTCACTGAAGGTTGGACGGATGCATAATGGATTTCAATAGCTACCGGTGATTATGCTGCTTGTGTCGGGGGGCTGGTGGAGAAAAAAAAAATATATATATATACATCGACTCCGAGTCTGACGTATTAGAGAGACAGAGGCAGAACAAGAGGGAGATGGAGCTTTACCTCTGACAGGGCGGACGTGGAAATACTCCGTCAGGTGGTCCGGGGTTGTTGTCACGGTAATGGCGAGCGCAGGATGTCTCTTTTGTGAAGGGGCTGTTATTTCCGTCTGTTCATTTGGGCATCATAAAGCAGCTTCTACCATGCTCAATGTGCAAAAAGGGGGAGTTAGCGGGTGGAAGGTGAGGGGGGGGGGGGTGAAGAAAATGAGTCGAGGCTTTTAGGAAGGAAAAAAGAATCAGTGGGAGGGCACATTAGAATTAGCTTGATATCGCTCTCTTCAACACTGAAAGGCTACATAATTAGGGCAAAGTAATCTTCCGTCTGTAGCTCTCTCTCTCTCTCTCTCTCTCTCTCTCTCTCTCCCTGTCTGTCTGTCTCTACCTGTACTCTCAATCACGCTCGCCCGGCTCATCTCTGATTTTCTCTTTCTCGTGCTCCATAATGGCATATTGAGAAACCTCCATGCGCTCCTCGTACCCCTGTCCTCCTGTCTCCTCCTCCTCCTCCTCCTCCTCCTCCTCCACTTCTCTTCCATTACCCCCCCCCTCCCTTTTTTGTCCTCGACTCTCTCTCCCCTTTCCCTCATCCTCTTCACCCTCCCCTCCCCCCGCCGCCTCCTCCTCCTTCCTGCCCGTGCCCGCCCTGTCTCTCACTTTCCACATCTCTCTATCTCATTACTCCGAGGGAGCCACCATGCTGCGATCCCGGCCATCGGTAATGGCTCGTGGCCTCGGCGGATGGGAGATCGCAAATGTGGCACAGATGAAATATTAGGCGGTGACTGAGATGGTGTAAATCAATGGCTTATGAAGGCTGACCAGGCTCCTTCATCCCCAGCCGCAGGAACAACAGAGGCTGGGTCTGCTCCTCCTATTATCGCTCGCGCCGCTGGCCATCCCTCTCCTACTTTTTGATGAAAAATCGCTACTTCTCCCCCTGTTTTATCTCACTTTATCGATAACAATCGCCTTCTTCTGTTCTTTTTTTTTCTCTACAGTATGTCTTCATAAATACACCCCCTCCTCTGTCTTTCTTGCCTGGCCTCAACAGTCTGTTTCTTTTCCCGCTGATGGGACTCAGTGATGAGAGCCATGACTTAGTTGGTCCTTTTTCCCCATCCACCCCCCCCCCCCCCCCCCCCCCCCCCCTTATCTCCCTTCCTGTGCGGCAATAGCTAGGTAATGGGGATCAGAGAGTGCACATCTCTCTATCGACAATCGCTTGTGTCGGGTTCACCAAGCAAATCACAAACCAAACAAAAGTGCCGGCTGGAGGAGGAGGACGGCCTCCAGATTACAGGAGCCACGTTTCTGAACGGGATGTCATGAGAGGGACCGTGGAAAATGCCTTTGAGGTGCAACCCCAAGAGGTTTACACAGTATTTTCAGATATTCCTATGAGATCTGACTGGATTTTGAACTCTGAGTCTTTTGATTGCATAAGTGTCCTGAGAGGGCGCTGTTTGCGGAAGACACCCTTTCCCCTTCCATATCGAGAGAAGAAGCTGAGCTGAGCTTTTTTTGGTGTTTGTGATATTGTAACATTCACCCAATATGTCTTCTTAAACTTAATACATATGTATGCATACATTTAACTATATATACTGTACTGTACATACGTAGTCAGTATAATTATCTTAATTTCTGTAACGATTCTGTGCATAGGCACCTTTAAAATATCCCGGTGTCATCTCTAAACTCAGCACTCTATTGTTTAGAAAGAGCCTCTGCGTAACAGCAGCAGTGAAATGTCATCAGACAAATATTAACTGGCTGTATTACTGCATTCTCAAATGTCACCACAGAATATATGAGCATTGTTTTCACACCAAGTAAAAGCCTCAATGCTTTGTGAAGCTGCGAGACCAGTGGCTGCCTTTCTCTGAGGAAGGGGAAAAAAAAAAAAAAAGATGCTGAACTTCAGGCAATCCACAAAATTCCAGGCACATGTAATTATTGATTGCTTGGAAATGTCAACAAAAAAAAAAAAAATAAGAAAAAGAAAAGCTATTACGGCTGCATCTCATCCATCAGCACAACACAAAGAGCCTGTAGGGTAAGACTGGATTTCAGAATGTCACATTTCCCTTTGCTGTTAGTTACGTCTATTTTCTTTACAATGACGTTAATGAATAGTTTCACGATGTCATGAGCAATAAGGAACACTGCCACACTGCCGCCTCTCTAAAGGATCTGTCTGTGAAATTTAGTCTGTTAGACTGGCTGTACGTGCAGAAGTCGGCGTCGTCCTGACACCTCGGGGAGGGAGTGATGTCACACCTCTCCGGTGTGTGTTTGCTCCGCTGCTCCTGAAGCTGCTGCTGAGTCATGTTCACACATCTCCTTCATAACAGCAACGCCCCCAGAGAGCACGCAGTTCATAGGAAAGCAAAACTGTACAGATGGAATTACCAGTAGGGGGCGATCTTCCCTGTAGAGGTTCGACACTCGACGTCGTGCATGAAACCGGTTTGTTCTGGTGCTGGTGCGTTACAAAACCATGACATCTAGTGTGGAAGCGATATCAATCACAACTCATTAACTTATTCTCAGAGTTCATAAATGATAGACTTTTAAAAAAAAAAAAAGAAAATCTATAGAGCCCCTCAGCTGAAGGCATGAGGCTGATAGCTGCTCCAGTTTGGTCTGGGTGAGAACACAGCAAACCTCTTCAACGGTGCAATGACGCAACTGTGTGTAACACTACATTACCCCAGGTGACAGTGTGAATGTGACGTTAACCAGCTCAAATGTGGACAACATGACGTTTCCAGAGTCAAAGTGGTGTTGGTGCAGCAGGAGGCCTCGTCAAACTGGAGCAGGAGCCCTGAGGAGAGAGCGGAGAGCACAGCCGAGTCTCTCAGGGCTCCACTTCTGTCTGTTTGTCCTTTTTCTCTTTTCTCTCGGCTCTCCGTCTCTCCGTCTCTCCTCCTCCTCCTTGTCGTCATGGTTTTTTTTCTTCTCTTTCCTCACTCCTCCTCTAGTTCCCTCCCTCTCCAGTCCCCAGTGTTCATTGCCACATTGAGTTTTCACAGGAATTTGAGCATGAATTAATAATTAGCGACAGCTGCTGTTCCTGTGTGTGTGTGTGTGTGTGTGTGTGTGTGTGTGTGTGTGTGTGTGTGTGTGTGTGTGTGTGTGTGTGTGTGTCGTGGCAAAGGCGTCCGCACAGACGCGCCGTCACCTCCATCTCAGCGCCACCAGCTTGGCAGACACACATATTGCACATGTGTGCGCATGCACGTGCAAACTCCAGCCTCCGCCCACCGCTTTGTAAGCAGCGCGCCCACGCCGGACCGACGGCACATGACGACACTCGCGTCCATCAGCCGCGCGCCACACACACACACACACACACTTTGCTTCACACTTCCTTTTCTTTTTTTGGGGGGTCCTTCCCCCTTTTTTTCCGTCTCGACATCGCTTTGCGTCCTCATTTTGCTCAGCTGCCGTCCATGAATTATGTATCGGATCCTTATGGAGCGAGAAACGTTAGCTCGGGGCTATCATTCCCCACTTGACGATTATTAGTTGTGTCTTTGCATCAATTAGAGCTGGATGGTTAAGTCAGGTGCGTTTGTTTTGCCGCTCCTGCAGCAGCAGCAGCAGCTCACTTCCACATGTTCCTCTCTCAGGTTCTGCTGGAGGTCGTCCAAGTTTTGCGATTAAAAAAACTCCTAGAACTGGTTTTAGCACCGGGTTTTCCTTTGAGCGTGGTTGTGGCTGCACCGTCATTTTGCTCCGCAGCGAGATGGAGGTGAGCGAGAGTGTCGTCAACACATCTGAGAGTCATCTCGCCTCGAACGTCGCGTCAATAACTTTCAGACCGACACAACAATGCGAACCCGCACGTGGGGCCGCGCCGCCTTTGACCTATTGTTCAATGTCAGATCTTGTCAGACTGCCAGAAAGTATTGTTGCACTCTGCGGGTGCGGGCATCGACGTTTTTCTTGGTCTTTTATTTGACAGCGATGCGCATCGCAGCCTCGGAGACATAAAACCCCCCTGAAATCACACCTCGCGACGGGCGGCAAGACGGCCGTATTTCCAGGCGGGACACTTTTACAGTTTCCGACGGCGAGGCCCGGAACATTTCATTATGACGGAGCAGTATTTCGCTCGGCTATCTCTAGTTACCGCCAGGATCGGACCTTTACGCCCTCGGCTCAAACTCATTTAGTTCCTGCTCTCTTTATGGCGCTTCTCCAACCAAGAAGACACGCCGCTGCCTTTGTCGTTAAGTCTTTACAGCGGCGCCGCTCTTTATTTTCCTCCTCCTCCTTCTACTTCTTCTTCTCCTTCTTCTTCTCTCCCTTGGATCCTTCCTTCCTCTTTTTACACGGCAGCCCTTTGTGCCCGGAGCTGATTTTATTTCGCTGACTCGAAGGCAATTTGTTGGATAAATGTCATTCTCTCCATTATGCGCGCGTGTCGACCCCGCACACACACACATGCACGCGTCCTCGATCCTGAGCCTTTCCCCCTATTTGCACCCTTCGCCGGATGTACAGTGGACGTCGTGGCGCTGCCATGGTTACGAGTCTCGGGGCCTCACCGCCGCCGCCACCACCACCGCCATTTTCTTTGTTGGTCACACAGCGAGAGCCGCGTCCCATTTCTTTGGATGTGAGTCGTGCGAGGACGTTGCCCAGCGTTTCACCTTTTATACCAGACAGCAGGGCGCACTGTCACAGCCATTATGTAGCGCTAAAAAACTAATCCAGGAGTGTTCGGGGGAGTGCGGAGGCCACAATGACACCATTCTTTGTGCAAATACCGCAGACATTTAATGCGACACGCTACTGCGGCCGCGTCCTCCTCCCTTCAGCCCTTTTCCTGTGTGAACATATTGTCCCCGGCTTCGCTCGCAAGGCTCCATCCACTCAGCTCATTTCACACCCGACACTGACCTCTTTCATATTTTTAGATTTGTGCTTTTCCGTTGCTTCCCTGTTCCTTGAGCTCGGTGAAAGCTGGCTGCTAGCAATCCCGAGGAGTCGCCGGCTCATCCGCATCGGTTTGTCACGTATTGCGTATCAAGTTTTAGTTTGCTCGCAGCAATAGGAAGTTTCAACAATGAAAAATAAATGTAGTTGGTTCAGAAATGGATCTCGGGACGGTCCAGTGTGAGGTACACCCCTCACCAAATGGATACATGAGATTTGAGTTTGCAAATTGAGAAAACGTTTGACACTTAGGTGATGTCACACAATCAGCTTTTACCTGTTTCCTTCTGATTTTGAGGTCAGAAACCGGGGTCTTCCCGTCTTGACGAAACAAAGACGCTTCGTTTCACAGTAAAATGCAGGAAGTAGCCGACGGTGAACCAATTCATTTAGTGAGGAGGAGGCGCATGTTTAGGGGCTTAAAATTCAAACGGAGACGCCTTCCATCGCAGGGCTAAAGAATAGGGAAGAAACAAAGGTTAAGCGGGAGAGGAAAATTCAAATGGAGATTACGGAGGTAGAGAAATGATGCTGCGAAGGTGGAGATGGGAGTGGAGGACGAGATTAGGCGGGAGGAGGAAGGGACAGATGGAGGATAAAGAAGATAAAACAAGGCGAGGTCACGGTGAGGCTGGGCGCCGTTGCCTCTGAAGAAAAATAGGAGGAAGCTCTCTTCAAAGGCTGAATCATCACCCAACCTCTTCTTTCTCCTCTGTCTCGACTTGGGTTCAGGCTTTAGGTGTGTTTCCATATCTCTTTCCTTGGCAAGAAAAAAAACACAACAACAACATCATGTTTATCTCTTATCTCTTCTCGTCTTTTATTTAGCTCCGTTTCTTATACCCACTCCCACTTTTCCCCACATCTGACTCTTTACCCCTTATCGGGGATTTATTTTTGCTGAGGATGAATGCAGTGTTACATAAACAGAAATACATTCCTGTGAAAAAAAATATTAAAAGAAAAAGTTGTGGGCCCGCAGGTACAAGGGAGAGACAGTTCAGTCCCAGTGTAAAAGGGCAAGGAAATTAAAAAATAAAGTGAGTGAGTGGTGGAGGGAGGTGAGGGTGGTGCACATATCAGATTGCAGCTGAAACTTTACCACTTATTATTATTGTTATTATTAAGTCGCAAAATGTGTGTGTGTGTGTGTGTGTGTGTGTGTGTGTGTGTGTGTGTGTGTGTGTGTGTGTATGTGTGTGTCTATTTGTGCATGTGATGAATTTGCAATACTTCTACACCACAATCCCTCTCTCCCTCATTTTTGTCACACTATTTTACACGGCTGGTCTCACACTATTTCCTCTCCTCTCTCCGTCTCGCGCCCCTGTGACCTGTTCAAACCATGACCGGTTAAAAATTCAATCTAAGAGTGCTGAGATGTCCACCTTGATCCCTGCCCCGACTATTACCCGCTAAAAAGTTCACCGACCAAACCTCTCCCCTCATCACACAGACGCAGTCATGGCCACAAACTGCAGAGGAAGAAAATTGACTTTTTTTTTTTTTTTTCTGGGATGTGTGAAGTTGAATATGGCTTCCTGTGGTTTTGCTGGAGCGCTGATCTCGGACCACTGCTACATTATTTATTTTCACATCGCACCCTGTGATTTCTGGTGCTACAAATGTGTGGATTCAATTTCACCAAAGTGAACAGAGGAATGGAATCTTATATGAGAGAGCTATGAAAATATTGCCACTAATATATCGATCTGTTGGTGCTTTCTAGGCAAGTCGGCATGTGAAATTGAATATACATTATCCCCAAAATAGATTTGTTTGTCCTCACAGTCGGTGTGGAATACTTTCTCCTTTCTCTCCTCTCAGGGTCTCTTTATTTTAGTTTATTTTTTCCTTTTCCTTCTCTTTGTTTGTTTCATTGGGGACAAGGTATTGATTTAAAAATTCATGTTCATCCTTTAAAAAAATTAAAAGCCAAATAAGAAGGAAAACTGTTTTCTGTCCATACATGTCCATAATTTGTTTTGCAATGGATTTTATTTTATTTGTAAAATTTTGCGTTGGGGGGGGTTGTCCATAATATATCCGCAAGTTATTATCATCATTTTTTTTAAGCTTGGAGATAAATGGTGGAGAACCTTCCTACTCCCTGTACACCATCTCTTGATGTGTGTGTTTTTTTTTTTTTTATTGAATTTACTCACAATAATGAGTTAATTCATTTATTCATTCATCCAGAGCCAAGGGCTTTGGGGTGTATAAAATGCTAAATTTCTTTGGCGATATTTAATAATTCCCACATGGCACATTTGGGCTGGCCTGAAGGCTCGATGGTGTCCCGTCATCACGTCATTTGGGAACAGCTGGGGCTGACCAGCTGATTAATACTTCAGACCATCCTCAGGCAAAAACTCAGCTACAGGTCCGCTGTGGCTGTCAATTGTCAAATATAATTATCAGGAACATTTAAAAACACCCGCCGTGAACCAAATGGCTGCATGCTGTGCCAAGAACAATCAAGCAGACCCCTCAAAAATGTGACATCTGGAGAGGTCAAAGATCCCAGAGGCTGATTCAGGTGTTGATAAGTTCAGTTAACCTTCAAGACAAAAGACAGGAAACAGTTGAGGGTTGTAGAGTCAATCACATGTAATCTTTGTTACTCTCCATTTGGGCCGGTGTGAAAGGTTACAACAGTAACACGAGGTTACTAAGAGCGTGCTTTAAACAAAGAGAGACATTAAAAACAACAACATCACAAAAACACTCCACCTCCACCATAGTATTTGAAAGTTATGAGAAACTATGATGAGAAAACTTGTCACTTATCATCAGCTTCATCACCATATTCATAGTAATATCAGTTGCCTGGCAGAAGCACACTTCCACATTCTTTGTCTGGGATGGACGACTTACCTGCTTTTGTGTCACACTAATCTTCAGCCGTGCACATCCGCCCAGAGCGGTTGGGGAGCCATTTGCATGGGGAGCACACAATGAACATGTCTGTGCAAACGCTGCCATCACTAAGGCAGCTTAAGAGTTCACACTGGTACAGTAGGTGCATACCTGGAAGTGCACGCACACAATACTCTCCAGCTCAGGGGCGTGAACACCACTGCATTCTGAGGAACACACAAACACGCGCACACGCACACACAAAAAGAGAAGGAAATTCTTTGAAATGCACGGGGATTAATCCCAGGCAAGACTCTGTGTCAATCTGCGCCATTATTTGCGATGACAATGTCAGGATGAATAAAGCAGGCCAAGACATTTCCAATGAGACGGCGTGTTTAACATAACAAAGGGATGTTTTCCCCGGCATCTGAATCTGTTTGTCTGGAAAAAAAGGGCTTGATTTTATTCAGGCAGCCAGTCAGTCAGCCTGTGTTTTTTTCCTCTCCTTCCTTTGCCTTGTTTTCTTTAAGCCCCCGTCTTTTTCTTATCCACCCATTTTTCCCCTTTCTCCGTCTCTCTCTCCCATTCTGTTTTCCTTCCTGTCTCCCTCTTCGCTTATTTCCCCTCCCACTCCGCCTCGGTCTCGGAGGATCTGCCCCAGACATGGAATGCTTGTTCGCCTTAAATTATTTATTTATTTGCTTTCTCATTTGCATGGGGGCAGAGGGCTGGATAAACGGGGTCACGGCACGAGGGCGGCGCGCTCATGGGTTTGCAATTAATGAATTTACATAGAGTAATGGGGGAGTGCTTGGCCGGCAGAGAGGCGCTCTGTGATGCCGACGAGCCTGACCTCAGACAAACGGAGCGATCTGCCGAAGTCGGAGGGATGGAGGGAGCGATGGAGGGATGGAGGGAGAGAGGGCGGCCTCAGAGAAAACACAACCGTCTCCCACTTAATTTCGCAGACACTCATTTACAGACGTTTTCATGAGAGAGCGGGAGGGAGGGAGAGAGGGAGGGAGATTAAATTGCTTCATGCATTGATAATATCTTATATTTTGTATTGGGGAGTCGGGGGTTGGGGGGTGGGGGGGGGGGATCGGCGGGCTGGCCAAATCTCTGGCCCATCGCCTTAATTTCACAGCCGCTCATTTACAGCCGTTTTCACACAAGAGGGAGAGATTAAATTGCTTCATGCATTGGAAATGTCATATTTTTTGTAAAAGAGAGGCGAAGGAGATGGAGGGCGTGAACTCGCTCGGCAATTCCAGCGGATGGAGTTCAGACTCGAGACCGCTTCCCCCTTTCCATGGACCTTTTCATCAGCCGGCGTCCGCTTCCCACCGCGCCGCGAGAAAAAAAAGCAAATAACCCGGTGTATTGATTTTAAAGGGCTGGGATTGTGTTATCAAATAGTTTTTTTTTTCATGATTATTATTATTATTTCATTTCCATCAAATCCCAAAAGAAGGACTCAACACCAGCAATAAATCTAATCTGCTAACAAGTATTGCTCCTCTGATATCCATGATCTCCCCATGGCTCTTCAGCTGTTGCCCCAGCTCAGTAACTCTAATCACTGAGCTGCAATCTGGCAGCGGGAGGCACTTTCCTTCATTATGATAAATATACACCCCAGTTTGACCTGAGTAAACTTTGTTCTGCTTGACAAATTACCAAAACTGTTTATATCACTATGAGAAAAAAAACAAAAAAACAAGCATCTCTATTGAGCCCTTTTTAGGCAACATTTGTAAAAAGAATCTTTCATATACAAAAAGATAATGCAAATGTATATGCCCCTGATTTAATATTTGGGAGACAATGACCATATGGCTTCAGAACAATGAGATTACAAAAAAAAAATCCATTGATACAAGAGCACAACAAATCGAGTTGGCGGAAGTTTATACAATACGAAGCAGTCTCTGCAAATCTATACCTAAAGTATATTGACATAAAAAGCTGAAAACACCATTTTCAAAATTCCCACATGATTCACTGTTGTGTCGCTAATGTATTCTGTTACATCAGCTCGCTGCTGAGAGATCACAGCTCAGTCAAATGAGGAGACATACACACACGCTTACACATACACACACACACACACACACACACACACTCCTCTGTCCCTGCGACTAATAGGTTTCAGGAGCTGTCGAAATAATTCTCCGCTTATTACACATAATCAGTTTTCAAAGTAGCTTTCCGTGAATATAGTATCAATTACCTCGTGTCTCTTCACCATCGTCCTCTGAGACATTAGGAGGACTCAGGTTTTCTGACGTGACAGCGTGCTAATTGAGCTATTAGGTGAGGTGTGTGTGTGTGTGTGTGTGTGTGTGTGTGCGTGTGCGTGTGTGCGTGTGAGTCTCCACAGTTGATCTGGAATATTTTCTGTCATTTTTACATAATTTATACCCGCAAACAATTTCAGACAGATTAATGTTCAATAACTCATTATATTGCAACGGAGGAGAACCTGCTGATGATGTGACATTTAATAAGCATGCGTTATGTCTGCAGAAGTGTCTCTGTTTGAAAACCAGGACAGTATCAGAGGGTGTCATTAAGTGGAAGCCATTGTTTAATGTCTCTTTTACTCCGTTTTAACATTCAAAAAATAAATTAAAGAAGGTCACCTATTTTTTTCACATTACCTCTCAAACTCTAAATTCAACTAAATTATTTTCTGGGCTGTGCCAGTTTCCATTGTTTCATTGTTTTCGTCCTCTAAATCATGTGAAGAATAATTATGACTTTGCAAAGAGGAGAGCGAGTTAATGAGTTGGACTAAATGAAGCTTGAATTCATTTAGTCTGCTTGAGTTAAATGAGATGTTTTCAACAGTAATGTTGATTGTTCAACAATTTAGACTGGAACAGCTGAGGCTCATGCACAGTTCCAAGGAATTATGAAAGCATCAGCATTTTTTTTTGTTGTCATAAAACATTTTCCACTGGCATGTGTGGAGTTAAAGAGCAAAATCATTACATAAATCAATGCGGGGGCTTTAAAAGTGCGGCCTTCGATTGACTCCTAAGCCCAGCATTGGCTGACACAAAATATATATCATTTTAAAACCCTTGTAAAATAATCTAATATACTATCTTATTCAGAAGCAATACCACTAATAAAAGAGAGACCACTATACATAGATTTTGAATTCAGCTCCATTTCCCCCTTTGGTTGCTTCCTTCCAGCCACGAGGAGCTGCACTCGTCAAGTAATGTTAGCATGCGACAATTTGAAACTGAGTTGTCTCTTCTGTTGGGAGCTTTACAGTAACTCAGTGTAATATTGGTCAGAGTTGCCCTCAACCACAGGTTTAGTACTAGAAATACCAAGTTATGGTACTGTAAACTTTGCTGAGTTTTGTGGTAATTTCCGATGTAATCGCTTCTCCATCCATCCATTCATCCTTCCATCCATCTATAATAAGTCCCATATTCCCAGCAGTGCGACAAATGGTTTTTACTCTGGCCTGAATAGAGGCAGAGCGAGAACATGGCACATTGGAAATCTTTGTAGGGATGGAGGATGATGGACGGGAACTACTATTACAGCTGCACGTTTGTGTCTGCTTGCCTGCGTGTGTGAGCCTGAACAAATGTGTGTAGTGCTTGGTTGTATTGACAACCTGCTATTCTTTTCACTGTGTAGTGGGCTTTGTAGTGTGACCGTGTGTTGTTGAGAGAGACAGAGAGAGAGAGAGAGAGAGAGAGAGAGAGAGAGAGAGAGAGAGAGAGAGAGGTTTAGGGGTGTGGACTAATCGAAATCTCCCCGCTGACAAGTCACAGTATCGATCTGTCTGTATCCATGGCCAACACATGGCCTTTCTCTTACTGGCACGTCTCACACACACACACACACACACACACACACACACACACACACACACATCACACACATCACACACACGCACCAGCCAGTGCACATGTCTGCAGGGTGTAGGAAAAATCTTTCAGTAACATATAACATGTTCTGTTGAGCAGCAGGCGTTGCATTCTGTCGGGGC
Source organism: Nelusetta ayraudi (assembly GCF_046127955.1). NCBI lineage: Eukaryota > Metazoa > Chordata > Actinopteri > Tetraodontiformes > Monacanthidae > Nelusetta > Nelusetta ayraudi. Next base: position 8,110,521 of record NW_027466110.1, read on the forward strand.
TCGATTTATTTTGTTGAAGTCATTTATCGATCAGATGCAGAGATTTAATATAGAGCAAGGAGCAGGCGAAGAAAGGAGGATGAAGACAAGAATAAGAGTACAAATAAAAGTGCTGCAAAATTCAAACCAAGATCTTATATTTAAAACAAAGTTTAATCACTTCATCGATTTTCACTCTCTTGAGCAGGCGAAAAATTAAAGAAGAAAAAACTCACTGACCAAAAAAATTACCTTACAAAGCTGATTGTAATTGTTTGCCTTTTAGTGCCAGGAATGAGCTATACAATACCTCCTCCAAATAAACCTGACTGCCGCGTCAGCAAATAGCGTAGATGAAAGCAATGAGGCTAACATAGCACAATAAACAAGGAGAGGCTCTACTGTTCTGCAGCACTCTGGGAAACTGCAGCGTCTGATCCCTGGCTTTCCCTTTTGCCCGTCTTTCTGGTGCAGCCAGTTTGTCGCTGTGCACACACAAATGGGTTTAATGCAGTCGCTTTGCGCCGCTCACAACGCAAAGCACTTTAGAGTCAGACCAGCCTCTGCAAAGAGATTAGATTTTGCCTCAAACAGTTTTAGCTTAAAGGATTTATTACAGTCACTTCTGTTTGCGTATCACTTAATATGTTTGTGCTCATGTTGCCAAAAATGGAAGCAGAAATCTCGATAAAATGCATAATGTAAAAAATAAAAATCTATATATATAATCTATATATTGGAATGTTCTCCAGCAAATTCCCATTTGGCCTGCTGGTGGTACAGTGAGCTTCCAGCAAGATTCTGGGTTTTATTCTGATACTGATCTTTCTTCATGCTTTTTATCTCCGTGTCAGCCACTGTGCAGGTTATAAGCTGCATACTGGGCCATCTTATTTGTCAACAGGTATATAGCAGTATGCCTTTACCAGATTGGAATTTATTGGTTGTTGTCTGTTCTACACTTCTCAGTACATTGACCTCATATCATGAGATATTATGTGGAGTGAATAAGACGCATGATGGATAGACAGCATTTTGGGGGAAAAATAAACATGCTCTTTTGTATTATTACTGTGCAATTTTAACAAAAAGATAGCGGCAGGAAAACACACTGAGTTGCTTAATGTAGGCGAGTTTTCACTCTGCGTGCGTCTCACCAGCATCTTCCACCAGCCACCTCTCTCCTGGTGCGAACTAGAATTTCCCCTCCTTCATCCTCCGGAGCAGAACATGGTCCTCCGCACATATTGATTGTTGCACAATGCCAGGATGCAGCTGGCCTGCCAGCAGGGGAGCATTCACGTCCTAGCATGTTCGCCGTTGCTCACAGATTCACATAATGGAGGAGAGGCGTGACATGGAGCACTGCTGAAAGTTCAAGACTTGTGTGGTGTGTGGGGGGGTGTGTGTGTGTGTGGGGGGGGTGTGATACAAGAGAGAGAGCAGCCATATGGATCAGCGGGGCGAGGTTGGAATACAAGTGCAAATTGTTGTTTTTTCTCTTTCGAGGAACACATAAAACCTTGAGCTGTTTATTAGCGGCCTGCTGTTTTAACACTGATTGAGGAGGGAAAAAAAAAGAAAAGGACTGTACCTGTTGGACGTTCTCCACCAGCAGGAGGTCACCGAGGTCATCTGGCTTGGGCCTCTTCTCTGCACCAAAAACCTTTAGAGATCGGGCCTTCAGCGAGGCGACCCCCAGCGTTTGGAACTCTCATGCGACAGAGATTAGCCATGCCCCGACAATTTTAAGTCTGTTATAGAATGCACGGCAGACCACATGCAGACGTTATTCTGCAGCTCCTTTGCTGATTTTGCCGGGCACGTCATTCAGCTGGATGTCCTCCCCACTGTGGAGCTTATTCCAGCGCCGCTGGTCAAAGGGGAAGGCGATAAAGCATATTTCAGAGGGTCAAATAACCGAATATAGAAAGATGGAGTTTTTACTGGAGATTCATATTAAAAAAGAAAACGCACATGAAAGGATTAAACATTTCAAAATTCAGCTCTGTGCAAGTACACTTTCAACTTTCAAACTTTACCAAAGAAAGAAGGAAAAAGAAGGGGGGAAAAAAAATGCATGAATGCACAACGTTATCCTTCTCCCTTGGGGTTCATTAGCAGCAATGGAATTCAGTGACCCAGAAACTAATCCTAGCCCAAATCAATTAGCAGTCATACACATGCATATACTTGAGCTGCTAATTACAGAGTCAAACTCCACCTCCACCCAGGGAGGCGTTTCCTCTTTGAAGATGAAACAAACGGAGAGAAGTCAAAATGTCCTGTAAATACAGCATGTTTTCTACTGCTTTTAGCATTGTACAATGGCATTAGTGTGCCAGACACAGGCCCAGGATTGACTGGGTCTCAACATTTATTGGATGCTAACACAACTGTGCTCTGATTTTTACAATCAATGATTGGCACGTTGCGAGACGTCACAAGATGAAGATGTTGAAATTATTTCGGACGACACATTTCACGGTTTGTTTGTCGTTCTGCAAAATCTTTTTTTCTGCAGAATATTACAAGTAACATTCTTTCCTCACTTTGTCTATGCTTATTTATTTATTTTTCCATTTTAGATTATAAATCCCTCTTCTCACGGAGCATAGTGCCCATTCAACTTTGGGCTGCCATCCCTCCCAACAAATATGATCTACCTGTGGCACCGGTAGGAAGTCTGAGCTCTCTGAGCTCAGACTGATGGAGTGGCCGCTATACCTCCATACAAAATAAACAGTCGTACTTCCCCTTTAAGAAAGTGACAGTAGCCAGCCAGCGGTGGAGAAGCTGGGCGGCGGACGGCAGTGGAGGAATCCCTCAACTTTTTTTTGTTGTTGTTCCAGAGCTCTCGGTCCCGTGTCCAACTCTGTTGTTTCGACTTTGCTCCGCGGCTTGTCCCCAAGAAAGGCACAACACATCCGGCACGTCACCCTTTCGCGTTTGTCACACAGGAGGTGGACGCCAGCGAGCATTTTTGGGAGGAAGGAAAACTTACGAGAGGAAGAAGAAAAAAAAAAAAGAGACTTGTGGAACGATGCCCGAGCGACTGCATCCCTCCCTCTCTCCAGAGTTCAGCTAAGGTGGCTAACGGTAGCTTAGCGCGCTGCTCAGCTCGCCGAGACTCAAGCAAATTGTCAATTGTTTTGGTAAACTTTTGCCTGCGTCTCCAAAAAAAAAAAAAAAAAAAAAGTTAGCGGCGAACACCCTGCCACTGTTTATGAGCACTGTTGCGTCTGTTTACGTGGCTGTAATGAAGGCAATCCAACCTCGGCTCGCTGTCTCGGCCGGGGACCAGGTTCCAACATCAGGCTAACTCCATCATTCGATTATTTTTCCTCCCAACCAAAGCAGGGGGCATTCTAAAACGTTTAACGTGAAAAGCGGAACGTAGCGTAATGAACGAAAACAACGTGCATCTTTCGTGTGGACTCTCTCGAGTCCTCATGCCCACTTCCACCACTCCAAAAACCAAAACGACAACTCCCGTCTTATGGATACTGTCTACAAGTCTTTTCCTATCCATAGGGGCTCACTAGGAAAAAAGGCTTCACCTAGCTTCATGTAATCTATATGATGTCATTACATTTTCTTGGTTTCTGTCTTCACGAACCGTCCGCCGAGATGTCCACCGAGAAATCTGGAGATGGTCGATTGCTGATTTCGGACATTTAACTACGTTGAACTTTTGTACGTGGAGCGTTTTAGAATGTCCCCTTTGATGCGGTGCTGCTAGCGGATTGATGACTCGCCTGCGGCCGAGACGGTTGACCGGAGTCAAGGAGCTTTTTCTGATCATAACGTTGCTATGATCGTGTAACAGCGGACCGAGACGTTCACTAAAAGTAGAACGCTGTCGTTCGTGCTCGGCTAACCAAGAGGATGGATGTTGTGTTGAGGCGACTTAGCTAATCACAAACACACACACACACACACACACACATGGAAGGGCTGTTTGTTGTGTTATCATTATAATAATTGAATGGAGAATGAAACAAACAAACAAAAAAAAGGCCTCGCTTTCCAATCAATGTCTGTCCTCTTTGATAGAACTTTTAGCTCGTGAAGCCGTCAGATTGATCGTTGTGTTGTCTTTGCTTCTTCCCAGTCACTTGTTGGTCTGTTCGGACACATCGCCGCTCGGCATCTCACATCTCACATCTCTCATCTCTCACTCACCCACAGGGCCTGCGGATGACTTGGAAAGTGCCACAATGAAGGTGACAGTGACGTTTGGGCAGACGGGTGTGGTGGTGCCCTGCAAGGATGGATGGACTGTGAGGGACCTCATCCAGCAAGCCACCCTCAGATACAGGAAACTTCTGGAGCAGGTACGCTTCTCAGAGATTCACTCCATTCAGCTTTCTTTTCTTTTTCTTTATTCTGCTTTTCTTTGTGCAAGAAAAAAACTCAGTCTTTGTGTTTGTTGCATTAACTACTCGTATACCTTCTACTGGCGTTTATTTATTAACCAAGAAGTTAATCATTGATTATCTACTTCCCTTGTTTTCTTAACTAAGTATGTATTTCAAAAGACAATCAAAAAAAAGAGAGCATATGTTTCCGACAGTGCAACTAACTTCTCGTAATTTTTTTATGACTCACATCAGTGCTAAACACCAGGATGTGAAAGACACGGGCCACTGTGATGGCTACTTTTCAAAATGTTCTCACCACCAATGTCAACCCCAATGCACCGAGTGGAAATCATTTTATTTGTAGCCAAAAGTTTCATTGTCGTCTACTCCGCACAGTCCGGCGAGCTCAAGAACACGAACAGAAGCCGAAACAAAATGCAATTTTTAGCTCCCTTCAAGTCCGTTTGACCTTTGAGCCTTCTGTTATCCCCATTATTCATCTGTCAGAAGTAGTTTTGCAATAATGTGCAAAGCTTTTTGTATAAATTCCTAAAAGACCAAGAAAAGAGGCAAGATGATTTTTTTCTTTTTTTTATGAAACAGCACTTTCATAATGGTGGAGATTCACCCCCAAAGTCATAAAAGAATAATGGAAAGCTCTGTCATTTTTACGCCATGAAAAGGTCTTATGATTTTCACATCCCCAAAGTCTTTGGAAATTAGTCAAAGCCATGGAGGTCCAGCTCCCCATAATTGCTGCATGAAAAATTAAAAGCATATCTGATATGAATTGCGATGGTGCGGTGCCGGCGCAGGCGCAATTCGTTTCCACTTAAGTTGTGAGTGTAAAATGCAAATGAGTCCCTCTGGTGATTCCTTTATGACTGCTGTTGATTCCTGGCGCTGCTCTCAGTACAGGAACCCCATGACCCCCATCAGAGGACCAGAGCTTCTCAGTGACTCACTTCATATTGGCTCCATTATTCAAAGAGCACACCAGTCATATAGCAAGATGGCCTCGGCTGTGATTGAAGGGGAGACACTGGCGCGTGCGTGCATGCGTGCATGCGAGTGTGTGTGTGTGTGTGTGAGAGAGGGAAAGCAAGAGGGAGAAACAGACGCAGAGATAGCCTTTGGATGCACTCATTTTCCCAACCTCCCTTTTATAGTCCCTATCTACCTTTTATCTATTTTGATCCGCTCAGTCTCCCTCCACGCCAACCTTCCCCTTCTACACCTCATCCAGAATCCACTATTTTGTAACCCACAGCACAGTTCAAATGGACGTTGCTCTTTGTTTTTGCTCTTTGCAATTCTTGAGCATGAGATAACCAATGTAGTTGGAGTAGAAATCGTGTTAGGTCATTTTATTTGTTATATATTTATTATTTAATAATATTTATTGCGCTCGCACTTTGTTGAACCGAACTGGAGCTTTTATTTTTTCCGGGTTGTGTTTTGGGCCATCCAACAAATGTTGGTTTGCTTAAAGAAAAGAGGTCTTGGCCTCACTACAACCAACACTGATGCACTCCTGTCTGTCTGTTTCATCTGAGCCAGCCGCCTTCAGCCCGTTTCTCCACACAGCTCCTTTTAGGAAGTGTGTGTATAATTCAGTTATCTGTTTTATGCCGTTTGACCATGTGGCCAGCTGCTGCTCCAGTCTGCTGATACCCTTCCCGAATCAAGGCCAGCATGGAAATAATCAGCTGATGCTTATTATGTTGGCAATAGGAGGAAAAAAAAAAAAAAGAAAACACTGCAAGGGATTTGCCTTTTTATCTGCCTGCCTGCCTGGCCAATGACTGAACTGAACAGTACTGGCTGCAGTTTGCCTCAGCGAAGGCGAACCAGAGCCTCTGAAAAATGAATCAGTGCATCCCCCCTGCAAACAGACTGTTTGGTGTGAACACAACCTTAGATGAATTTATGCTCCCTCATCTAACTGGCTGAATATTGCGACGCTGCCTTGGGGTTCGGCACCGTGCCCCATGAAGGGCTCAATCTTAAACTGTAGGAGCATTGCAACTTCCAAGAAGAAACAGTTTCATGTACCTTGGTGCTCTCATGCGTTGCTGCCAGCTGCTGCAGACATCTGAAGGACTCTCAAGCACTTTTGGTTTGTTGAAACAAAACAGAGGCGTAATTGATACAAACGCCTTGTGTGCCCCTCCTCTGGCAAAGCTTAGCTGGTTTTGTGAGTGTGCCCGATTTGTGCTCATACTCTGAGATTGCATTCATGCCAGTGTGAACTTGTAAGCAGCTCCTAAATGTTCTCTGGCCTGCGACGCGTGCAGCGGTTGTGCTCCTCCCTACGCTATCGATTAGCTCACCAAGTGTTAAAACACTGTCTACTGTGTCTGTGTGCATGTGTGAATGAAACGCTTTGTCCAGCAAATCCGCTCTGTTTGTTTTGGTCAGCCCTTTCTCCCTCCTCTCCTTCTCTCCCACACCTTTGGCAGCACGTTGTTATCTCAGGTTGCAATTTGTGGATTCATGCTCCTGCAGTTCTTCGTGGATGGTTACCGCATTTTAACTATTCTTTTGGGTCACGCTGCTCCGATTGTGTCTCACCTCGTCTAGTGCATCTGTACTTACTGCTTCCTCTTTTCGCACACATCCTCATCGTTGGATTCTGCTTAGTTCCTTTCCCGTTGCCTAATGCTAATGTGTTTCTCTATATGTGTTCTCGCTGCCTCCTCATCACCCAGTCACTTCCCTGCACACTAATCTGTTGTAGCTGTGTAATTACAGCTGTTAATATGCTCCAGGATTAGCAAGCTACGATATGTGCTTTGTGGAGCAGTCCAGTCCCTAATCCCCCCCACTCTCAGTGTTAAGCAAATCATGTTTTTTGAATTTGTCACGGAGACAGCTTGCTTTCTGCCCGCCTCACTCGCTCTCCCTGCCTCCCTCCCTTCTGCTCCCGCCTATCATTTTCATCCCACTGCTTGTATTTAAAACGTGTTTTTTTATTTATTATTTATTTTTTTTAATCTTGTGTATTGCAGCATGCATCCTCTGAGGACCACTATTATCAGTTTGCTTTGTCAGGAGTTCCCGCAGCAATGGCTAAGATGAGCTAAAACCTAGAAAAAAAACATTGGATATGCGCTTTAACGAGTCGGGGAATCATGAGCTGCAGTCTTCCGTTTTAGACAGACTGGATTTTTCTGTTTTGAGTTGCGCTTCAACTGGTTACAACACAAGAGCCAGAATTGAGAACCTGTTTCTAAGCCGTTATTTAAGCAAATGTGCTCGGCGAAACCTGGGATGAGAGAGTAAAGAGAGGCGGGAGATTTTCTCTCAATGTCTGCAACTTCAGCCTTTTCTGTTTGGGAACCCTTCGCTCTCAATGTAGCACTGTGAATAATAGCTGATAGCTAATGCAGGAAGATGATTAAGTCGGCCTGTAATCTCTTTTTCTCAGCAGTTATAACAGCAAAAGGAATTAGTTGTCAAAGAAGGACATGAGGAGGTAACGGCAGAAGTAGGAGGAGAGGTGGAAACTGGAGCTCCCACTTGTGCGGAGTTGCTTGGGAATTCTCAACTTGTTGACAATGGTGTCAAATACTCCTCACCACATAGGCAAGTGTGTCAGCGGGGTGTATTTTCCGATGCCCTAGGCTCTGCCCTGTGAAATAATAATAATGATAATCATAATAATAAAAAAAAAACACAATCAAATCACATTCTGTTTTTTCACATAAAAAATAAAGATGATGGTTGAGTTGCTTCTCTTAAATAGTGCATACAAGTAGTATGTTTTGCTGTTAATAAACAATGTTTAGAATATTTTAGAGATTCCCTCAATGATAATAATAGTTAAATAAAATATTTTGACCTATTTCTTTTTGGTAACCGAGACAAATCTCTAAGAGTGTCTCGTGGAAATAAAAGATGAAGGAAGGCTCGTGATAAAAGCACGGCACAGAACCAGACTCAGTGTAGGGAAACTATGTGCGTCTGTAAGGCGCGGCAGCATGCGTAGGACCATACTCTTCTCACTTTTTTTTTTTTTAAGGTGGATGTGTATAGAAGGGTTGCTGTGTGCGTGGGTGTCTGCTGTTGTTTCATTAGCCACAGTAAGTAGGAATGCTGATGAGGCGTGGCCAAAGGAATGGAGAAAATAGACGCTTACAGCAGACGCCTGCTCCCAAGAGGGACGGAGGAGATGTGAGCCATCAGCCCAATCAACAGGGACACACTGGTCCATTCTAATCTAGTAGTTCTATCTCTGTACTTTTACTTACCATTTCATATAAGGGGTGTGATTATTGCTAATTTGGCCGGTGATTTAAAAAAAAAAAAAAAAAAGACTCATTTTCCTCAACTCCATAACTTGTATTTGATGACATCTCATTAAAAGGGGTCTCACTTTAGTGAACTTAGCCACCGTTGCACTATTTGTACCCAGACTGCCTGAATGATGTTTACTGTGGCATTTCCACCAGCGCGTTCCTCGCCGTGCCTCTCTCAGAAAACAACCTTTATTACAGCATGGTCACAGGACGACTCAGAGGACAATTTATCTGGAACTTAGTTACTTTTCAATACAGCTCTCACTGACCCTGACAATAATGGTTATATCTCCGGCTTAACTGACCTGCTGGGCTCAATGCAGTGATTTCAAATCCCTCGAGGGTCGGCAGAGGACCCACAAGGAGCATTTTATTGGTTCTTAATGGCCCTTTTTAGGGACGCCTTAACGCCGCAGTTACTTCTATTAAAAACGCTTTAAGCAAGGACGGTTTTATATAAGGCTGTCTGTTATGATTCCATCATTTGTTTTTATGCTTAGAATTCCAACGTGAAGAGACAAGAGAGCTTCGTCTTGAGGACTTTGGCATCAATGTTGTGTCGGTTTGCTGTTGAATTTACCGGTTGTATACCAGTTGAATTGCCCTTAAAGACATTCGGAAATCATTTGAATTTCAAATTTTTCGCCGTTAATTTTGCTGGCGGTGGTTATTCATCAAGAGTCTCAAAATGCAAAATGTTTGTTGTTTTTCTTGGCTTTTTTGTTTATTTTCTGAAATATAGGCCTTCAAGTGTATGCTTGTGACCGGCATGAAAGCAACTGTCCATATGTGGGACGCTTGCTTGCAACCTCAGCTTCTGGTCACCCAAGACATAATTTTTTTTGTGCAACGATTTCCCACTCTCATAATAACCTCGGCGAATAATCTGCCACAAACACACAAAGTGGATGCATTTTGAATCTTGTGTCGACGGTGGAAAAGTGCTCGTCTTTGCACTCGGCCCAGGTCTGATAACAGCATGCATACCAAACTGTTGTGTCAATTTCCAGGGAGGACGGCTCTCGGTCCAGAGATAAAGAGCAGGGAGGAAGAGGGGAAGTTAATCACGTAGCCGCAGCACTGCTTAATTTACACAGGGCTTAACTCCAGTGGGATTTCACTCCGTCCCGATGATAATTTAGGAGATCGCATCAAGAGAGTCAAGCAAATTGGCCAGTCTTATCTGTAATGGTATCGAGCAGAACACTGTATTAAGGAGCGCTAATCCTCTTGATTTTCAGATTAGATGAGGGTGTTTACACGGCTTATCTTCAGTGCCACAATATTTTAGTGTCCCTCCAGGTTTTTGAACTGCCATAAACGGAGGTGCGAGGTTTCTGCAGTTCAGGAAAAAAATGCTGAACACATTAGCCACGCACTCCTCCTGAAAGCCCGATCTAATCGGCGCGCCTGTAACTCTGACTTGTCTACCACCTTGTTTCCTGTCTTGCCTGCTGGAGGAGACCGGAGTCCATTGCTGAACTAAATGTATTATTCTTTTCTTCTGCGTGGAAGTTATATAGCTGTCTGATTGCACAGTAAAACTTTATTACTAACCAATTATGCTACAAAAGCACAAAAGAGAGCGAGGGGGGAACGTTTATGTGAAGAGTGGTTATGCTATTGAGACTGTCAGTGTTTTCCAGGGACACGCTGCACCTTGCTGTATCTCACCCTGTCCCTGATGGGACTTCTTTGACAAGCGCCCGACCCTGAAAGAGTGATTTAATGGAGCAGCACCAAGCAACATTTTGAGTCATACCTTTCCGCAGGCTGTTTGCGCTTTTGTGTGTGTGTGTGTGTGTGTGTGTGTGTGTGTGTGTGTGTGTGTGTGCTCGTGTGTGTCGTCTCAATATGTTGTTCAACAACTGGCTCTATGTAGTTAGCTGTCCGGTGCGGTGTCGATGTCATTAATCACAGAGCCAACACGGCGGAGAGAGGGAGTGAGAGAAGGAAGGGCCAGGCTGAAGTCAGTAATCTGCTCTGGGCAGCAGCAGAAAGATGTGAGGAGAGGAAGAAAACAAAGGAGAGGGTGGAAATGGCAGCAGTGGGCTGCCAGACTTGAATAATAAGCTATTTACAAAGTTCAAAATCAAGACGGGGGCTGGATACCGTCGGTGCGCATTCTCATAAAATGCAAATAGTGTGAACAATTAAATCTTTACAAACACGGTGTTGCTTTGATGCCTCCTATTGGATGCTTCTCAACGTGTGGGTCCTGGATGACCCCCTGCTGTGAGAAACTTATTTCTTATTTCTTGACATTGATTCGACTCGGGGCCCTGTTCAACTCTTGCCTCCACCAAGGGGTTGAGGTGTAAGAGTGAAACGGTCGGGGTGTCATGATCATGGCCAGTGTGTCAGGCTTATGAACATAGCAGCACTGATTGAAATTGTTTCTCTGCGACAGGAAGGGGATTTCCTGGTGCGAACTCATCACGTGGAGTACTGCGACGGTGGCATACTCGATCCAGACGATGTGCTCAGTGATCTGGTGGAGGACAAGGACAAGGTAAGAGCCAGCCCCGTTGTTGGAGTGTGACCCTGGACAAGCTTCCAGTTGTTGTTGGCTGGAAACTCTTGATAGCTGTGTGTATTTCACCGAGTTATTATATTGATATGAGCAAATAAACAAAGCAAATTGAGTTGGGTTGTCATTTTGATTTTCACAGCATAGGGAGGTTTGAGAAATCAACCTTCACTGTTTATTCAATTCTTTCAAAAGTACTCTCTAAAACTTCTACTTCCCCTTTACTATTAATTTGTCACTTGTATGCACGTTTGCCAGAATGGACATTCTTTTTCCGCCTTTCACTGTGTTCTCTCTAAATTATTGAGCCGCAGGAGCCTATAAGCCACTCCTCTGGCCACAATATTGCCTCACAAGCAGAATTCTAAGGGAAAAGGTTTTAGTTTGCCTTTAGCATTTGGCAGCGTCATTAACAATTCACTTTTGGAAACTTTGCAGACTCGATCCATGCATTTCCTGTTTTCCTTTCTTCCCCCCGAGAAATGTGTCATTTTTCTCTTTCCCTCTTAGAAAGTCATGGTGTTTTTTTCTATGTCATCCTACAGACTTCTTGCATTTCCAATATGATTTATGTTCTGGATCTTTTTTCTTTTTTTTTTTTTTTTTAATCATGGTGGAGGAACTTCAATGAATCTTGAATATTTTCTCGGTGCCTTTGCGCATTAAAACAGTGCCAACCTATTCTAATGAGCCAATGTCCTATGGTGAGCTGAATTTTTAATTTAACCCCAGCTAGAAAAAAAGGAAAAATGCTACTGGCTATAAAATATAATGTACAGTGTATTTCTCTGCACATACTGTATGCCTTTAAGGATGAATAAGTACTGCAGGAAGTGTCAGAGATTCTCTCAACTAATTAAGACCAAAGTTGCTTGTGTTGGCAATTTCTCTCTGGGCTGTGAGAACCTCCGGGAAGCACTGAGGTGATCTTTTCTTTTGCAGAACACAGGCCTCTGTTAAAGCCATGATAATAATTTTCAGGCTCAGAATTTGTGTGTTAGTCTCGTGTTATTTAGCGTTTACTTCTAATCTGACACTGCTGCGAAAATGCAGCGTTGCTCTTTCGGTTGCTATTGGACCAACATGTTTTTGCTTTGGTTGGCGGTATAAACTCAAATTGTTGAAAAGGCTTAAAATCTTCCGACACTTTGTTCACGCGATGAATTCCCCTGGAAAGAAACACGGCAAAATACACCTCATAACATCAGAGAGCCCATGTTGAAAAAGTTAAATATCCAACGGCCTCTGAAGAGAAGCTCTCGTAACGTTACTGAACTGAGATTAATGAATGGTTCGTAATCCCAGAAGTATGCATGAAGGGGGAGGCTCACACTGCCGGGTGTGGGGTTTAGCAAGAAAATAAGGTTTTGGGTGTCGACTGAAGAGCATTTTTGGAAAAACCCTTGCCTCAGAAATACTTCTGATCTCAGGAAAAAAGAAAAGTGAGCACTCCCATAAAGTGTGCATGGTGGGCTTTGGTGAAAAACACCCAATAGTTAACAAGAATAAACTTTGTTCACTGAACACGCTGCAGCTGCAGTAGAATCACATCACCTATGGCTCCATCGCCTGTCCCTATCTATCTCTAATTATTCATCATACCACCGGAAATTAAAGTAAGTGGGGTGCTGGATGGATGGATTCTCATCGACGCTTAATGTATTTTCCGATGTTGTAGATATTGTTGAAAAACGCATCACGCTGACCCTTATTTAAAGCTCAGCCGGTGATGAAAAGAGAGGTGAGCAAAACTACACTGACGTTTGTTTAGGGACATGTTAATAATGCATACGACCTTACCCCTTTTTCAATGCCTGAGCACCACTCACATAATACCTATGGACAAACACATGACTTGTCCATGAGTGGAAGAGCTCTAAATAGTCGCTCCAATAGTCCATTATCTGTCCTTTGATAGATGCACGTATGGATTGACGTATGGTGGCACAAGCCCGATCTCTCTGCAATGCGGGCTACAGACAGCCATCCACCCACAGAGGTGTAGTTTTTATTTTTATTTATAACATGCTGTTTGACACACCAGTTCAGTTTAACTATCGGGCCCCGCAACCGTTGTCTCTGTAATACCGACAGTTCCACGCAGGAGTCCCACGGATCTCTGAGGAAGGATTCTAATAGGCCCTGCTGGCAGCTGTCAGTCACACTGCTCACACATGTTGGACTCTGGTAGGTTTGAATCAGCCAACGAGCCCCGAGTGACGTGACGATGATCAGTGTGACTTTGACCTTTTAACCCAGCGGGGCTGCACGGCTGCGGCTGTCATCATCCCTGCCACCCTTGTGGCGAATACTTGACAGCCAGGGACATTGACAGACAACATGTGATCTGCCTGCCACTCCTTCAGAACCTTTCAGAGTGACCCCTCTAGACTTTATTGTAAATTTAGTTACCTTCATATTTGTGTTGCAAAGTTGAGTGACAACCGCTGTGGAAAGTTTGGACTCAAATGTTGTGGATCAGAATGTTTAAGTGCCGTTTTCTTTTTCGTTTCGCACCTCTCCATCTTCTGGAAGTCCTCTCGCTTCTAATCTATTTTGCTGCAGTTTGTAACATCATTTATCTAAAATGATAAAATGCAGACGATTGGCAGTGAGTAACTTGAGCCGCTGCTGCTAGATGCACGGCTGTCACGCCATGCTAATGCACTGCACTCGGTCTGCCACTGCACTGCCTTTGTAACTTATAGCAGGAACACAAATTACTGCTATATATGTGCTGGACTTAATACCTCGCAATACAAATTAATGTAAGGGCTCATTTTGCAAGTTAAAGAGAGAGAAAGAGAGAGATGATCATTTCAGGCAGCCGCGGCAGCCATTTATACTTGTGCGCGCACAAAAGCACACACACTCACGCACGCACACACACACTGAAAAAGTAATTTGGCAGAGCTAATGTGTGTTTTGCATCATTTACAGATTGATTGCTGTCGTCAATCGTTGCGTGGACTCGTTAAAAGTATTTACAATGAAACTTGAATATTAGTGCCCGGGCATCTATCATTACAGATTGTTTTAGTTTAACGTCTTATAGGCAATTACTGCCTGGCAAATAGCACTGCGGCAAATACATTTTCTCCAATGAGTTTTTGTTCCGTTTGCAAACTATTGAAGAATTTAAACTTAAACTTTGAAGTAACTCGGTTGGTATTAACGTGAGTTAATAACATGGGTGTCCTTTTTTTCCTCTGAAAGGAAGTGTAAGTAAAAGTGGAATTATTTTGCCAATGTAAAGGAATTAAAAGGTATATAGCAGCAGCTAAGTTAAAAAAAAACAACAACAACAAGATAAAGACTTTCCAGTGGAGGAGGATGAGGTCAAAGCAGCTGCTGGTCCAACTTATTGGAGGTCATTGTTCTTGGGGGGCCGGAGGACGGGTAGGCGGTAGCGCCGCATCATTGTATAGAAGCCTCCCAGTCGTCTCTTTTCTCAGCCCTTTCCCTTCTCATCAGCTTTACTCTGTCACTTAGTGGAAAATACGAGCGGGTCGGAGAGTGATGTAATTACGACCCCGTTGTTGAAAGGTTCATTACACACTGTGGCTCGTAATCCTCCTCTGTAGTTTCCATCACGACTGACGTGTACATTAAGCCGGTGCAAGTGTGTACACGATGACAGAAGCCTTCGATCTTTGTGTGCAAAACGCCAACTTAAGACACGCACACGCGTGGAACACTGAAGGCCCTTTTTGAATTATTGATCGGTAAAGATGATGCAGTTGTAATACGATTATTCAGAGCTGCTCATTCCGCTGTGGGAAGATAATGAGGACAATAGGAACCCGACAGGCACTTAATATTCGACTGCGCTCTCGGCAGAGTTACTTATTTGTGGGTTTGAGGAGTTGACGATCACGTTGAAGGTTGTGTGCCGGGGATGTGTTAACGTCGCATCAACGTGGAAATGGACCGCAGTGCAAATCAAACGGATGAGACTTGAAAGGGATTGAGAAAGGCGCGGACGTAGCGAGGAGCAGCAGTTAGTGTGGCCAGTGGCAGCCGCTTAATCAGAACCTTCAGGCATCATTTTTCATTGTTCAGCAGCATGTTGTGAACAGCAATCAAGTTAGCAGTGCTGCTTCTGTACGGCTGAACTTGGAGAGTCAAGCCTTGACATTGTTTTGCTCCTATGTTTTATAAAAAAAAAAGATGTTAGTTGTCATTCACCTAAATGTTAATTTCATCACGCTTTACCTTCTTTTTAAAGTGCGAACGATCAAACAATCTGGTAAAATTAAGCTTGAAAATGAATCAAGTCTCTCAAAATTATCTGAAACGACAGACGCCGTCCTGCAGAATTGCCTGATTGTGTATTTGAAGCTTTGGAGCTTTTTCCCCGCGTCCTATCTGATGACACCGCAGAGTGAATTAAATGACCCATAGGACGGCCGACTGGCAGGGGTTGATCAAGATGTTTTGAATTCACTTTTGGTGGAGGGATTGGGGGTTCTTTATTTTCCTATTCAGTCAGCGTGCGTTGACGTTCCGGGCCGTTATCTCCCACTCCCGGCGTTGACTCGCCTGACCCCTGACTCACTCTGTGTTGCGAAAATCATTTCTGTGCTCATCATCTGTGCCTGTTGCAGATACTCTCTGCCTGCATCTTGAAACATCCATCATCTCACATTGCACAAGAGGTTTGTTAATCTCTCACTGTGAATATGGGAATGGCTCTTAACTGGTGCTGCTCTGTATCTTTAGGTGAGCCTGTGTAGTTCCCTGTATGCTTGAAACGAACACATGACATTGTGTTACTTAGTTGACTCTAGCGAGAGGTAGAGGAAGTAAATATATACATATATATACATATATATATATATATATATATATATATATATATATATATATACCTTCTTCATACTACCTTGCGAACAAATTTCTTAAAAAAAATGTGAACAACTGTTGGCAGTTTTATTGTGTGTGACTCGTGACCTCATGGTTTAGCATAAGCTGCATGAATGTCGACTTCTTAAGACCTTCGAAAGGGCACAAAAGCCATAAAGACTTGACGATGTCCACTATGTGTGTTGCTCCTATATCACACCATTGTCATTTTCCTAATGTAGCCTGACATTTTTCATTATATGGTTATAGTATATTTTAGTTTTCATTGGTGTGCGTGTGCATATTGGTGTGTGTGTGTGTGTGTGTGTGTGTGTGTGTGTGTGTGTGTGTGTGTGTGTGTGTGTGTGTGTGTGTGTGTGTGTGTGTGTGTGTGTCAGTCCTTGAGAAGGGTAGAAGGACCATAAACCTTATCTCTTTTCAGTAGCCGAGCTATCCGCTATCTACTGGATTGTGGATCATATTTTGATCAGGCTGTGCCCTTATTGGTGAATTACAGCACACCTGCCCATATATCAGTCCACATTGACGCTCACCATTCATTATATATGTGTACAGTAAGCTGTTGTGCTATGGAATTATCAACTCTCATTTTTATGAAGCGTCATGGATCACATCCCCGGCGTTAAATCAAAGCTTCAGTCTGCTCAAGAAGGGCCTTCACCTCTATTTCTTATTCTCTAACAAACATGCATATGTAAATATATATCACTAAATGCGCACATATCATATGCTGATATAAATATATTTATGTACTATACAAAAACATGGTTTTAAAGGGTGTTTGTAGGGGATTTAATAGAGATTCACTAGAAAATGTGTATTTTCAAGGGAGGATTGTGTATTTGTTTGTCGTTTTTCCTCTTTCAGGCCTTTTCTTTTCTCTCTTCAAAACACATCAACATGACACGAATCCAAGCAGACAACATGACTTCCAATATATCTTTTAATGTGGCAGCGCTTTGTGTGTCGCAAATATTACTGGTTCTGCCTGAATACGCCCAAAGACGGCTAATACAGTGTAACTAGTGCGGCACATCTTGAGTGGGTTTGCAATGTTCCATTAGCTTGATTGCTTACAACCTGTCATACTTGACGGGTTGAAACAATAAAAGGCAGGCGCAGCAAAAACTCAATTACATTGCTGTTTAACACTAAACCATTATAATTTAATGGTTTAGTGTGAATATTGCTCATTTACGACACAAGTGACACGTGCGTATTGCGTCTCCCGGAACGAGAATTGGTACAGTGATGGAAATGCACATAGCCAAGTCCGCACACACTCAATTGTTTCTACACACACACACACACACACACACACACACGCACGCACACTCTTTTCAAAAGCACTTGAGTGGAATAATTGACAAGGCATTGGAACAGTGGAAAGATTCTATCATTCACACTTTCTTAGCCACCAGTCGTCCATTAAACACGCCTCGCTCGCACTGTTTTGTTTGTGTGCATGAAAATGCGTTTGCAAAGGCACATTTATTTATTGGTAGATCCATCTAATTTCTTTGGGCTTGGGCGAACATCCATCATGCTAATCAGGCTGATACAGTTAATTCATCAGTCGCGTCGCCCTCAGACAGAATCATATATCTTAAGAAAGACAACAGAAAAAAAAACAAGACGAGTGAGGCGTGTGGTAGGTAATAAATGCAAAGCATTGGAAACATTAGAGATCCACACAAAGGGAAGGCACCAGAGTGGAACCCGTGAATAGTAGCTCATCATTTTGTTATTTCCTGAAGGTTTGATAATGGAAACAGGTCTTAGCTGTTTGTCTTCCGCCTCCCTCAAATGCCTCAAGTTGCCAAAGGTTTCATTCCGGCGTTAAACACGACCTGATACAAACGGGTCAAATGGTTGTGAACAAATCAAATCAGTTGTTCAGGCATTATTTGGAGAAAAACCTGTGGCCCCATAACCCGTGCAGAATTCATATCCGACGACACAATGCACTTAAATACAAAATAGTTTAAAAGGAAACTGGATCCAGCAACACTTCAGTCAAACAGAACATAAAAGTCCTCTAAGTTGGACCCAAAACATTGTGGTTTTGTGCAATTGTTGCATGTGAAAAATAGCTTGTTTGGGGTCGTCTCCATGAACTTTTTGGGGATTTTCTCTCCTTTTTTCTTTTTTTTTAACTTGCATTTGATAATAATGAGAGAGGTTGCTGATTGGACAGAATGAAAGAAAACAACACCTGATGGCTCTCACTAATCAGCTTGGATGCTCTCGCTCACCATCACATTATACCTCTGGCCTTTCCATCCTCCCTTTAAACTCTGCCTATTTACAGCTGTTACCCTCTTTCCACTCATTTGCTCAGCCCTCTCTCTTCCTCTGCTAATCGTCTTCCTGGCTGTCTGTGCCTCTCTGGCTTCTCCCTCTCATATATTTCCATCGACTCCTTCCCTCGCCATGTCCTGAGCCCTCTGCCAGTGGTTAATGACGCCTCGGCCACCCCTGGATCAGCTCCCTTCCTTTCCCTCTCCTTCACCGCCAGCCTCCTCCTTTTACCCTTCGCTCTAATGATTGCAATCATTTTTTAGTCACACTTCGGCGCGTGCGTCGTGCGCGCACACCACTATTTATCGAAGGCACGCATGGACACGACGCGGACCTGGTACACGCGTCGACCCCGAGCCAAGAACCAGGCGAGGTTAATTGAGAAGCTGTGTTTGTGAGATAAGACTGGTGTGACGTGAGACTAGATAAGACAAAGGCCGTACAGTGGAGGGAGCCTGCTGAGACGAATACATTAAGAGGGAAGCAAGATGGATAGGTGTGATCAGTGGCAGGCACGTGCAAAGAGAAGTAGGAGAGTGCATGAGAGAAAAGGGGTTAATGGCTTGAGTGAATGAAATGAAAGACAGGAGAAGGGCGCTAATAAAAGGACAGAGGAAGAGGTAGTGGAATAAAGACAAATGTGGGGTTAATGGCCGGCGTGTGAGAGTTAGGCGTGGGGTTAGTGCACGGTGCAGCCAGCCGGCAGCATTTGGGAGATTGATTGTAAGTGTTGGCGAAGGGGTTAACTGAGTGACTGAAATGAAACAAAGAGAGAGGCGCAGGGGGTGGAAGTGAAAGGGTTAATTATGAATATAATAAACGATGAAGCGTGCGGTCTTCATGGACCTCAGCTCTTAATTAAGTGAGCTCAGCTGCACCTGAGACCCACACAGAACGCATGAATCCATGGCGCTGCGTGAAATTGTGTGTTTGTGGCTAATTGTTATTGTTATGAAGTCCATCTCCTGGCGGATCCATTGCACTGATGAATCGTCCTAATGAAGTGCCCGGGGTTTAGTGGGAATAGGCTAACTGCATGTCTAAGCATTGGCCCGTCATGCTCATTTGTGGCCTCACTGAGTATGCAGCCTGTGATGCAAGGTGGAGCAAACAACTAAGACCAAACAAAGTCGTGGAAACCAGTAATGAGTTGTGGCCTTCATTTCCACCACTCACTTTTCAATGTCACAAAAACCTCAGTAGGTTTAAACTTGTGACTCAACGACATTTAGAAGGCGCTAAATACCTAAAAATCAACTCTCACCATTGATATATATATATACAGTCTTTGTACTGTAATGGTTGCACCATATTGTTTCTCAAATGTTTCTCAAGTGAAATATGAAGATATTTTTTTTTTTTAAACCCTTCACATCAAACGCCTGAGAACCTGCTTGTCTCATTCACTGACGGTTTAGTTTGCTGCTTAAACAAATCACTCAAATCGCTGCAGGCATTTCAGTGTTGGACAGTGTTTTTGTAGCAAACCGGGGTTGTTTCATTTCTTCCAACCAATTAACCATCCAGTACATTCTGTTGACTCATGACTTACCTACACGCCCGCCGACTATCACGGACTGTTGCAGCTGCAGATTTGGAAGAGTCTAATTTGCGTTAAAAAAAAAAAAAAAAAAGGTAACACTTGAATAGGTGTCTGTAAGACTGCCAAAAAAACCCTTTGCCACACATCATTAAATGTTGAGTTGGATTTGATTCACGGTCTCGTGAATAGACAATTTGATCTTCTTTGGAAGATTAATGTAATCACTCTGTGGTGGCTACCAGATTTATTCTTCACCTCAATCACAGAAATGTTAGAAGGACCACATCTCATGTTGACCTTCTTACATGGGAGAACAGCCCGTGGTGTGTGTGTGTATGTGTGTGTGTATGAAAGCAGCGTGTGGCAATGTGTGTGTGGGTGTTCATACGAGACAAATGCGTTTGTTCCATCTCTCTCTCACACACACACACACACACACACACACACACACACACACACACACACACACACACACACAAAGATAGCAGCCGTTAGCAGAAAAATTTACATACATTGACAGAGTAATGTGGCGGGCAGTGAGAGCTTTATAAAGAGTGAAGCTGTCCCTGAATGTATGTGAGTGATAACAGGTTCGTTTAATTGCCTCACCTCCACTCTCACGCTCAGACGCGAGCACACACGTACATGGATCATCGATTCCCTGAGTAGGCGTCTCATAATTCCTGTCATTCACCTTGAAGAGGTGGAGGCAGCGCGGTGTGATGGAGGGGTGGAGGAACGGAACTCAAACACTGTCCCAGCTCGATGGTAATGCTGTGAAGTAAACAGGAAAAATTTAGTGATCACAATTTATTTGGCTACTATGTTATTATAACAACAGTCTCAAAAGGAATCACTGACATATTGTCACCAACATGGAATTGAAACAGAAAATCTCAAAGTGAATATACCACCTTTTTGTGTTACAATTTTGAGTTTCAAAATGATTGTGCTAAGCTGTGTGCAGAAAGCAGTGTTTGAATGTTGTGTTTACTGTCAAACACTAAATAGTTGTTATTGTCGCATTATGAAAGACTTGTGTTTTGGTTTGCCAGTGCTGGGGTAACAATTTACATGAAAGATGACCCTTCAGTAGTGCTATCGTACATTAAGACATTTTTTATGTTTGATGAAACTCTCTTTGTATTTATGTATATGTTTTTTTTTATGTTGACATTATTTCATTTTATGTTTCTCCCCCATTGAATTGTGTTGCGGTGACATCCAGAGATTGATCGTTGACTTCTAGCTCTGAGCCAGATAAGATGTCTGCAGGTCAGGAAGCCACCTCTCAACAATTAACCCCATAATCCCAATGGGGGTTACAGATTCTAGACATGTGAAAGGGCCAAAGCAACAATGTGTGTGCAAGGCTGAGACAGACCACAAAGCAGGTTTAGAATTTCCCCATTGCACAAGAAGATAGATGGCTCCTAGATGGTTAAGAAAAAGAAGAAAAAAACAACAACTGACTGATAGGCAACCAATGTCATCGATCTTCTACTTTTCCTTGAGAACCTAAGAAAATAATACAAGTGTCTGTAGTTAGAACATGTGATACAGCTTCTGATTCTTGTTTGATTCTCTGTGTTGTAAACCAGACTACTACTTAGCGCTTTGACTCACTAATCCTCACATAATTACCATCAAAACACTTTGTGTGCGTCAACCAGTGCAACGCTGCGTGTGTGTAGGTGTGTGCGTGTGTGTGATAGAGAGAACACGGTGTCAGTGGGTTTGTGTGTTGCCTAATCAGTCACATTTGACAGACAGCAAATCCTGCTTTAAAAGCCACTGAGAGGCCCATTGTTATTTGGAGAGCCAATTGAATGAGATAAGGTGCTGGCGAGACGGGTTGAATGAGCTATCAGGGGACTAAGACTAAACTGTTCTGTGGTTTGAACAACTTCCTTTGAAGGTTTGGTCTTGGCTCTGGTCCTTGAGCACCATTTGTAAGGGATATAGTGTCAGGACGTGGCTGTCTGCAATGGAAAGTTGATTACAGAAGTTCAACCCAGAAGAACTTTTCGAATGTCCTAATCTTCTGCATAAAAAAACCCATTTAGTCATTTGGAAATGATTTAAGTTTGGCTAAGTTGAATTAACCAAGGCCAATGGGATTTTTGATACAGAAGCTATTTTCTTTGAACCATAATTAACTTCAGTGTCATTGACACATGTGTGTACAATTTTAAGCATACTCGTATGTGACAATCACTGGGACTTAAAAATGCGGACATACAGTCAAAATAAACCGAATGCTATGAATTTGTCTTTGTTAGCTTTGAAGGACTACTCTATCATTCTGATTGCATACGTCTGTATGACTATCCAACGACGAAGACTGACTTAGCCTAGACAGGAGATGTCTTGGCATCGGCTTATCTTTTTTTCCACAGGTTATTAAACTGCGTTGGCTGGGACAGGATTCAGATATGGGTTTATCATTCGCAGCCGGTATCAAAGAGTCAGGCTTATTGAAATTATTTCTCACGATGAGAATAAAACAAGTCGGAAGTAAAAACTGCGCGTCAAATCCAAAATAATTAACGAGAGGCCGCCGCTCTTGTGTGGATATCTCCCACAATCCTCGGCTTTACTGCCCGGCCTCCAGTTGGCGGCGGCTCCCCTGGCTTTTGAGCGCTGTGTTGTTTAGACTTCCACCGGCGGATCATCGCGATGCGGCTTGCATGCAACGCGTCCATCTGTGCCGCTGTGTGTCTCCATAATGCTGTTCCATATGGACGACTGTGGTCGACTCACAGCCTCAGGGAGGATGGCGGTAGATTGGTAGCGGAGGCAGGCACACACACACACACACACACACACACACACACACACACACACACACACACACACACATCTTTGGATTCATGTGAGTGATGAACACACACCGTGTCATGCATGAGTGCTGTAACAGAAGTCGTCTTTGTATTTTGGCTGCCGCACTTAATTTATGCTGTTGTGTGCAAGTGGTTCTATTTGTCGCCCCAAAACAGTCAAAACAAAACGTTTGCCATTGTTTTTATGAAATGTTTTTCATTTTAATTTATTTATTTTTTAATTTTTTTTGCAGCGTATTGAAGCGTGAGACAATTTCAGGGACGGGCTCAGAAAACATAGAAGTTAGTTATCGGAAAAGTACGAGCGTCGACAAATTCAATGGCATCCACCATTTCCCAGCCAAGTGAGAAGAAGAACGTGGTGCGATGTTGGGACGATACAGACCCAAGATAACGACGGAAATGGTAGTTCTGCTTTTTTAAACAGGGCCGCACTGCGACGTCAACGCCTCCTCCTCATTATCTAGATGACCGTGTGGGTCTGTCCTCGTCCTCCGCAGCGCCTCTGCCCGCCATTAATCTTTTTCTTCCTGACCGCCTCGTCTGGATGCCTCACGCGCCGCTGAGGGGTTTCGGTGACTGGAGATCAATAGGAGGTCCACGCAAACACACACGCTTATATGCAAACGCGCGCACAGACACACACCTAAACAAAGACCTCAAACTGCTGATGCAGGTAAATTTCATTCATCCATATTCTCCGAACGGAGACAACACTATCCCGATTATTGATCAGCTCGACCGCGCGAGCAGAGAGGTCAAAGCCAGAGGAGACGCAGGCGCGGATGCATGTTTTTGTCTCTTTCTTCAGTAACAGCTGATTTACTCGTATATCCGTGGCCTTTTAAATAAAAAAAAAATCAGATTATTAATCTTTCGCCGCTGATACTGGAGTCCTCAGAGATCACAAGAAAGATGGCAAGACAAGGAGGCAGTGTTGCTGAGAGAGTGAGCGAGCACGGGGTGTATCACATTCAAATCAATAAGCTTTTTGTTGCCTTCTCGGTGTAACCAATGGAGCAGAGTGCAAGAACATGATGATTTACATTGGCTGATTTGTAAGAATCTGGCACAGCTCAGAGGAGACAGGAGGAGGAGGAGGGGGAGGAGGAGAGAAAAAAAAAAAAACAAGGAGAAGAACAGAAGGAAGCAAAAAAAGGGAGATTGCAGGCAACGGAGAATACTGGAGGAGAAGGAACGGGGGAAAAAAAAGAACAAGAAGATGCTAAGTGAGAGTAGAGAGAGTGATGCCAGAGGGGGAATCGGTGCTAAGCAGGAATATTTGCTGATGGAAGAAGAACAAAAGGCCAACTTGTACATAGCCGGGCAGAGTCAGGCTAACCTGCCTCAGGGTTCATTCACATTCTCTTTGTGATCTTGCTTTTGCATGAGAAATGTGCAGGTTTATCTTTTGGAAATGACTTGCTGTTTCTGGTTGTGTGTCACCATTTTTTTTATTTTTTTTATAGATGCACCATAAAGGGCTGCTTGGCAATGCATTAAAAGAACATAAACCTGCGACAATATGCTGTTTGAAATTGTCTTGCTGCCGTGCACTCTCGTAAAGCTTCCCATCCTCAGTGTTTTGAAACACGCAGACATGATGGAAATGCTGCGAGTTCCTCACAGGTTGACCAGAAACAGGAAGCTGTCTTCTCGCTGGGTGGCTGAGATGTGGAAGAAGTGAACAGGAACAGGAAGTTGTCAGGGAGCAACCGTTCAGGTCCATGTTCAGATGCAGCTTCTGTCACGCAGAGCTAGATGGTGCTGTCATTCTATCCACTGCCATTGTGTTGGTGGGTGCGTGTGTGTGTGTGTGTGTGTGTGTGTGTGTGTGTGTGTGTGTGTGTGTGTGTGTGTGTGTGTGTGTGTGTGTGTGTGTGTGTGTGTGAGTGCGCAGTGACACAGAATGATCAAACTTACTGAGGTTTGTGACACCCCCCCTAAAAAAAAAACCCTCAAACAAAATCTATTGCCATATTAAGATCATTGCTTGTTAATAACCCCTTTTGAATGAAAAAGCAGGATGAGAGGCTGAAATTGCCCAGTTGGCAGTAAATTTGCATATATCTGGGGAGAAAAACAGAAAATTGTTTATTTTAGAACACCATCTTGCCTCGCTCCAATCCTCTAATGTATCACACTCACAGCCAATTTTGCCAGTTGTGAAAAGCCTATGAAATAATCTGCATAAGACAGCAGAACCTCATGTACGCACAGCACCCACACACACGCACACACACGCACACACACACACACACACACACACACACACACACACACACACACACCCGCCGTGTACGCACTCCACCCTACACACGCCATGGTATACTTTCATTTCATTTTACAGTGCAGTGGCAAAGCGCTGTCTGTTGCCGAGGGTATTGCTGAATGCACAAGATGATGGAGTGCACGGCGAGGCACATACGTGCGCAGGCTCAGATGTAATAGATTTCTTTAAGGTAAGTGGTCATGAGTGAAAATCAAAGTTCGGCGGTGTAGGGACGGCTTAAGTGTATTTAAAGATCGCTGCGGGTTTGTTTGGGAGGGGAAGTGCGTGCACGGTGAGCTGGGTCTCCGCCGGTGCATTTAGCTGATTGTAAGCATTTTATTGATTGGGCCCAAACTAATCGATCAGACCCTAATCGACCCAATTATAAAGGCTATGATGTGAAATAGATGGTTGTGTATGTGTGTGTACACAATGCGATGCACTTAAAGTCCCGACAGCTATTAATCTGACTCCTGTTTTAATGTACTCTTTCAACCTTCATGAGAGCGAAGCACACCCGCAAACACACACCCACACACACACACACACACACACACACACACACGCTCACACTGTATAAATACTAGCAGAGACACACATGGAAGTTTTCACGCGTGCAGTCTCAACTCGGTAATGGTTGTCGAGCTGGAACTAAAAATCTCAGTTTAACCAAACAGGTCTCAGTAAATGAATCACTGATAGTGTGAGTTAAGCCTGACATGGCATTTAGTAGAAATTATTGGCAATGTTTAAAAAAGAATGAAAGCCGCTTGGCATTAAAACCAAATACCAAGTACACACCATCGCACATTCATTTGCATGGTAGTGCAATTGCATATCTATACTTTATGTAGCTAAGTGAGGTTTTGCTGTTTAAAGGAAGGACACTGAGTTTGGAGGACTCTTTTGACTCTTTTTGAGTTTCGTTTTTGGCCCAGCACCTCAACATTTTTTTCATCTTTGAGTGTGCACGTTCTTCCTGTTTGCTTGATTTACTCTTTAAAGGCCCCTATCACGTTACCAGTTGGAGGTGCCTTTTTAATCCGTCTTTATGGATGGTGGTAGTGTTGCAGCGGTTGGCATCATTGCCTCCCAGCAAGAACATAGCAGGTTTGATTGTCACTCCCTGCTTCTTCCAACAATTCAAAGACCTACACATTAGGCTGAATGACACTGGATTGTCCAGGGGTGTGAGTGTTGTCTCTTGTTTGTCTATCTGTGTTGACCCTGCGGTAAACTGCCAACTTATCGAGGCTACAAGCCCACCTTCACCCCGAGACAGCTGGGATAGACTCCAGAGTGCAGGAGAAGCACTGATAGTAAATGGATGGATGGATGGATGGATGGATGGATGGATGCTGTGTAAGGGCAGGACAGCCCCAGCCTGGACAGTCTGAACGGTCCCCTGAGAGGTGGCGATAAAGACGGGACGGGGTTGGAGCAGCGCCCGCGTGTAAAGGAAATGCCGACATGCCGATGAGGGCCGCTCCAGTGGGGGGATTTAAAACCGTAAAGAAGAGATAGCGGCTGACCTACAGCGACCAGCTGCAGGTAACTGCTGTAAGTGAGAAATCACGGCGAGCTGGAGAGATGGCCATGTCAAAAGTGTCCTGACATCTGAGGGATGAAGCTTACCGGCACATATGCCATGTAAATGTTAACGCAATCACGTCATCACTTATCCAGAAATCTGAAAAAAAAAGGACATTATCGCACCGTAGCGCGGCTGTGCCTTGTTCAGTGTAGAAGGTAAACATGGAAGCAGAGGCGGCTAATTGGTTAATTCTTTGTTCTGCCAATGAGGCGGCATCTCTGTGTAGTAGCAGCGTTTGGTTTGCCGCCTCAAGAATCCTTGAAGCAAATGTCATCGGTGTCTTCACGCGGTTTGATCGCGCTCAGGTTCTCCATCAGAGTCTAACTGTCGCTTGGCAATTTGTAAAGCTGTTGATCATTTTGACAGTGCAGGAAACGTGCATTCCTGACATGTGAGATAAGAGATTTTGTTTAGATTTTTACTTTTATTTTGTCATTCCAAACCAACATTAAAATGAAGACCTACTACTCTCAGTCTATCTACTCTCTCTACTCCCTCTTAGATTTGTGAAAAAAGGCGCTTTGCTGAATGTTGTCAGCAAAGTGATCAAAGGAGGACGTGCGCTCTGGCAGTAACGTGAGAGTGATAAACAGAAAACAACATCAGATGTTTACCTGCATCTTTTTGTCTTGTCTGGATCGGACGGCTGATGAGAGGCTTACACGTAATGACGTGACAGGGAAGGCATGGTGTTTGTAGGTGCTAAATTGCAAAAGGTAGCGTGTGTTTCCCAGCCTAGGGCTGCATGGTGTTTTGTGTCTGCTTCCAAATAAATGAGTGCTAGGTCAAGGAAGAGTCGGGGCACAAGAGAAGCAGAGAAGCAGCATCCCTCCATTCATCCATCCACCCACCTCTCCGTGCGTCACAGCGCTGCAGGATACTAGTTGTGTTGGGCTGAAGGTGACTGAAAATGATTTCTGCAATCCCATTGTGTGGTCTGCATTGGACTGTTTATATCTCAGCTACATGTAACCAACAAAAGTGCAGCAGCTGCTCTGTCAGAGCTCAGCTCCTCCTGCGTCTCCTTCCTTCAGCCGGCCAGTTGGTGTCAGCTGCTTGTGCCGAATCCCCCTCGATCTGCATGTTTTTCCAGCTTGGCTGTGTTTGCGTCCTGCGGTGGCCAGATTGCCACAAGACCGTCGGCCAAGCATGGTCAGATGATGCAATGAAATAAACGACTGCCACTATTAATGTGCGTTTGTGTAAAGTTAATGGCCCAATAAGAGGAGAGGAAGAGGAACAGTGTGTGTTTTCTTGATAACCTAGCAAGAGTAAGACAGGTTGTGTCACGTGTCATGCCAAGTTTAAGATAAAGTATATTTTTATTTCCCATATAATGCACGTGTGCCATGACATGTGATACATCATCTTGCTCGGAAATTAAACTTTAAATATCTGTACAGTGTCTGAAAACAGATTATGTTGTTACTGTCTCAGACCAAGTGTGAACAGCAGTGAAATAATCATTAGGGTTGTGTTGAAGTCTCACTTGAGCCCTCTTGTGGCTGCGTAAAGCTTCTTTTGCAGGATTTCTTTAGCATTTTTTTTTCCCCAATGCTGACTTTGTTGTTGGCCTTAACTCCTCTTGTGCAAAAAGACACATCCAGCTCATGCTTGTTTGCACACTTTCACACTGGTTTTTGCCCGTTGGCAGCACGCGTGTGCATGGCGGCGTCCCCCCTGTGCGGCGCACGTTTGGCTTCCAGTGTAGCAGGAAGCCTCTGGCTTTACTGGTAAAGTCCCCTTTCTTTTTTGACAGCAGCTCTGGACATCACACACAGACACATCCACGCACGTACACGCGCGCACACGAACTCCAAAGGTCTATTCAGCTTCTGCATGGAGGCCCCTAGAACACTGTGTTGACAGGCTGTGCGCTGTTTGGCTAAACGCAGACTCAGTGCAATGCTCAATAGACGGGGGATTCCACTATATAACGCAGGGAGGAGCGGCGGGACGCTGCACTCTGGCAGAGAAGAGACACGAATGGAGGCAGTCGTTAGAGCGTAGACACACACACACACTCTGTCACAGTCATGCTGGGCTCCTTAGACGTCCTCTATAGCGTCCTCATCCACAAGGTAAACCAGAAGTCTAGTGTTTCAGCACACGCCTGTGTATCACGCACTCCGCTCTCGCCTCTGTTCTTGATTTTCATTAGAGTAATGATGTAGTGAGTCTGCCCTTTGGTAGCGCTGATCAGAATCCTGTTGCTGGTTGGATTTTGTTACCTTTTTTTTTAATCCCTCCATTTGTTTTGATGCAGTTTAACTCGGTAAATTGGAAAGGGATTTTGTTCAGAGTGTAGAAAAAAAAAAACAGTTTGGAGTGCCCTTGTGTTGGCGTTGTAGCGCGATTCCTGTAGCTGCAGTGCAATTAAACACTTGAAGAAACACTTGAATAAATTAAATAAATATAGATAACAAGGTGACTAACATTCGACAATGTTTGTGTTTTTATTTTTTTTCTCTCTGTGTTTTTTCCTCAGCTGATGGCGGTGTATGAGGAGCAGGAAGCCCAGCAGAGGGGTGTGGCCAATTCCAGCCTAACCCCCAGCCCGGACCTCTACCAATCAGAGCTCTCTGTCTTCCAGCCAATCCCAGGAGGCGAGATAGAGGTCAACTCCTCTGCCCTCAAGTCCAGTGAGTATTTTTTTGTTCATATTCTGTTTTGTTTAGTGTGGAAGACATTCGTATTTTGAATAAAACTAGAAGTGAATGAACATCAAACTCAAACAAAAACATGAGTCATTGGACAACTGAAGTGATGGGTTGAAACTGCCCCATTCTGGCTCCAGTCAAGTGTGCTTCTGTCTCTTTTGAGATGTTTTGACCTTGTTTAAGCGTTGACATTTCTCATCACACCCAACCTCAACAAAGCTTTGTTAGAACTATCAACACAAGTCAAACCCAAGTTAGATCGTACAGCCACTCTGAGTATTTCCAGACCTTCCTCTCCTCTCTGTGAACTTTGGCGGTGGGTTAAGAACTCTGTAATCAAATTTCTAGGATTTATGAGCTTCAAGACAAACTGACAGATCTATATGTGGTTTTAAATCTCTGGTAGAGTTTGAACGCTGCAAACGGGTCCACCCTTACATTTTTTTTGTTTTTGTTCGTCTGCTAGCAGTACACATAGGGAAACTAACCCATGCATGGTTGGCCTCTGTGCACTGTGTGTGCTGTGTGTCACGATAATCTTGCCACAGCGAGTTCAGGAGTACAACAAAAACATGTTGTCCACGGAGGGGAAAACCTCCCCTGAACAGTCTGACTGGAATGGAAGGTTTCTGCTGGACAGTGATGAGAACAAGGTGAGCTGTAGCTGAACTGTTGGCAGTGGTTGGCTTGAGCAAACAGCAGAGTAGAAGTGAAAAGGCCGGACAGGATGTGTGTGCACAGTGTCAGGCGACAGAGTCAGGCTCTGATGTTTGTGTCTGTTTCCTGTTACCTGGATTGGGCCTATCAGGCTCTCTCCCTTCCTGCTCCCTCTTCCACTCCTTCTGTCTTATTTCAAGCCAAGTGACTTTTCGGCACACGTGCTGCAGGTGCGTGTGAGCCACGGCTCAGAGCTGTCGCGGGTGAAACGGACGGGCCTAAATAATTTACTTTTTTTGCCGCAATTATAGGAAGCTGCGGGAGTGATTGATTGCGCTGCACCTACAGTGGGCTGAAGTGGCGCACTGCTTCCTGCAGCCTTCCTGCCACTGGCTGGCTAATTTCAGATCCAACTGCCTTTAGTTTGTAATTGTAGACTGCGTGCACTTTGTTGCACGGTCTGCGCCATCTGCCCCAGCTGAGCGCGTGACATTTAAACATAATCTGTCACGGTTGCTTTCAAAATGTCATTAATATGCCAAATGAAATGTGATAATGCCCGTCTATTTTATGTAACTTCTGTTGTTCTGTCGTTGGTTGTTTCCCCCTCACCCCCACCTTCATTGTTTTTGATGACGCTATTGAAACGTCTCCCTCGGCCTGACAGATGTTAAACAGTTTGTCGAGCTCATTCCATTCTGAGAGAGAATCTGTAATCACTGTGTTATACACTCGATTATAAAAAGACAAAACACAATGCTTTTTGGTTTGATGATAGAAGAATTGAGCTTTTCTGACCTTCCCCAGTCACAGAAAGGTCTTTTTGCGCCACGATCCAGACGCTGTTAAGACAGGAAGTTTAGTCTGTTTCAGTCTGGTCTCTTGTCAGCAGAGATTAGTGGTAATGTGTGACTGTCATGGTAGATTAGAGGTGAAAGAGCTCTGGAGACGGTCAGTGTGAGATGCCTAGGCTTTGCCTTGTCACTGTCTTCTGTTTTACCTCTGACTCAAAGTCACGGAATATCGTTTTCCCCCCTTCTGTTATTTCATCAAGAAGTATTCTTCTTGTTCTGCCTCTTATCACTCCATTCTGCTCAGTATTATGGTGTGGTTTCAGATTGTGTTGTTTTTCTCAGTCCTTTTGCAACACCAACTGTAAGGTTGTCTTCATACACTCACCTCTTGTCTTTTTTATGCTCTGTTCACTTTTTATTTGTTACGTTTCTTGGGAGTACACAGAAACGTTTTGCTCTCATGGATAAATAAGTCAACATTTATCTAAACAGAGGCTAATCATAACACCTCATTGGTACAGTCAGTACAGTTTCTGTACGGTAGCTCAGTTTACAGCAGAACGTAAATCATGGATGTGGTGTTTGACCAAACTCTGTGACGTAACAGGTTCAGAGTTTTTCCTTTATTAGTATTTAATGTGTGCTGCTTCTATTCATGCCAGTCTGGCCAGTCATTTACCAGAAAAGATGTAGCCTGGCAGTCCTGTTATTTAAGTTGCTATGGCTACGCAGAGTACAGGAATAAAAAAAAATAAAAAAAATGAGAGCACCTATTATTGTTTAAAAAAATGAGAGCACCTATTATTGTTTAAAAAAAGAAGAGCACCATTGCATTTTAATGTTTTCCTCCGGGTTTCCTCCAGCGTTCAGCTCTGATGTTTTTTTCGACATATATATAATATTTTTTAGATAATTTATGCGTCTCCGGTTACTCTTCCTTTGTGTGTCTCTTAATTTGTCTCCGTCCTTCATCTGCTTTGCACCTTAATTTCCTTCCCTCCGCTGCCCATTATGTCTTCCTCGTCTCTTATGCGTTGCTTTAAGGAGATGAATCGATGAAGGGTATTGAAGGGGATACGTGAAATCCATACCCCCGCCCCACCCCTGCCCACCCTAAGAGCACCACGGGTCCATTTTGTGACAATCAATATATGACCCCGCCAAATATCATTTGACGTGTGCTGTGTGTGGACCGCTCATTCGGAGGCTTTTCTTCCCCCACCCTCACGTCCACCCTTGCTCACTTTTATTCCCCGCGGAGCCATGGAGGCCATCACGACAGCGTTCTTGATGCACGTGCGGATTGATGGGTCCTGCGAAGGGGATTTTTTAGAATCGCCGGAGCACGGCACTCATCATAATAATACCTCGCCTGATGGCCTAAATCTTATTTATTTTTCAAGCTTTCTGCAGCGTTGACTTCTCTCCGTTCCTCCGAGCTCTCCGGCAGTAAAGCGGCGTGCGCGTCATCCATCAGCTTCTGTGAAATGATAATTTTATGCAGCGGGCTGGTGAGACGTGAGGAGGGAAACGCCATCGCGTGTTGCCGGCGTGCACACAAATCAGCCGCTGATTGGCCATTGGGCTGCAGGAACGCCACACTGGCAGCCCCCTCAGTGTTCACTGAAGACTTTCCTAACGGAGGGGTCGTGCATTAGGGCTTCTTTCAGCCTTTTAGATCTGCTCCCTCCATAACTAGCGAGAAAATAGAGTGATGCATTGTTTCCCTGAGAAACACACTCTAGGAATGTCCTTAGTATAACGACTCTGCTGCTTTTGTCCATGCAATGTGGACAGGAGTGCAGGCGAGTGCAGCTCAGACCCAAGAGGACAAGAGCCGTTAGTCATTTACTCTTTTTTACATTTTATACGCTGAAGGTTAAAGCTTTTTTCTCTCCGTGTAAACTGCTTTCAGTCGCCAGTCCTCATTTTTAAGTAGTACATTGCATGTTTTTATTAACAGTGAGGCACATTTTTTTGTACACACATAGATTCTGAAGGAGCTTTTTTGGAAAAAAGGAAAAAAAAAAGTATTTATAAAATTAAATTCTAGTCCTTTCCTTGCAGATGTATGGTTACTATGGACTTATTATTGACATTAGTTTGTAATGCTTGGACGCATCTCTGTATATCTTTAGCTGTACAGCTGTACTCATCAACACATCTCTATACATATGGGTTTTTGGATTAGTATTCGAGCCCATTCAAGCCAATCTCAACATTTTCTCCCATTTACTCCCAAGATTACTTTGTGGTTTAGTGTCCTAAACGTCAGCACGCTGTTTTTCCCCTTGAAAAGCACATTTTAGAAGGCCAGTGTCACGGGCTCATTGCAAATGACAGATGCGAAAATTTGTTTTGTCATCTCGCGAGCGCAAAAATATTCATCCGTCCTCTTCTTTTCTCTCTTTTCTCTCGCTCGCACGCTTTGACACTCTTGAAAAAGCACAATCCAACTCCTCTCTGTAGTGTGGCTCCGGGTCTGTATCTTGTCAACTAAAAGATTATTATTAGACATGAATTTTGCTGAACTGTGACACCATCAAAATAGCTTTAGCGATTTTTTTTCTTTTGTGTGTGTGTGTGTGTGTGTGTGTGTGTGTGTGTGTGTGTGTGTGTGTGTGTGTGTGTGTGCATTTGTATAAGAAAGAACAGCCTGCAAATACCTGCATTCTGGCGTCGATGCACCTTTTTCCTCAATTCATGACATTTTTGTATGATTCTTTGTACAGTGTCATCACTCTATGTCATTAACTGCCAGTTACTGAGCCGTCACAGCGCTGTCTTGAAAGAACGGCGAGTTACAATCGGCTCTTACCTGAGGAGATTGTCGGGCTTATTAGCTGAGAACAAATAAAAACAGCAGCACCTCCTTGAAACACAAGTTTCGAGACGCGAGATGAAGCTGTTTATTAAAAAGGTTTTACCGCATCTACAACAAAAAATAAATAAATCTTATTTCGTAAGTAATTAGTGCTTGGTGGATTATACAATTCTGCAGCACATTTTTCCCGAGGCAATCTCTTAAATCCCGGCCCACCTGCATGACTCTGTCGAGCTTTAGTGAAATGTTCGCCCAGTTGAAGGGCACTTCAGTGACTAATCTCAATTTTGCCTCATTGTGGAAATTGTGAATTTGTGAATTTTTTTGCCACAGAGAACACACACACACACACACACACACACACACACACACACACACACACACACACACTCACTTAGTTTCTCGTTTTAGGCACTGTTAAGAGCATGTTTTAAAATAAAGCGTTTGCAGAAAACTGCTCGTGTTGAATGCGCTTTGCTTTTTTTGATGTGTAGACACCCCCCTGTTGGTGAGAAGCAGCAGTGACTCTGCCCTTGGACCCCAGCCGACAGAGGTAGAACCCTCCATCAGCCAGGACCCAACTGTGATGGTAAGGAAGTTTTTTTTTTTTTTTTTATAAAATAAATAATATAAAACATGAAATATAGTTGGATTGAATGATTTGCATGGATTTATATGGAAAGCGGAATAATGCAAAGGCAGCATGCACAGCCGCTGGTGTGTTCATGTTAGTTGGCCGGATCACAGTTTCATTTCTTGTCACTTATTCTGACACTATATTGGTTTGGATAGGCAATGATAACAAATGGGTTTTTCATGTGTGTAAAAGTCAAACTGAATTTGTTTTATGAAGTTTCAGCTTTTTGTTGAGCCAAAGAAGGTTTATGGTCCTCTGTGAGGTATTGATTTCACAATATTGACCTTTGTGGTCACTTTGAACTTACCTCTGTGC
>NW_027466110.1:8150000-8240000 GCF_046127955.1 Nelusetta ayraudi
TGACCATGAGGAATGCTGCTCATATGAGTCATTTTGATCTGATGCGGCTCATCACTCACCTCACCTTAATGTTTTCACTCCGTCTCCCACAATTTTATTCTGCAAACCTGCTTCCATCTAATATACAAAGCCTGTAGTAGTAACACACCTGCAGCCAACCACAGCGGCAGTTCCACGCGTGAAAGTGATGATTAAATAAAATGTCCCAATCACCCAATAGGAATTTCTAGATAGGAGATCTGATTACCTCACTGCATGCAGCGCTGAATATTCTTATTTCTCCCGAATGGCCAAATTATAATCATAACTACCAAGGTTATACTTGGCATTTGCTAAAGGAATTGCAATTTGGCCAAATAAATAAATAAATAAATAAATAAATAACAATGTGCTACACCACCTGCAACATTTCACTGACTTGACCCGAACAACGTTTTCATTAGCAAAAACATGGCGTCATACACACAGGAGTGACTGTGTCACATGTTACGACTTTGATGATTCATAATCCCATAGTGCTCAGCACGGTGCTTTGTTCCTCTGGGGACCACCTCCCTGTGCCTTTTACACACACACACACACAGTCCGCAGCCCTTCCTTGTGGTCCCTGTCGTACACAGTAATTATTAGGGCTCCCATGGCTCACATTGACACCTCTGTTTTCTCGGTCAACGTTGCCGTCGACAGCGCCGTTCATCACGCCGTGACAACCCCGTCCTCTTGTCCTCTTACCTCCACACATTAATTGCTATTTGTGCGTTGCGCTCATCAATCAGTTCAGCAGGCCCTCCACTCATCACTTCAAGCGTCAGTTCATACAGTCCCTTCATATATTCCCCCAGTCTATTAACTTGTGAATATGGTCTCGTCCAGGCTGGCGTCATGCACTCGCTGTAGTGCACTAAAAGCCTGAACAATGGAGCATCGACGTGTCTCTCAGGACTTCAACCCCCTTCCCCCCTTTTTTCGGTTACAGACTTAAATGCCCCATTTTCTGTCAGAGTATTTTTGCAGCTGTGCTTCTCCTTTCATTGTCTCCTCTCCTGCTGCTAAGGACCGACTAACCGGGAGATGTTTTTTTCCTCCACAGGGAGGGATTCCCGGTGCGGAGAGGCCGGCAGGTGTAGACAGATCCCTGGCTAAACACACCTCCGGTGGCAGGTCAGTCGTGTCTCTTCATTTGGATCTTCTCTGCACTCTGAACGTGCATCAGACCTTCATGTTTATTTATGCTCACGCGGATGTTTGTGTCCTACTTTCCCCTTCATTAAAAGCCCAGATTTCTTCCTCCACATCAAGGCCCCTTACAGATATATTTAGTGTAAAGGAGCCCCATCATTAGCTGAGTACAAAAGACTGCCAGAAGAGGGCCAGGGTCATATGCACTCGCGCAAACACGCACTGTCAAGCGTCAAGCGTGTGCTCATGGCCTCAGAAATGAAGATGGCTACAAACAATCTTGCATTTTTTTTTTTTTTTTGGATCATACAGACTCCAAGGAACACGTAACAAACATGCACACACACACACTAATGAGCAGTGCTTAATTAAGTGTTGGGGCAGCATTTTTTTTTCCTGCAGGCCACTGCAACATACAGTATGTGAGAGAGAGAGAGAGAGAGAGAGAGAGAGAGAGAGAGAGAGAGAGAGAGAGAGAGAGAGAGAGAGAGAGAGAGAGAGAGAGAGAGAGAGAGAGAGAGAGAGAGAGAGAGAGAGAGAGAGAGAGAGAGAGAGAGAGAGAGAGAGAGAGAGAGAGATTCAAATATCTTCATAGAACAAGCAGACAGTAGTTGCCATCCGTATAAGAGTGCTGTAACGCTGCTGCCCTCAGAATGTGGAATGAGTAATCACCATAAACCTAATTAGTCCCGTCAAGGTCTTCCAGACGTCTCTTAAAACTCCCGTGGATTCCACATTTGGGAAGCTGAGACTTTCACAAACACCATGGTAGCAGGAGTGTTGTTGAGTGCCCTGTTGCATCATAGATGAGGCTCTTTTTAATTGTGCACAGCATTATATCCTAAATATATATTACCATTTCTCTCATAGTGTTAAGGCCAATGGTTTCCTAATGCTAACATTTTTTTCTTTAGATTAAATAAGTATCAAATGTTTTGACACGTAAACAACATTGATTCAAATCTCTTTGTGTTTTAATTGACTTCACATCACCCAAACGGCTCTTTCTGACGGCATCTTAGGACACAGAGCTGAAACCAATTACACTTTGTCACAGCATGACTAATTGTGAAGTGGTGGAAGTGACCAGGTTCAGGTCTTAAATATGAGGAAGTGGCTTACATCATGTGACATCACTGATCAATGCGCCGCACTTCCTGACATCGGCGACCTGTGCTAATGGAAAGGGTGTTACTGCGCGGCTGAGAAACCCCCACAGGTCAGCGCGGGCCTGCAGTGAATTCATGGCTTCACGGATTTACCGATAATAGAACATTTTCTTTTAGTGGGTGGACGTAGTTTATAATGTCAGTTTTACAGCAGGAGTTTCAAACCCTGATCTATTTTTACATGCGAGTTCTTATTTAGAATAACAATAACCAGATTTTTGAATTAAAAAACAGTCTGCAGAAATGTCTGAATAAAATGTACATTTTAAATACTGTAATAGATTTTAATGTTTCAACCTTGGACGTAGTGCTTAGCGACATGCAGGACATAAAAATGCACCTCAAATAATATTAGTTTGCTTTTTACTCCCAAGAAAGTTTTTTTCTTCCCCCCCCCTTAAAGATATTTCCTCTCATGGCTACACACACTCACTCACACACAAACCATCCCCTGGCTGTGAGTAATGTAAAAGTGATGTAATGGTTTTCTGCGGTCGCTGGGGAAACGATCCTTGAAATTGCAAAAAAGTCTGAAATGAGAAGAGAAACGCAGCCATAAATACTGGAACAGTAAAGTCTACATTAAATAAATTTGTGTGTGTGTGTGTGTGTGTGTGTGTGTGTGTGTTTTCATGCACATCACAGGGGTCCCCAGTCCATGCATGCATGTGTGCATGTGTGGGTGCCACCCAATATTAAGCTACACCTATAAATACAGTAATGTGCCATCATAAATTTAGCCGCACAGCAGGTCCCCAAGAAAACTCATTACGCTTGAATCAAAGTGTGCTTTTTCTTGGCGCGGGCAAACAGGTCTACTGTAAATGGGTTTATTGAAATGGTGTCGCCGGCATTATTGCATCTCCGGGTGAATAAAGGCGCCGTACGACAGGTGTTCTGGACTGTGCGAGGGTGAAAAGGTAAATGGGTTCCAACCTGATGCACAAGACGGCTCTGGGAGGGGAAGTGGGCGCGCCAGGTCCGACCCAAGCTCGTTCACGTGTTATTCTGCGAGCTCACAATTCCATTTCTCAGCAGCGCGGACCCCTGCGGCAGCGCTTTAAAGGCACCGAGGTTTGTATTTGCTTTATCCATCCGTGTCTCTTCCTGTGTTCACGTCAGACGCTAAATAGTTGCTTTTTTTCCACTGTGGCTCAACCTTTCTGAGTACACAAAATGATTTGACGTCAGGTTTGCGTGCTGGTCTGGAAGTCCGGTTAGTTAACAGTTGTACCCAGGCTCCGTTTCTTCCGCCGTCATTTCCCCCGTTACAGACTGTGCGGAAGAATAAACTTGCGTTCAGGCCATTTGCTGTTTTAATAGCTGCCACTCTGGTGGGAAGTGAAGAGATTTTTTTTTTTTTTTTTTTTTCGGTGTCCTCACGAAGCAGGAGCGCCGAGATAATGACGCATTTGTGCATCTGGCACAGATGGTCACTTTAAGACTCTTTTGTTGTTTGCAATTCCAGTTATTTATTTAAAATCCCCTCGCTTAATGCTGCCGTTCACATTCCCACACGCTATTATGAAGCCGTGTGCTAATTTTCAGTGTGTTTAAATGAGTCTTGCGCAGAAAAATGCAACACTGTGAATTGTGTCTTAATACTCGTATTCTGAAATGGACTCTTTCTGCTTTTATACCTGATAATGAAAGCTAACATCTATAATAAAAAAAGGTCAGTTTTGTTTTAACGTGAGGTCAGTTTTGAGAGCAGTGAGTTCATCATCAGCTGAGCCTGCCGGCCTCTGCGTTGCCTTTGGCAGAGTTGTCTGTCGCTGGTGGCTGCGATTGCCAGGCGCTATTTGAAGACCGGCTTTGAGGGAAATTGGAGCGCGCGGCAGGGAGATGATGAATGAGAAGAGGGTGAAATGCAGTGAGAGGAGGAGGAGAGTGGTTTGGTAATGCACATCCTCCTCCCGCTTTATTTATTTTTTTTTTTTATTTATTTTTTTTTTGCGCGTGATTTCTCCTCCGCGTGTTTTTGGCTCTTTTCGCAGCGAGGATCAGTGAAGTGGCAGGTGGATCAAGAGAACACCTGCTCTCTTCATCCTCGCTCCTGCTTTGCTGCTCTCTTCTCTGTTTGGATCTTTCTCTCCGTCTCTTGTTCTTTCGCCGCGCTCCCTCCCTTCTCAAGTCTCGCCCTTTGTCTCTCCCTCGCTGCTACTTTCTCTTTTTGTTGTGTTTTTTTTTTTTTTGCCTCAATGCAGCCGATGTCACACATTGCACGCAAAAATGTATTAAAAAACGAATAAAAGGAAACATAAATGGATCTCAAGTGCTTCCGCGCGTGCGTGTGCGTGTGCGCATGTGTGTGTGTGTGTTTTTTTTTGTGTGTGTGTTTTCTAGTGGGAGTGTGAGAGATCAGAGGCACAGCAGCAGACTGGGGATAGAGGGAGTGTTGCATGTTATTTTTTCCCTCTCATATTAATGCTATTCATTAGCCTTTTCTAATTAATTCAGTGCATCCGCCTCCCCTCGTTTCACTGTTTTGCTTCCTACCTTTCCCGTTTTAATCCAGCCCCCGGGTTTTTATTTTTTTTTTAGTCTCCTCTAATTATCTGTTGACATGAGATATTTGGGATTTGCTGACCGATAAATTCCAAAGACTCTCAACTGTTTGCTGCAGCGCCCCCATGTCCTCATGCCTCCGCTAACTTCTGCGGTAGGCCCAGGCTGGCTTTTAGTTCATTTAAAAATGTGTTGATTAGATCGTCTGATTTTTCCGTATTTCAGACGTCTGTCAAGTTGGTCATGATCAAGCGATCAGACACCAGTCACTCATGGTCCACTGGAAGGATTTGCTCAAATTTACTGAGTGACAAGGAGGCAGCATCACAGAAGTTTCAGTACGTCCATGAAAGACGCCGAGACAGAAAGCTTCCACCCCGTCCACTGAGTTTATCAGCATCTCCACTGCTGTCTTGTCATGGTAGTTTGGGGATGGATGGATGCTCCAAAGGGGGGAGACTGAAGCGGAGCAGAGTACAAAACAAAAGTTGAGGCAAACTCATAACAGAACACAACGCGCTGAGAGGAAGAAGAAGGTCAGCCGAGGATTAATGTCTGTGCTCTGATAGATAAAACTAATCGAACAAACAAACACTTCAGCACGCGTGCACTTTATAACACGGGCGGAATGCAAAGCAGACACCCACTTGAGTAATCCGGAGGGGACAGGGACGTCGAGAGATTGAAAGAGGAGGGCTGAGTGGGGGGGGTTGAACTCGCAGAGTTGAGTTCTGATGATCGCGCAGACACAAAGCCGTCTGTTTTATTTGTTGTTCTTTAAAGTGGCGTAATGGAGTTCGCAGACGTGGCTCAAGCACAGCGAGCCCGGCGCTGCAAAGCGATGCATCGCTTCATTGTTATTGTTGCCGTTATTATTAGTAGCAGTGTGTTTATGCAAAACTTTGCTAGTGAGACACAAACTTGCTGGCATTATTTTCCTGCTCCTTCTCCTTTAGGTGTACTTGGACGTGAACTTGCAGTAGAATGTGATGTTAGCTCAGTGATATCAAATGTCTGTGTGTGTGTGTGTGTGTGTGTGTGTGTGTGTGTGTGTGTGTGTGTGTGTGTGTGTGTGTAGCTTGACCAGATTGGTGGAGATCCTGGGAGAGGACAGTCCCCTCGGAATCCATGTGGTCCCTTACTGCTCTTCCCTCAGTGGACGGTGAGTTGCACAAAAAAAGGAGACCTGGGAAAGAAGAAACATATGTGTTGTGAGATACGTGTCCCTAATCCGGTTCGCTAACCTGGGACAGTCTCATGCGTCTTGCCGGTGGCGGAACGGAAAGACTGACGGGATTTGTAAGGAATTCTCCAGCCTGGCACGACAGCGCACAGACACAGTTGCCTACACGCTAATAAAGTCGAAGGGAAAAGGCGGAGGAATAAAAAAAAAAACGTGAAGCTCCGCTGGCTCGGTCTTTTGGGCGTGTGACAGTCAGGGGGAGGACGGGGATTTCCTGAAGGAAGACAGGACGGGTTTCTGCAGCTGTTTCTCACGACTCACCTGACCCCGACAATCTCCCGTCCAGGTCAACGGCTCCCCTGGTCCGTCTTTGTTCCATTTTCTTTCTGGCCTTTCCTCAGTGGCTCCCCATCCCCGTTTCTCTTCAAACTGTTATCTACTTAACCTAGTTTCATCCTTTCTTCCTGACTCATTGTCATCGCCTCTGCTTTGTCGAGAACAACTGAGCACGAGTCTCCTCGTCTGCCGACTCGTCTCCCTACTCGTCTGCCGACTCTTCCACCAGCTGTCGCTGTTGCTCCCAGTAACTTAGAACAGGGGCGGGCCAACTTTTTGACTGGCGGGCCACAATGGGATGGGTTCTAAAATGTGACAGAGGGTTCGGAGCAGCAGCAGATGGATGAAGTGTTTCGATGACCCACCTCATACGAGAAAAATCAATATCACAGGATATGTAGAAAACATGTTGCTTTAATGTCTATTGTAAATCAACAATAGCGTTGCAACAAAATATCTGTCTAAGCCCCATGGTGTTTCGCTCTTTATTGAAATTCCTCTTAAAACATCAAAAAATATGATGAAATACAGCTATTTCATTACTTACTGACTTACTATTAATATAATTTTTCAAGTTCGGCAGGCTGGGTTTAATAACTTCACGGCCTGCGTATGACATGCCTTGTCTTTGAGTCTGTGCGACTCTGCCAGTATGTGCTGTTACCTGAATTTGCATGTCTTCACTGAAAAGTGAACCATGAGCGCTGACTGAAATCCACACTGGGATGCAAACAGAAAGTTCTGCGACTGTAACGCAGTCTTAAGCTCTGTGATGAAAACAGACACAGGAGCATGTCGCCTGGTCTCCAACAGGTCACTGGGTCTCTACATCCGAGGGGTGGAGGAGGAGAGCCGCTCCAGGAAGGAGGGCTTGTTCCAAGAAGACGAGTGCATCGTGAGGATCAACACCACGGACCTCATGGACAAGACCTTCGGCCAGTGAGTAGAGACAGCGTCGCTGGTTTGTTGGAGTCCGACATGCCAGGGCAGTGTTCAACTGAAGCTGGGGCGTGTAAGGGAGTATGAGGAAAATGGGATACGCAGTGGTGGGGAAATAAGTTTTTGGACACCCAATGCATTTGTCATGTACTATATTGCGCTAAGAATCAGTCTTAAGTGCAGTGTATATTAGTGCAGCCACCAACATTTACCCACATGCTGCTCGTGCACTGGTCCATCCAGCTTTGACCGTCGAGTTTCAGCAAGATGACTTCCCTCACCACACATCCAGAGTACAAGAACTGCAAGAATTCCGTTTCCTGATTTTGTCTCATTAACGATAAACAACAACATCATTTCCATTTGTTTGTGATCCTCTGAAACAGCCAAACCTCCGCCAATATTTAATGTCCACAATTGGGATTGAGTAAAATTTTAAGGGTGTCAGAAAACTTTTTTCCGCTACTGTATATTCATGTGCAAAGTGTTCCTGTGGAGATGCATCATTGACAGGGTCTTGTGAACATAACAACTACCAAGTGAATGGATGATAGGAGGAACGAAGATGATACCAACATGTGTCCTTTAGAAAAAACAAAACAATGAAAGACAAAAAAAAGCAGATTCCTATTGTGTACACAAGTGGAACAATCAATTAAATCCAGAGCTTTGCATGTTTTTATTATTTACTTCTTGTTTCTTCGCTGTTGTTGCCGCATATTGTCTGAGGGCTTATATCACTGTTGCACTGCCATCACAGAGAGCAGCAGGGAGAATAAAACACACACACACACACACAGACACAGACACACTTGGCAGATGTTTTGGGAGCACTGCTTCCAAATTCTTTGGCGTTCTCTCTCAGCTGGCGCTCTCTTCGCGCGCCTCTCTGTTGTTTCCTCGAGGGCGACTTTGCCCGCCGCGCCGACGAAGAAGACGGCAGAAATGAGGAACATCAAGACGGCGTTTGTAGATGTAAACGTGATTGCAGAGCATTACGCTGAAAGGAGGACTCACCTGTGAAAGTAATTGCGGCAGATTACGCGGGCACGATGCGGATGTTACGATGATTACGGCACATTACAAAATCTCTGCGCCGTCCACACAAGCCCCATTGTCCGGCCCCCAGCGTGGTAATGAGATTATATGTGAGGTATTTAATGCTGCACTGTAGGTAAATGGATTATCACCAGTCAGTGGGGAAGGGGAGGTGGAGGAGTGGGGGGTGCACCTTTTGTTCCCAAACATGTGCATCGTCTGGTGTGAAATAACACACACGTTTGTTCAGTTTTAACCAACGCACACGGATAACATGTCAATGCAAGTGAATACACACAAGACAAGCTACCCTTTAATGTGTGTGTGTGTGTGACATGGCAGGATGACACACACATATGTTCCTGCCAGTAGGAGCAATGCAAATACTTGTGATCTTGCCCTCAAAACACACACACACACACACACACACACACACACACACACACACACACACACACACACACACACACACACACACACACATGCACTCCAGCCAGTATTGTGTTTAGCCGCCACGGCCATTGTGCCGTGATGGTCCAGTGTTATTTTTATAAGTAGGCCACTGAAGGTCCACTGATCCCTGTGAGTGCCGCACGGAGACGCAACAAAGCAACACACTGCCATTGTCCCGTCCTGGCAGCCTGGCGTAGGTAGCTGGCGTAATTAGAATATCTCCTTCACACAAATGTGCCTGCGCACGTCGTCTAATCAGGAACAATCATCATATCATCTTTGCGTCATTGTGTGTCTCTCTGCAGGCAGCAAAAACACACACAGAGCTCGCATGCAGTTTCATTGTTTAATGTTGCAGCCTCAGTACAATGAAATTCTGAAATTCACTTCCAGCGTCATTGAGAATGGTATGATGCAAGCACTTGCATGGAGGACAGAGTGGGTTTTATCTATCTATCTATCTATCTATCTATCTATCTATCTATCTATCTATCTATCTATCTATCTATCTATCTGTCTATATATCTATCTTTCTATCTATCTATCTATCTATCTATCTATCTGTCTATATATCTATCTTTCTATATATCTATCTATCTGTCTATCTGTCTATCTATCTGTCTATCTGTCTGTCTGTCTATCTATCTGTCTCTTACAATTTAGTAAATTGTCCCTAACATCAGAAAAAGTGAGTGGTCTGACCGCAGTTCAGTTCTGCGGTCAAAATAGAGTGGAATCAAATGAAGGATTAACTGGTTCACTAAAGGATGAAATTACCTATAAATGACTTTTTAATATCCACGTAATCCACAGTCCAAAAGGTCCTGCATTAGGTACACTATTCATTCGGATGTATTCACATGTAAACATTTCTCCCATTTGTTTGTTTAAACATAGCCTCCAGTTACGGAAACATTATAATCAGCACACATTTAACCATAATCTATGCAGGAAATAATAGGAGCCTAATCCAATGAAATCGCAATAACTAGATTTTCTCTGTCGGTTATCCGAGGTGAAGGATGGTGCACAGCGATCGCCTCTGACACAGTGGTACCTCTAATTTACTTAACATGATCCAATAGTAACTAATTGTCCACAAAATTGCCTCCTCTATGGATCATGTGATTATGGGGACCAGCTGCACAGGTGTCATACTCCTGCGGCGCTCAGGCCCCACTTTACTGGAAGTAAGTGAACAGCAACAGAAATAAACCTGAGCAAAAACGAACCCATGCAACATAACCTGGTTGTACTAGAAACTCCTATTGCTGCAGCGCATCAGGCAATTGTCATCAGTTTATCCAGAACGATCCATTTTTATCAAACCCTCCTCAGGAAAAATCAGAGAGCATAATCAACTGTCACATGACCTTTGAACACAAAGGGCGTTTTTATCACATCATTACCACAAGATTTACTCCGTCTAGACAAATTGTTCAGCGGATGTGTAGTCTCTTAAAGTTGCAAGTAACCTTTGACAAAT
The DNA here is from genome assembly GCF_046127955.1 of Nelusetta ayraudi. NCBI lineage: Eukaryota > Metazoa > Chordata > Actinopteri > Tetraodontiformes > Monacanthidae > Nelusetta > Nelusetta ayraudi. The sequence goes on from NW_027466110.1 coordinate 8,160,292, forward strand.
TAGGATCATTTTAGAAAACTGCTTTCCAAGTTCATAATAATAAGCTATTGATCAGAATTATTTTAATTTCTAATCACAGTTATGCCATGGATCTCATCCAATTATATTGTTTCCCTGTCATTGAGTTATATCTCTTTCTGCAAATGACCCTGCACATCGGAGACTAATAACTAGACAAAGTGCGTAATTGTGATTAATGGCGCCATTTGTCTCAGCAGTAAATCTCTGATATATGTGGCGCACACTTTGGATAATTTCTCTCCACAGTCTCTTTAAATGCACCAAATAACTCCTCTTCCTTTTTCCTCCCTCCCCTTCACCTTCCGTCCCAGAGCCCAGGAAGTGTTCCGCCACGCCATGCACTCCCCCATCGTCCGTTTGGAGGTCGTCCCCTCTGAGAACAGGGAACGCTACGAGAAGAGCCTGATTGGTCCCCTGTTTGCCGACGGGTCCGGTCCCAACAGCAGCCCCCATACAGCCAGAGAGGCCCCTCCACCCGTCAAAGCCAAACCTGCCTACCGGCCCTCGGAGAATCCCAGCTCGCGGCTGGCGGACGACGTGGCAGCTCTGGAGGCTGCCGTCGCTGTAAGTGGCTGAGAGTTCAAATGAGATTTTTATTTTTATTGATTATTATGATCAGGATGTGGCACTCTGAGTAAAGAAACAAACCAACACAAAGTCTCTTATTTTGTCATATTAAACTGCAGCAACAATTAGATTTAATTTAAAAGTCAATCATTTTCAAAAAGTTGGCAACTGTTACAGCAAAAATAGCAATCATTTTAGACAAGGACAAAAGAAAAACTCGACTGATAATGTGCTAGCTTTATTCCCTTTCATAGCCAGGTGCTACTGAAGTGAGATAACAGACAAATATTTAAAGGTAAATATCAGCTTTTATTATGAAGAGTATGCTTTTGTATGCACAGCTGTTGAGTTTGTCGATGTACACACGTGCCTCTGTGGTCGTAAACCATTAGCAATAAGGCTTTGTGCAACCTGTGCACATTGTTATCGCTAAGATTTACATTTTATGCTCCTGCGCCTTAATGCGTTACAATTACATTGTGATAAATTCAGAAGCGATCCTCTCCTACTGCTGTTGTTGTTGTCGGCCATCGCCATGGTGACTCGGCTGACATTTTGAGAAACAGCTGCCACGTAGGCAACGGTTACTAAGCAACAGCTGCATATCATCTCGTCCTGTAAACAAAACAAGTCAGGCGTGCATCTGTAATTCTAATATTACAGCAAAGATTTGCCAACTCTAAGCTCCTCATTATCTTCTCGTTCTGGGGATGTGCAGCTGCTTTGACTTGATGATCAAATATGTGTTTGCAATGTGCAAATATGTCTTTAAATACAGCCCCCCCAAAATAAAAAAAAATTAAGACCATGGAGCCAAATCTTCATGCCGAGCAGCTTTTTACCTGAGGCAGGTGGTCAGAAGTGTTTCAAGGCCTGCTTATGTCTTTTGCGTCCGTTGAGTTGTGACATTTTTGTCTCAGCATTTTCTTGGTGGTGTGTGTAAACATACTGCTCATAAATGCATCCTGAGAAGTCCAAAGAGTGGGAGCAAACTCCAAATTAAACAAGATAGGAGGAGGAGCAGGAGTCCACAGCCTTGGGAAGCAGGAACACTGAGAAAATCAAAATGTACAAATGAATGGTCCTGGTTCAAAAGAGTGAAGCAGACGTTGACGTTAATGTTCTGATGTGTGTGTGTGTGTGTGTGTGTGTGTGTGTGTGTGTGTGTGTGTGTGTGTGTGTGTGTGTGTGTGTGTGTGTGTGTGTTGTGTGCTTGTCTTTGCAGACTCCTAGGAGCAGCAGCGAGAGCCCCCTCATGAAGAAAAGCCCCGCCCTCGCCAGCTTGGTGGCCAATAAGAAAGGAGGACGGAGGCTCCGGATCGATCTGAAGAAAGGTGCAGCAGCCCGTCTCTCACACGTAGCCGCCTGCTCTTCTGTTGTTGTCTGGAGCTGCTCTGGTCGAGCGCTGGGGGGAAGAGAAGATGGCTGGTGGAGGTGTGGAGAGGTCAAAGACATTTTTTTTTAGCACGGTGTTGCCAGCAAGCAGTTCACGTCTGGACATCACAAAACAAATCGAAGGAACGTAAAAGTCGTCATAACAGATTTCACTCCTATTAAACTCTTCTTCCTGGCCGTGGACTTCCCAGCTCTCAGCTGACACCACCATCGCTGTGCATTAGTAACGGCTCTCAGGTCCATTTCTATTTTTTTTTTTTTTTCCTTTTCTTTTTTTTTTTTTTTAGATTATGCGCCGCGTCACGTCGCGCCCGTTCAGCCGTTGCTGCCTGCTTTCATACAGCTCCCTCTCTTTGTTCCTACAGGGCCGACCCTCCTCCTTTTCACCCGTCCTCTCTCCATCTTCCTAATTCGCTCTCTTCAGGGTCTATTAAGTCTTTATTGATCTGTTCATTTCTGCTGATATGAATTCATACCGGGCCAAACTGCTGACTCGGCTCCGCTAAAGAGAGACCAGAGCTAAATGAAGTCTATAAAGCACACCACTGACCTCCGTGCCAGTGGAGGTCCTTTCTTTTTTTCTTTTTTTTTGCTCATGCATGCGTGTTTATGAGCAGATTTATGCACATTTGTATTACATTTTTTTTTTAGTTCTCTTTGCAGAACACTCGCTCTGCGTTTCCGTGTATTCATTTTGCCTTGTCCTCGCCCTCGTGCTCTTTACTCTCCTCTCTGCCCCACAGCAGGAACCTTTTTATTTTTTGAAAGCCTTCACACCTGCAGCTACTCCGGCACTGGCTAAAAGGGCTTAAAGCCACACACACACACACACACACACACACACACACATACACACACACACACACATATACACACACGTTATCGCATTTACAGTATGAGGGGCCGGGAGCTTCGTCAGCAACACTGTGCTGGAGTCTCAGGAGAAGTTTTAAGTCTCTCTCAGGGTGTTTTGTAGACGGAGGGGTTTGGAGATCTGGCTCTTCTAAGCCTGCGGCACTCACATCTAAGGGTCGCGGGGGGGGCGGGTGGGGAGGATACCTGTTCAGGATATTTTGCGTGTTTGGAGAGCGAAGGGAAGCATCACTGGTGTGTGTTTGCGTTCCTGTCTAGGTTCAGAGGGTCTCGGCTTCACTGTGGTCACCAGAGACTCTTCAGTACACGGCCCCGGGCCCATCCTGGTCAAAAACATCTTGCCCCGCGGAGCTGCCATCAAGGATGGACGCCTGCAGTCCGGAGACCGCATCCTGGAGGTGCGGGACAGATGGCTGTTCGGGTGCAGGAGCCGCGGCTCGGTTTGGGAAGACGCGAGGCATCGGAAAGGAAGTTTATTTTTAACCGTGTGTGTGTGTGTGTGTGTGTGTGTGTGTGTGTGTGTGTCTGTCTGTCTCTGTGTCTGTGTGTGTGTGTTTAGGTCAACGGTATGGACATCACAGGCGTGGGCCAAGAGGAGCTGGTGTGTATGCTGCGCAGCACGCGGCAGGGAGAGAGTGTGTGTCTGGTGGTGCTGCGGCAGGAGGACATGTTCCTGCCCAGAGAGATGGTAAGAGCCAATCGCAGTGCTTGACTCCTTGTAAACCCGCTAGCAACGGCCAGGCTACCTGCAAGAATATGGATTTGTGGCTCCCAACAAACACAACTGTGTGACGCTCCTCTTTTTTTTTTCTTTATTATTTTTTTTTAATTTCTCTCTTGTAATTTGCTGGTTGGATCAGCAGAGCGGCCACCAGGACGGTGCTCGGCTCAGTCGCCTCTAGAGGAGATTTTTTGTAGGCTTGAGGCCCACGTGTCATTCAGGGCTCCCGTGAATATTTTGCTATCCCATAACGCTGCCTCGCCTGTAATGCTCTCCCTGCGCTCTCAGACCTCATCCACCGAACACGCTTCCTGTGAACCTTGATACCGACCCTGCGGACATGTTTTCCATGCCAGATTGTTTCTGCTCATTTTTAACACTTTTGACAAATAAATCTTTATTTTGTTCACCTTTGCTCTCCTTCTTCTTCTTTCTTCTTCTCCTTGACTGACTGCATGTCCACCCCTTCGTAATTCACACACTTTTCATGTGATTTCCAAACATAGATACTAATATAAGACACACAGGAATTTCTCATTCTCTAAACCTCTTGCTGCCTGTTCACCAACAGTTTGTAGTCACTGCTCACAGTAGGCCCAACCTTCCATGAATAGGATTCATCTCAAATATCCAACAGGGCCCATCTAGTGTTAGTTCACAGAAGGCAAAACAAAACCTTTCCTCTGCCGTTGACTGAGATTTCCTCAGCGTTGTTGGGGAAGTTTGGCAGACGTGTGTGTGTGACCCCGCCGTGTCCCATCGGAAATCTGCCTCTGCAGACAGGAAACCGCATGCTGATGTCGGTTCAAGTATTCACCTTCAAGATTCTCCATTATTGTTTTATTAAGTGTCTCTGTGTGCTGACCGTCTCCCTTCTACTGTCTCCGACCAAGTCTCTCCACTCTGACCTCTGACCCCGTCACACCAAAAATAGCGTTTTCCTCTCACCAACTCCCTACAGGTGGTTGTGCAGTGTGAAAATCCCGCGACATCATCAGCAGCTTGTGAAGCACTCAGTCGGCCACCAACAACCATGTTGAAAGTCACTCTGATCCCCGCGAATCCCCCTTCAGACCTTCAGCAAGTCTTCCGCACCACATAGTTCATTATTAAATTATTATTAAATTATTAAATGTTCACTAAACATTTAATAATGGGAGCACCAACTCAACAACATGCCTGGGTGCATCACGTTTCTGCCTTATGATGGGCTGATCAGCTATTTGCATTATTAAGCAATCTAACATGTTACCAAGTTCAGTGGCCAGTGAGTGCGTGGCATAAACACAACTGTTTTGCACTGTATCAAGGATGACATGATCTTTATAGCGTTCAACATCTGAAAATAGAAAGAAAAAACAACAACGACTAAACAACGCCACTTCCTTACTTCCTGACCGGCTTTGTCTTCCTCTTAATTGCTCCAAACGATTAAAGTTTCTTTTGGCCTCCATAAAGTTAAACTGCCCCATCTTGAGTCCCCCCCCCCCCAAGCACACGCACAGCACAATGGATAAATAAACAAGCAGAAATAATGCTCACCCAGTCGGGAAACTCGGCTTAGTCACTCTCGCGTGTAAACACCGAGCAAAGAAACGCCGGAGCGTCGTCCTTGTCCGCAGAAAATGAAGCGCTGAAATGGGTCCCGCAGGCGACGTTTTGTTCTCTTAATTGTCTCTGCGTATCTGGAGAGCCGCTAAAAAACTGAGCAACAATTCAAGGACGCCGCCGCCGTTTGTGGGCGGCTGATGGCTGCGTGCCGGAGATGGCGCGTGCGTGTGTGCACGTCGTAGCCTCAATAAAGGGCTTTTGGGCATGTTTGTATTACACATACACACACACACACACACACACACACACACACACACATGCATGTAGACACACACGCATGCACGCATTGAGAACAAGTAAATGCAGATGGCCTGAGTAGTCTGAGAATATAATGAGGCCTTATTACCGTCATTACATTCTTTGTATTTTGTCATTAAGCCGATCTATATTTTTATCTTTCACTCTGTTCTTATTGCCGGCGAGAAGTTTCACGTCCCCCCCGCGGCACAGATCCAGACATCTCATCCGGTGGGTCAGGAAACTTTTTTTTTTGTGACTGCATTTTCACCACCGTCTCCGCCGCCGACTCTCTCTTAGGCATTTAAATTGGTGTTTCTGCTGTCTTTGCTCTATTCAAATGAGAGAGAGAATGCAAATGGTATTCGGGGGCCGACAGTAGAGCAGATGTGCTGGAAAGATGTATAAAGATGTATTGGCATTCCGATGAGGCTGCGGGAAGTGAAAAATGAGGTCGGCGGGATGAGCAGCTCGTCTCTGCGTCTCAGTTTACAGCCAGAAACTGACAAATGAGTCTCTGATTGGCTCATGTGGCCTCACTTCACGTAGCCTTGCCTGCTAGCTGGAAGGAGGGAGGGGTGGGGGGGCACATGCACTTTTCTCAGTGGAAGGTGATCTGGGCTTGTAAGCAGGAAGTGGAACTAGAAAACAAAACTGCCTCTGTCTCTTTCTTCTTATTTCAATCTCTTTGGATGTTTAAAGTCGGGTTGAGATATTGCGAAGATATTATTAGAAATTATAAAAGTAAATTCCGTTTTGCTCACACGATTCCCCATGAAAGGCCTCCAGAAACTCCTCTCTCCCCCTATGTGTTGCAGGGTCTTTTCCTCAAACCACTCTCTGCAGTAGGGGGCGCTCTGCCCGCTTGACACACCAACAACAACACAGACCAGAAAATAAAGACGAGATCTGATCGGAAAGTTTGGTGCATTTCTGAAGCTGCTTTTCCACCGTCTTTCCTCCGTTAACTCGCCTTTTAATCCGTCGCTTGTAAAAAAAAAAGAAAAGAAAAGCAAAGCAAAGACTCCTAATGGGGATGAGTTTCCAAAGGTCACCTCTGTGATCTGCTGCGGGTTCACGGCAGCGTCTCTGCGGCGCGGCAGAGGAAGCAGAAGAAGGCTGATGATGAAATGATGGAGGGATGTCGTCTCGTCTTCTCCTTCCCCCTTCTTCCGTCGTCTCATTTTAGCTCGCCATCTGGTGCCGTCTGCTAGCGCGAGCGCTCGCTGTAGAACAAAGGCGTTACAGCGCTTCTGCACGCACGAGCTTGACACACAGACGCGCACGATGCGCGCCGTCACGTTCGTTCAGAATCCACCACACAAGTATACCTCCTTAGCGCTGTGTCGACACCGTGCGTTTGCACGCAGACGCACAATTTGTGACACTAGAGGAGCCTCTCTCAAACATTCCATTCACGGCCAAACAAACAGTTTGTCGCCACCTTAAAGCTCACGTGTGAGAGTGGAAAGATGCTCTTTTTCGGCTTCCAAACATTTCATTTGACACCATCTCACCTCCTCAGCTCATGTTCTCCTGTGGCCTCTCCTGGTTCAATGATGACCAGCCTCCCCTTGTGCTAATCTGTGCTGAGGGGCTCTTTCAGTTTTAGGGCTTGGGAAAAAAAAATAAATAAGGAATGACAACAATAAATACGGAACAGCAACAAAAACAAGAAAATGAAATTGCGAAATTAGCAAATTGTTGAATTTGATGTCAGGGATCATCATCAAAATTAAATATACAGGCGCTTTTTTGTGCTTAACCTTATATTTACGACACAGGTGGTGTGCGTAATGAAGGAGATGAGTTAAATTCTTCAAATCAGTCGAAATTTGTCTACCTGGCATCAAATGCAACAAGTGAACTCCGACGTCCGACACCGAGGATGAAATGAAGAGGTGAAGTGTGAATCCTTAATCCGACTTCTGGCGTCCGCAGTCTAATGAGTTCCCCTGCAGTCGCCTCTAAACAACAGGAAGCGTTCTCCTTAGTGCCAGATGCTGCTCCTCACACACACACACTGATGCCCGCACGCACGTGCGCATGCACACACACACACACCCACACCCTGGCACCAGTAAACAGTTGGCAGCTGGTGACAGAGCACATTCAAAACAAAACAACTTTATTGAACAGTTTCTTCAATCTGATTATCCCTCATCTATCACCACCGCAGCCCTGTGTGTGTGCGTGTGTGTGTGTGTGCGCGTGTGTGCGTGTGTGTGTTCCATCTCACTGCTACCGTCACCAATGTGACCTCACAGAATCACCACAGTAAATCCCCCATCTGTTACCTCCTTAGAGACCTGTCTCTACACACACACACACACACACACACACACACACACACACACACACTCTGAACCTCCCTGGCAGCTCGGCGTCTCTGCTGGAGCTGCCATCGTCCCAGTGGAGAGCAGCCGAGAAGGGTAACGTGTCTCTCCACTTTCCCTCAGTTCTGCCTCAACTCACTGCTGTTCATCGTGGCTGTCGCTGCTCCTGTTGTCGACCCTTCGTCTAACGCTGTGATGCACAAGTCAACAGACAAGATCATTTGTGTGTGTGTGTGTGTGTGTGTGTGTGTGTGTGTGTGTGTGTGTGTGTGTGTGTGTGCGTGTGCGTGCGCGCGTGCACTTGGCCAGTAATAATAATAATAATAGCAATACAGTTGCAACTAAACATTAGAAATTCCAAACAGTTATTTGGCAAACTGAAACGGTAATCACACACACGCACACACACACACACACACACACACATATCACAATGACCTTAAATTCCCAGGATGCACTGCAGTTTAGTGCCCTTAAGCTAAAATGGATTAGAGAAACAGCCTTCAAACTGTCCGTCCCCTCGGCCTGCATGATGTTCAGCAAGACCTCCAGCAGCCAGAGCTCATGACTTTGGAGACATTCAAGGCAATTTTGAAAGACGCCGGTCATCGCGTTGCCAATTTTCTTCTGAAACCCCCCCACCACCCCCTCTTCTTTTTTTTTTGTTTACCCCTGCCTTTGTACCAAATACCAAACATCATCAGTCTGTCTTGTATTGGGCTGTATGTCATTTTTCCATTTTGCCGATATATACAGAGGGTCTCTCCTGGAGATGTTTTCATCTCGTCGAGTGTTTTAAACCTGGATTCTTCGAACCTTTGAGTCCTTGTAAACACTTAAAGTTGACGACTTCTCGCTGAATTCTCACTGCAAGCACAAATGTGATGTGTTTGCCAGTGTGAGTGAAAGTAGCACAATCAGTGCCTCCTCTCAGGTTAAAAGTGTCGACACAAAGTTTTTCTAGACAGTGAAGTTGTTGATTTCAGTGTGGCGTCATGCAGAGCACAACATCTTGCAGACAGAAGCTGTGTCAGTGCTGCGTACATCATGGCAGGAAACTGGCAAGCACGCGGTTATATTTTAGAGCCAAAATGAATAAAAAAAAAATAAAGGTCTTGATCTTCACTAAATCAACTCAGTGCGCGGCTGTAAAACACGCTTCGGTTGCTGCAACTGTCTTGTCTCCAAGCCAGAAGAGGCTCTCAAACAAGGCTGATTGTATCGGACACGTAGCCCCATGTTACGCCTCATGGTCTGCCGTGACGTGCAGAACATTCCTAAATTTATCCCTCTGATACCTTTTGCTGAGTTTTTCTTCTTTCTTTTTTTTCCCCCCTCCATCATGTCCCCATAAAGTAGAACATCTTGTCAAACACCGAGCGCTTGTTTAGTAGATCCTCCTGCCTCGGGACCCCAGAGTTTCCAGAAACACCCTTGCACTGCATTCCTAGCAGGCTTGTTATTCCAAGTGTGTGACAGCATTATGGAAAGGATCCCTTTAAAGACGAACCTGTTCGGTGTGACCCCTGCGATTCATCCAAAGCAGATGTCAAACTACCCCCCCACCCCCCACCCCCTCCATTCCCCCCACACCCACCCCAAAGCCAACACACTCCATTAACCAAAGCAGCCGTTTTATCATCAAGTGTATTGAAAAAACAAAACAAAAAACATTTCACCCGGACAACACATACACACACACCCACACACGTGTGGGTGTATGTATATATGTATGTATGTTTGTATGTATGTATATATGTACATGGTACATACATACATACATACATCCAGGGTCCACTGCTGCAGCAGTAAACGGCAACAAACCAACAGCCTTGGTTCAGGGTTTGTAAAGCCCATATTAAATGTTTGGCAAGTTAGCTTTGTATTTTATTGTCTTTTGCTATAATAGCACCTTATCTGAACTCACTGACTCGTATTAATGGCCCTGACTTTATGTTGTTTCTGCTACCGCTTGCTTCCAAAACCCTTTGTTAATGTGCAGCAGCTGAGTTTTGAAGTTGAATTAGGGAGAATTCTAATTTTAAAAACAAAACTCTTAATGATGTGACCACTGGAGGGAGATCTACTCATTAGCCTCCTCATTACGTCCAAGGCTTTCGGGTTGCTTTGCTTGGTCAAGTCAAATGACTAGTCATTTTCCTCAAAAATAGACCGGCTCTAATTTGAAGCTTGTGGCTTTCTCTGCAATGGCCAAAAAACATTTTTTTGGTCCCTTCCCTTCTGTGGGTAATAAATATTTCAGCTCTAAATTCCAAACCCAACAGCTGCTCTGGATGCGAAGGTCCATCTCGTGTGATTCCTTGATGGGTTTGGAGTAAAAAAATCTTTGACTCTACAAAGATTCTGTCGAACAATTAAACCACAATTTAACTGTGACTGACACACATAGTCCCACAGACTTTCACATAAGGACAAAGTGCCTTTTGGAAAGCGTCGGGGGACAAAGCTTGGCAAGATACACAAGCGTCATCCTTTGGTTAGTTCTCCTTTCAAACTATTGCTTCTTTCTTTGTCAAAATCAAACAGAAATATTTTAACGGCACAAACTGATGGTTGTCATCAGCCGCTGTCCTCCTGCTTTATGTAGAACAGCCTTTTTGCAATCTGAAACATATTTTTTGGGGACTTTTTTTTTTTCCTTTCTACTTCAAATACATGACTTGCAAGTGGGAGTCCTTAAAATAAATCTGCTGAGGACGACGTTTCTCATCCTTTGAACCCCCGAAAAACCCCAAAGTTCCTTTGATTTACAAATTCTTGCGTTGCGTTGATGTGGGGAGCATCGGCACACGAACAGAAGGTCGCCCAGTGCGTGCATGCACACACACACACACACACACACACACACACACACACACACACACACACACGCGTGCACGCACACAGTAGCCACATATTACAGTGTCTCTGCCCATGACCACTTGTAGTCTTGGAAAGTGAACCCTGTGCCGCCGGCATCTGCTGCGGGTTCCTGCAGGACGTGCACGCAGGCTTCTCCTCCGGTTGCAGCCTTATAATATAAGATTACTTACTTTGAAATGTACAAGGGCAAACGTCAGCAAATGCAATAATACAATGCGACTTTAAAATCAATTTAACAACAAACACACACAAAAAAAAACAACAGACCAAAAACTCTTGACTTTTGCACAGAAGCCAGCCTGACGCTGATGCAAAACACCAAGTTTACTTTTTATTTGAATTCTGTGAGAGCAGCGCCACGATATAGCCTGCAAGCAAAATATCTTATAAGGCATTTTATTTTCTGTTTTTGTTTGTGTGTGTGTGTGTGTGTGTGTGTGTGTGTGTGTGTGTGTGTGTGTGTGTGTGTGTGTGCGTGTGTGTGTGTGGCTTTGTATTTTGCATTAAGCTCATTTTAAAACGATGTTGTCCCGTCTCATCTCCCGCATTTTTTTTTTTTTACTCCCCCTCCCACTTCCTGTAATAAAATGACACACAACCTCAGTCACACATGCGGACAGACGCCGGCTTGTCTTTTTAATAGCCTGTGCTACCGCAGATTCATCATTGTGGCAAACCCATTTAAATGTTAAATGACCGGCCTGGGTGCCCCTACCATCCCCCACCCCCCGACACCCGCCCCCCATAACCAAATGCACTTCATACGGTTCATGTAGCAACGACACAAGCACCTTTTTATTATAGTGGCAAGCAGAAAACACACATGAGTGAACGCAGCAGTTTATTATTTCAGTATTAAACTGCTTCCGATCTTGGCAATGAGGCTGGGATAATAGAAATATTCAGTGAAAAAGCAGCAGCGACTTGAAATTTGTTCTTGCTTCAGTGTGTGTGTGTGTGCGTGTGTGTGTGTGTGTGTGTGTATGCAGTAATGAAAAAAAGAAGTGTTGGGCAAAATGATGACTTTTTAGAGTCTTTTTTCCCCCCTGTTCACTTATTAGAAGATGCCTTCAGGGTGTTTTTATTCTGCTTTTTTTGTTTTAGGGAGAGAGAAATTGAATATATCACCCAGTCATACAACTTTACATACATTTGCATATTTTTGTCAGTCTCCATAAAACATCTCCCAACCCTCTGGGAGGTCCCGACCCCCGAGCTGCAACTGCTGTACCAAACTTTTCATCACAGCGCCGATCCACTGGCCCGTAATTCATTCTAGCACTGCTTGGCTCACACGCAGGGCCAGAAACAGAAATAAATGCTCATACATTTAAGAAAATTTGATACATCTATGTGTTAATGGAGAAGTAACAGGTGGTGGAGATTGCAAGAGATGCCCGATCAGGCACATTCCTCCACACTGATGAATTTCTTTGTTCTATTTTTTTTTTTCAAAAAGCATAGGAAGCAGCTAAAATGCCTCTTCTCACCTCTTTTTTAAAGTCTCTCCAAGGTCACAGAGCCTCTGGTCACTGTGTGTGTGTGTGTGTGTGTGTGTGGTTGCTGTGTGTGTGTGTGTGTGTGCGTGTGTGTGTGTGTGTGTATGTGGGGTTGCTTCCAGCAGGGAACGCAGTTTTTGCAGCGTCGAGGACTTTGTGTCGGCTTAACGCTGTTAAAACCTACAATCCCCACAGACAAACACTGTCTAAACCTGACACTGCTGACCCACGCAATCACACACACACACATACACACATACACACACACACACACACACACACACACACACACACACACACACACACACACACAAAAATACTATTTTTTTCCACATCCATGGACAGACACAGAGAAATACATAGTATATGCGCACATGTTCACACCACATCAACCTCATGTGCATCATGTTGCAGTAACATCGTTTGTGGAAAACGGGTGACTGGACGTCATGACTGGAAACTGCCACATTGTTTCTCACCGCTCCTGAGTTGCTCCCGCTAGTATTGCGCAGCGGCTCTTCTTCCCTCCAAAACTTTTCTTTTCATTTCGGTAAAGTGTTGGACACGTCCTATATCATCATCATTATTATTATTATTATTATCATTATTATTATTATTATTATTACTATCATCCCAAGACCAGAAAAATTCTCAGAAACAGATTTCTTTCCTCCTCCCGCCAGACTAATTCGAGCGTTCTCCGGCTCTCGTGCAAGTTTTCTCGAGGATTCGCCGTGAAAGAAGTGCCTCTCGATAAATGGCTTATAATAAGTATAATCCATATGGAGTGCAACGGCGCTAAAGCCTCCACAGTGTAATCACAAGCTTCAAACACACACTTTCATCTGCCGGGATCCGCTAGGCTCCTTTGTTACCGGTGTTTTTCCTGCCGGCTCCTCAGACTTAATCATCGCCTCCTGGTTGATAACGTGGTGTTTTTCCCCATCCCTGCGGCCTCCCAACACTCATTTTTATCAATACAGTGTCGCCCGCTTTTCTTTCTTGTCTCTCCTGTCTCTGATACACACTTTTTCCTCACACGTCTCTGTTTTTGTGTGTGTGTGTGTGTGTGTTTTTTTGTTTTTTTTTTTTTGTAGTCTCCTCTCAGTACATTTGTGTCCCTGGTGCTCCGTGTTTGCCGTATTCTCCAATTACCTCTTGGAAACGTACAGGCCATTTTATTGATATTGCCGAGCTGAAAGCAAAGGGAAGGAAGAGTGTAAAGAAAAGCAGTCATTCCAAATAGTTTTTCTTTTCCAAAACCCTTTTTTTTTTTTTTTTTTTTTTCCCTCCGCGTTACAAAAATAGACCTTCCTTTTTTTTTTGTCCTCTTCACTGAGGAAGCTTGAAAAGCTTCTACTGATGGTTCCTCTTAAATGGAAAAGCTTTTTGTTTAGTTTCCAGGGAGTATTCATGCTAAAATGAGTTGTCCTCCCTCTCACCTCCTCTCCGTCAATGTCACCCCTCTCCCCCACCTTTCCCCTCCACCCGCCACCCCCCACCCCCGACCTCACCCCCTTGCTCCCAGAAGGATGAGTTGTCCTGCTTGCCGGCCTCCTTTGTCTCCGAGAGCGGGAAGGAGCAGCTCACGTTCGAGGTGCCGCTCAATGACAGCGGATCTGCCGGACTGGGCATCAGCCTCAAAGGAAACAAGTCCCGGGAGACGGGGGAGGACTTGGGCATCTTCATCAAGTCCATCATCCACGGCGGGGCGGCGTACAAGGTGGCCAAACGTTCTCGTCGACAGAAACTAATGTTGATGACCAGCGACGTGGAAAGAATGTCGTTAAAAAATCAAATGCTTTATTTTAAAATGAGCGCCCGCAGAGGAGAAAAACTGGCATTCGGCTAATTGGCGACACTGAAGTGTCCCACGGTGACCAAGTCACTTTGAAGGAGGCAGTTATTTAATTAAGTTGAAAAAATATGAATCACAGCATTTTGTGATTTACGAGGAGCTTGTGTTGCAGCCACCCGCAGCTGTCTCCTCCGACTTCTTCTGTTGACTTTTAACCTCTTGTTCATCAGGAAACACTTGACACGTCATAGACGAACGCACACATGCACACACGCACACACGCACACACATTCACAGGCACACCTGTGCAGCATCTATCCAGGCGCTGCTGGACAGGAGGAGGGAAGGAAGACAGATGGGCCTGATGTGTCGTTCCACACAGGCACACGTGTTCCTGCGACAAGAGCTCGCTGACCTGCTGCGACCTCTCTTTTTTTTTTTTTACCAGGACGGGCGTCTGAGAGTGAACGACCAGCTGGTGGCGGTGAACAGTGAGTCGCTGCTGGGATGCTCCAATCACGTGGCCATGGAGACGCTGCGCCGCTCCATGTCGCATGAGGGAAACCTGAGAGGAACCATCCAGCTGGTGGTGTTCCGTCTTCAGAAGGTACCAGCGCGAGCGCTCATGCAGCAGCTCCACACACTGGATGCAGCTGTTATTATTTCCTCATGGCAGACCTGCGCAGGCCTCTTCTGTTGGGTCGCGAAGGAAATCCCATGTAAAAGTGCGGACTGCAAGCTTGCACGCCTCGTTAACTGACGTAACTGAGAACAAACCGAAGCATTAATTCAGCTTATTTGCAGAGTTGTCATGTTTTGTGGGTGTCTCCAAAGTTTGGGGAAAGTGAGTAAAAAAAACTTACGAGGAATAACTGATGGGGCGGGAAGGAGACGCTGCAAGATTTGAATCCCAGTGAGTCTGTGACTAGACAGTAAAACCAAAGAAAGACATTCTGTTTTGCAGTACAAGTTGTTGGGCCGTACATCAGTGGTCACCAACACCCAAGGCCACCAACACCCAAGGACCACATGAGTCTAAGATTTAATGTTATTCTGTTCCAAGTCTTACAGAAATATAGATTCAAAACAACAGTATCTTAAAAAATAAAATGCCTAAAATATTTTTATGAACTCTCGAGAGGTTTAGGTGAACTCTGTAAACTCCGATTAATAGAAATACGGTGTTGAATATTGGTATTATGTGTATCCAACCTTGGTAATTCACTGTTGATAGTTGACGTGGTCAGTGTATCAGAGTATCATTAGTGATGATACACAACTAAAGGTTGACTGAGAGATGTGCTATTTCAGAAGAGTGGACACACAGGTTGCCCTTCATATGACTTGGTAGCCATGATGTAGCTCTTGGGTTCAGAAAGGTCGGTGACCCCTGCAGTACACATTAGGATGCACACTGTCTGTTGAGTCTTTAACTAACAGAGTCCTTCACCCACTGACTGGGGTGCTCACTTGCTCTCCCCGCGTCGCTCCTCTTCCCGTCCTCGCTGCCTGTCGACTCAGAGCCGCTCATTGTGCCTCGACGCCGACTCGCTCGCCCGTCCGTCCGTCCGTTCTTCCAATTACTCAGCCGCTCGTCGTGCCACCGGCAGCAAGAGAGCATTTGCACTTGAGCTATTCAGATTAGCGCGTAGCCGCCGTCTGCGGCCCGCCAGCCACCTTTTGTGCGCACGGGAGCGTTCTTCACTCTGCCGCTTCCCTTTGTGAGCCGGAGGAGGGGATAAAAAGAAAAAACTGGAAGAAAGGATGAATAAAAAAAAAGTCTCTTCCTTGGCACGCCGCCTTCAGCTGATGTCATTTACGAGGCTGTGCAGACCTGCAACCTTCGGCGGTGTGGAGAGCGAATGATTCCTTTTCACGGCCGCGCCGGCGAGCGAGCGAGACGCAGCCGCCATATAATGTTTTGGTCTAATAACATCGTGGCAGAGAAATGAAATGAATGAAATACGAGTGAGTAAAAAAGGCCGGGAATGTGAGATGAAAATAGAGCCGGAGCTTCAACTCGTAGTAAAAGTCACACGGCTGGGCGCTGCCGTTTATTGTGTGTTGTGAAATGAAAAAAAAAAAAAAAAACAATGTAAAAAGTTGGCATCGGCTTCCATTTGACTTTTGCTTATTTATTGTGAGCAGTTAATCCATAGCACAGATGAATTCATTGTGCACTTTTTTTTAGGAATCTAAGGGGGGGGGGGATGTATTGGAGGCACAACGTTTGTGATCACTTCCTGTTAAAATAACAAACAAAGACAAAATACAATTTTTGATACTTTGGCCATCCGAGGCAAACGTCACCATAGATGTGAAGGTCAGCAGTGAGCATCACACTCGATGAGACAAACAAAACAACAATGGACAGATGAAAACACAGTTGTATCAGAATATAAAGCTCAGCTGCTGTCGGCTGTTGTTTTAACCCGCTGCCTGCCACAATATGAGAAATGCATCCTCCCATCATGAAAAGTGTCTCAGTCTTCCTTGAGCAGCATCAGGTTTAACTAACTTTATTAACTAGCCTTGCGTCACAGCACGCACACGGATGCATTTTCAGCGGTGCGTTTGGTTTCCTGCAGGATTCAGGTCGTCGCTCCGAGCGACTTCAAAGAGAGACAGAGAGAGAGTTGCTTCCGCGTTTCCCCTCCTGCGTCCTCGCGGTGCACGGGAGGAAAAAAAAACAGAAAAACAAAGGCAGCTGGATACAAGAGCGCTCCTTAAAAGCCTCCCTCGGCCTTCGCCATCGATGCTTTTAACCTCACACAAGTGGACCACTCTGCCATTTTATTTTCTCCCGTCTCTGATCTCTCTCTCTCTCTCTCTCTCTCTCACGCTCCACCTCCTTCTCTCAATCAATTCGTCCGACTGTCCTCGTCCTCCATTCCCTTTCAGAGCTGCTGGCTCTTTGCAGGTAGGTGAATTGCTGCTGGCCTTTCTAGCTGCAGGCTACATCGAGCTGCTTCACCAGCAGCGACACGGTCGTCGTTTTGGGAACTTTCACTGAAAAAATATATTTACGACTGTAGCGTGAATGTAGGCACATACATACACATACACTAAATGCACATGTGCATGTCAATTATCGTCATTAAGGCTGCGAGATCTGTCCAGGGGCGACTGCAGACGACTTCACGTACGGCAACTCTATTAAGACAAACTCATTGCAGTCGAACGAACGATAGATAGCTTGATAACTAGATAGATAGATAGATAGATAGATAGATAGATAGAGATAGATAGCTAGATAGATAGATAGATAGATAGATAGATAGAGATAGATAGATAGATAGATAGATGGATAGATAGATAGATAGATAGATAGATGGATAGATAGATAGATAGATAGATAGATAGATAGATAGATAGATAGATAGATAGATAGAGATAGATAGATAGATAGATAGATAGAGATAGATAGCTAGATAGATAGATAGATAGATGGATAGATAGATGGATAGATAGATAGATAGATAGATAGATAGATAGATAGATAGATAGATAGATAGACAGTAAACTGCACTTGATGACTTAGGACTGACTCTTAGCGCAACAGAGCACAGCACAAATACATGAGGTGTCCAAAAACTTTTTTCCACCCCTGTACTCGTCCTAATAATGTCAAATGGCTTCTCTCCTGATTGTTTCCGCAGGAGCAACGCTTCTGTTTGAAGCACTGATTGCGGAAGGGGCCTTAATCTGAAATCTTGATTGATTTGTTGTTAGCGACACCACACAATAGTGGGTCACGTGGTGGAGCAGAGCCAGGTGAGGGAGGGGCTCCACGCGGCTCTGATGAATGAGGCGTGAGCGGCAGGACGGGGCGCCGGGGGTCAGGAACAAGAAAACAATTTATTACACAAAACCTCCTGTGGAGTGACGGCGAGGAGACGGAGGCGACGCGCAGAGTAACAGACCAATAAGCCAAAGTAGCATATGTGCTTGTCTAAACGCGTGTTAATGACTGTGTACGGTCTTTTTCCCCCCTCTTTCTTTCCTTGATGACAAATGCATGCAAATTGAATTCCTGCAGGAATACAATGTGCACAAAGCCTGGCGGCGGCTCCGAGAACGGCTGCTTTGTTGGACTATTACGGGGCCCCCTGAGGGGGGGCCGTCCCCGGAGGGCCGAGGTGTCAGTGTGGCTGTCACCGAGACACACACACATACAAGCAGGCAGCGGGCCATGGGAAACAGGCCTCCCTCTCTCACCTTGAATCTCCTCCGCTTTCACTTCTTTCTTTTTTTCCTCCTCTGTCTCATTGAAATCTATTGTGTTTTACCAGACGCTGACAGAGTTCCTCTCCTCTCCTCTGGCCGTCGCTCCAACAGCGACTATGTCCTAGACACAGCAATAAAAAACGACCAAATGGGTTTAAAGTGACGGCTTGACTTTTTTTTTTTTTTTTTTCAATTCAGTCAAATGTTTGTACATTGTGACAAAACATGACTTCAACAAATCTCCAGAGTGTTGATTTAAATTCTTTCCCCGCCTCTTTCAGGACGGCGTGTCGCCGAACCGCTCCTTCGACGGCTCCTCTGGCCTGCCGGGAGTCAACAACAGTCTCTCCTTTAACGGTGGGTGGAAGTTTTTCTTTCCAGGCTGTTTGTGTTTCTCTCCTGCTTCTCTCGACTGTCTCTTGACCGTAGATAAATTGTCTGTGCCTCCTCTTCCTCTTCCTCCTCCTCCTCCTCCTCCTCCTCCTCGGGTCGCCAGGCAGAGAACACAGTTTATACAAAGGGGACAGCATGCTTGTTTCAAAATAAAAGTCAGTTCCTCGGCCATGTGTTTTAGTTTTCAAACAGTGCTTAAAGTGGAATGTACCTATATTTTTTCTCCCGACATTTAAATCATTCCCTGTTTTCTAATCACCCCGTTAACATGTGACCTTAGGGCCCGGTTCTGCTGGTTTTAATGCTCATTGAAAATCCATAGGGTTATAACTATAATCTATGGAATCTGCGCTGAGCATTATTTCCTAATAGTGGGGAAAATGGCCCATTTGCGGCCGTTGCTTATTGGCTTTTGGACGAATGTCGCCATACAGCCTCCGGCTAATTGGACCATTTGGACCGTTAGTGCTTGATGTGCAACCCCGATACTTTCGCCAAGGCTTAAGCACAGTTTCCCCTCAAAGGGATGGAGGGGAATTTTTACTTGTTACCTTCTGGCACACCCACACACGCACACACACGTGCACAACCACGGCTTCACTTCACACTTCACAAGTCCTCTTCGCTCGTTGTCGCTGCCGCTGATTATTATTATCTTGTTTAAAAAAAAAAAAGAAAAAGAAAAAACGGCATCAAAAATAGGCGGCCGGTCACATAATTTAGAAAAAAAAAGTGCCTATGGAAGAGCTGCGTTTCGTAATTATGGAAAGTAAACAACGTCTCCGGCATTGGGGTCGGAGCGTCAGGAAGGAAACATCTCCCGCACAGCTGTAATTAGAGCCGCTCTGCCTTCACCCGCACTTCTTCTCTTTAATGTCCCTCAAGGTTGTTCCGCTTGTTTGTTAGCTCTTTGTTTTAGCTGCAAAGTGTGTGTGTGTGTGTGTGCGTGCGTGCGAGGTGTTACTTCTTTGTGTGTTGTTTCCCATTTTCTGACTAAGTGGCTCACTCCTGCTCCTCTGCTGCCAGTGTGGTGTGCGTGCTTGTCTACTGATATCTGTCCCTCTGTGTGTGTGTGTGTGTGTGTGTGTGTGTGTGTGTGTGTGTGTGTGTGTGTGTGTGTGTTTGCCCGCCTGCTTGTCTGCAGCTGAGTGTGTTAGTTCAGGGATTGCTGGCCCGTGCGGCGCTGTTGATTTTGTGTGTTTGTCCTCGACCTGGTAAACACCTCTGACCTTGAACACTTGAACACACTTTTTCGCTGTGCGGCGCCCCAATGGTGTCACTCGCACACAGCGGCAGCGGCGGCAGCGCGCGTGCGTGTGCACGTGAGGATGCTGCTCCCCTAATGAACGCCCCCCCCACCACCACCACCAAATCCATTTTAGTTGGCATTGAAGTCCAAATGAAATGAGTCCTTTCTTGTCCTTGCACTGAGGTGTTGCTCTTCAGAAGAATAAATTGAGTTTAATGATTCTCTACATATGTATTTATGCAGATGTGTTGTTTATTTATTTATTTATTTCCCTTTATATTCTTGCTCCCATTATGACTTTCTTTTCCCATTTTATTTATTTTTTTTCTTTTCCGTTCACTGGGAATTCACCCGTTGCTTTTGCAGAGAATTAATCTGTTGACCAGGTGTAAAATTCACTCGGTTGGGCCTTCCACATGTTTTGCAAACACCTGGCAGAATTGCCATTATCCTTTTATGACATCACACAGGGCTGGTTTCTAGTCATTTAGCGCACCGTGTCTTATAATTGGGAGATTATTTTCAATTCACAGGGACATTTTCACACATTAATGATTTATCATCTTAACAAACATGCAAATACATGAATGATTTATTATATAATAAAAATGTGCAGATGTTTGTCATCGACCTTTATTGCTGGATGCAGACGTTTGGAGCTGAGAGGGAAATAAAAGCTACATGAATGGCCCACAGGCACTGAACAACGACTCATAACTGCAGGGAAAACAAAGATAAGAAGAAGGAAAAGCGGACGCTTGCATGCACCCACCGAGTCTTTGCGTTTTTTTTTGTTTTTTTTTTCACTTCAAAGGTTGTGTGTCTGTGTGTAGGAGAGGTGAATGAAGAATGAGTTTCTGACAGTTCGGCTGATTAAGGTGCTGGCAGGAGGGTGAAGAGAAGGAGGAAGTTTGGGGAGGAAAACAGCCGAGGAGATAAATGACAGTCAAAATATCAGATTCCACGAGAGCCACCCTGAGAAAAAACAAAACAAAAAAGCAGGTGATTAGTGAGACTGTAGAGAGATGAGAGGACGCTGCGTCCCCTCCTCCCCGCTGCAGCGGCGTGCGATATTCCCGGCGTGTGTCGCGGTGACAGCGGCGGGCTGCGAGAAGTGATGACTGCATGTAAATGGTGCTCGGGCGGATTGTGCGTCCGTGCGTCAAGTTGTCAAAGAGTCGTTTATCAAGCACACGCAGTCGCATCTGTGAGCTGCATCTGCAGTGGAAGAAAAAAAAAAAAAAGAAATCTGTAGATGCAGGAAAGCTGCTGAGCTGCTCTCATCCTCTTTTTGTTTTCTCTCAGCTTATCGCTTTTCTCCATCTTGCCATCTTTCTTTTGTCTCTCTCTCTCTCTCCCGCTGGAGTCGTCGCTTCAAAAACTTTTTTTCTCTTTTTGTGAGCGCAGCTCTCCTGTGAGTTTACATCCACGCTCACCTCTTCTAACTCGTGTCAAAAATAATTGTTCTGAATAAACACAAATCTATGGAAAAGTAAACCAACTCCAAGGGAAGAAAAAAAAGCGACGCAGCACGCGCTAGTTAGTTGCTCCACTTTTATTGGTGGGGTTGGTCTAAATGCTGGATGAGCAGCACCGCATCCGTCCTGCCAAGCTCTAATCTGCATTTTCAGACGTGTCTCGGAAAGCCGAAACCAATCGGATTCTTCACAGTCGGGGTGCGGGGGGGGGTGGGGGGGGGGGGGGGTTAGAATGTAACTGTCGCAAGGTGCCAATAAAAGCCGTAAGAAAAGAAGATATGCAGGAAAGCAACTAGCCTAGTCCAGTCGAGTCGCTGCTGAAAAGATTAACATTGATTCCGCTTCAGCAGCTCACGTTTGGTTCTTAGCCACTGAAATATTGAAGGTTTTTTTTCCCCCAAAGTGTAAGATGTGTTTTCTAAATTGCTTCCGATTGGCTACTTTGGCAAGTTTAGTTTGTAGTTTGGTTGCTGATGAACTCAACTGGCAGTATGTGTTGCTCTTTGTTGAACTTTTGGCTCATACTGATCCAAAAGTTACACCCCCCCCTCATTTTTTTCTTATTATTGTCACGTGTGCTCATCTCGGTGTACAGAGTTTATTTTTTTCCCTCTGGCTCAACCGACATCAAAGCCGCAGTGCCGTCTTTTAACAACGGCCGGCTTGTTTCGCCTGGCTTGTTTTGTTTTTCAAGAATAATGCGAGTCGCTGCGATCAATGTGTTCCTTCCCTCTCCGTCCCACCAGTAAAGAGGACGAGGCAGCAGCAGGATCAGCACCTCGGACCTCCACTCGTCCCCGTCCTGCCGCTGCACTCGCACTTGCACTATTGTAACGTGGGTGCAGCGCTGCTCTGATAATGACTGTGGCTGCTGCATCCCAGCCTGCTAGCTGCTGCCTCTATGATCTATGATAGAAGGCCTGATTAGCCATGGCTTGTTTGTTTGTGTTGTTCAAAGTAAGTCCAGGACGCTGCTGGACCAAACAGAATCACTGGCAATAGATACACGTTTCAAAGTTTCAAAGCAGCTCCAGAAGGTTTACTCATGTTTTTTGTTTTTAATATGATATTATTGTTTTCTCTCGCTGCTTCTCAGTGACCAATGGGAGTTCTCACATGGACGAGGTGGAGGACGGCGAGCTGTACCGGCGTGGCTCGGACCTCCACAACTCCTCCCTGCACTCCTACTTGCAGGACAGGTGGGTGCTGGTGGAGGCTTTTTTCTAACATCACATTCAGGCGGCTTTCTTTAGCTTTAGCTGTAATAAGACAAAATCACAAAACTAAACTCTTGTACTCGTGTCTGTAGTCTGGTTCCAAAACTTGTTTCCACTACTACTGGATTATTGGTGTCTCTCTCATTTTGCCCTTGCTTTTCTATTGTACTGGTACGGAACTGTGGAAACTTTTAATATGTGTTAATAGCAAAATGATTTATTTGAGACCAGTATTTTTTTTTTTTTTTACTCATCTTTACAATAAAGATGGTGAAGATAAAAAAATTAAAAAAAGATCAAATAAATCAAGGTTCGAGAAAAATCACAGTGCCGTGTCTGAATGTTCCAGGGAGAACTCTCGCACCTCCAGCCCGGCTCAGCCCCAGTGCCCCCCCCACAACCACAACCAGAGCCAGCGGCAGTTCCAGCACGTCAAGGCCTCCAAGAGCATGGACCTGGGTACGGCTCAGAACCAGCAGCCCACTGGTGGGGACATTTCACTTCCTCTGAGCACGGAACCGCACGGAACGGCACGGAACGGCACAGCATGGCACAACGGCTGCATGCGCACGTGGCCTCGCGGCCAACCGACGCTCGGCTGCTGCAGCAGCGACGCATTCACACGCTAACGCCCTCTCACATGCACACGCAACCGCTTATAAAGTCGCTCTAACGCGCTCACACGTTAATTTGTTTTTCCCTGGTCGTTTGCATGAAAAGCTGATTGTGATAATATTCCAAACATAACGCTCGACCAGCTTGACTGCTGCATCTTTAATTGTTTAGTAAAGAATGCTATCTTCATGGCGCAGACACCGTTGGAAGAGGTAAATCATCCAGGCAACGCGCCTCTGGTCCCTTTTTAAACTGACAAGTCTTGACGCTTGGACAAAAGGCTCCGGCTGCAGCCGAACAGGCTCCGCCTCCCGCCATCAACCCTGTCACCTGCCGCCTGATTGCCGATAGCACGATGTCGAGGTCCGGTGATATTTCACCGGTAAAAAGTCAAAGCGGTGGACATGCGTGTGTGTGTTTTTGCGTTGGACGGGGGTGGCGCCGTCTGACGGAGGCCTATTGTTTCAAATGTCATCGCGCTCAGCCGCCGTGGTGCTGGTGTCCAGTGCCAGGAGAAGAGAGAGAGCGTTCAGACGTCACCTCTTCAGAATAAATAACAGCCTGCGTCTGTGCACTTTTCACATTCTAAGATGCACAAACATCACAACCATTTTATTTTACTTTTTTTCTTGCAAAACCAGAATGCAGCCAATGTCAAGGCAGTGTATCAGGTGCAGTGCAGTAGTGGGACACGCCAACCTCTGAGATTGAGATGTTTGCGTGTCCTCAGACGGTGTGCAGGGGAGGACCTTCCGTCTGTAGCGAGGGATGTTATCTCCTCAGACAAGCCCCCAAATCCTCCCCAATCCCCCTCTGCCCTTTGGCCCGTTTTCCCAGCACGGCCTCTGTCTGGAAGGTTGAGCAGAGCATCCTGCTGGCACATCACAAGCAAAGAACAGCTGAGAAGGTGCAGACGGTTCCTGAGTACTGGTGGAAAAAAAAAAAAGAGAGAGAGAAAGAGCACAGCAAGCAGTTGCTGCGACTTCTTTTCCCCAGCCACTGCGATCGTTTGGGAGCTTTAAGAGTTTGTTTGGCAAAGCACAGGACCTAAAGTTCCTGGAACTATTAAAACTTGAGTGATGAAGGCTTCAGAGTAAAAGGTTTCTAACTCCAACTATTTGTATTTTAAGTTGGAATTATCAATCAAATACCAACTCCTCAACTTTCCTTACCTTGATGAAACCACACAGAAATTGGAGACCTAATATTTCAAAGCATCTTGTAGTATCCATTAAACGCTATCAGCCAGTCAGGCAGGTATCGAGTTAAGGCAGCTCTACCATCTCGACGTGCACTTAATTTAATTACTGGTCGCTTGCAAAATGTTGCAGGCTGCAGACTGGAAATCTGACAAGATATCAAGTCTCTGCTTTTTCCAGTGATCAGATCAGATTTGTGTCTCCCAAAAAAAAAAAAAAAAAAAAATCAAACCATGTGCTCAGGTCAGAGTTAAAAAATACACAGTGTGGCTTCAGGCTCCAGACGGTTGGCAGGATCTGCTCTCCACAGTCTGCAAGGTGACCGTCTCCCCAGCGCCAGTCTTCCACTGCTGTGGTCCATCCAGCGTGACTTTAATTTGCTTTGTTCAAATCAGGATCTGTCTTTGCATGCCACATAAAAAGAGAAGTAAAAAAAAAGAAAAAAGAAGAAAAATAATCTTTAAAATCTAATTATAGTGGCCAGAAGGTCTGGACTGAAAATAGATGTTGCGCTGGCAGTTTGAAAGTCCGTCTCATGCGTCTGATTTGGCTGATAAACAGAGATGAGGCTGCCCACTGCCTAATTAGGACAAATAACATATGGCTGCTACACGGAGAAACACAGCCGCTGACGATCTTTTTTCAAAACCGTCCTCGCCGTTGTGTCTTTCAGCCCGACACCGTTTGTCAGGTGAAAGACAAACATCTGCGGCTACTTTTGCAAAATGGGAGAGAAACTTTCTCACTGTCTGCCGTCTGCCGGTTGTCTTACACACACACACACACACACACACACACACACACACACACATGCACACGTGCGTGCCCACAAAGAGAGAGCTAGAGTTACGCTGCAGGCTTGGTTTTCATTAGGAGACTATTTTCAAGGAGAAGCCATGACATTGTTTGGTTTTTGCGGTGTGTGTGTGTGCGTGTGTGTATGTGTGTGTGTGTGCGTGAGCGTGCTTCGCACGTTTCACTGCTACCAGTCCATATGTTACTCGTCGGAGAAATTTTGCAGGAGGGAGAAAAATGAAAGAAAAGCAAAAAGGAGGAGACAAGGTTGGGGGGGGATTGATGATCGGCCGTGATGGAGAGAGCGGCGATCAAAAGAGGCGGAAGGGGGAGGAGCCGCCGCTGGATGATATCAGTGTAACTCAAGGAAAAGTGAAAATACTGGCGGCGGAGGGGAGGGTTGGGATGGATGGGGAGGCCGCAGGGCCAGGAGGTCAGAGGTCGGGAAGGGTTAGGGGAAAGTAGCCCAGGGAGAGTGAGGGCGGGGGGGGATATTCATCGGCTGTGTGATGGATGAGGTGAGTGAGAGGAGGAGAGAGGAAATGACTTCAGAGGCAGTGGATCTGACTTGACATGGCTGCTGCCGCTGGTAGTGCTGGTAGTGCTGGTGGTGCTGGTGTTGGTGTTGGGGTGGGGGGTGTGTGTGTGGGGGGGGGGGTGATCTGCTGATCACTGTGGAAAAAAAAAAAGAAAGAAATTTAAAAAACGTGATTTAACGTCTGTCTTCTTTTCTCTTCCAGTGGCCGACGAGAGCAACGTGGCCTCCCTCGCTGGAAGCCCTGCAGGTGAGTGGAGTTCTGCTGAAGCCTGCGCCTGATAAACGTCTCGCTCGCTCGTCTCGGTTCCCTGGCAAACATGTGGATGGTCTGTGGGAGGCTCTAAACACAGGGCTAAGTTCACTGTGTAAACCATTTGGGCCTTTGGCAGGAAACACAGTGGGCATGATACTGGAAATAGGGAATCTTTTCCAGAAGGTGGGTCCACACTTTCTGCTCCCCTGTGGTGCTTGAATACGTGAGACTCTCTTCTTCAGTTTTGGAATGAAAACTTCTTCAAGTTACCAACAAAAAAAAAACGTAACTGTCAAAAGTGCGATGATGTGGACGACTGAGAGGCTTCACAGACGTACAAATGGAAAGAGTGGAAGCTTGAAATAGAAATTCCACCGCAAACCTCAGCGACGTTGGAGGATCAACAGAAGATAAAACGTGTTGAGTTAAACAAGCTCGCCGATGGCGGACGGCAGAAACGCATCGTCAGCGTTTTAGCCCTCCATCAAGTGCAGCTTGTCTGAAGCTGTTTGATTGATGGATTATTTTTTGGTGTGTCCTTTTTTTTTCAGGCGAGGATAGAAGGAGCAGGCAGTAAACGACCACTTGTGAATCCCTCCTGTTAGCCTGAACTTATATTGTTTCAGATTTAGTGTCAAACTTTTCTCCTCGGCGTCGCCTTGAAGTCTGGCCTCACTTTCTCTGCTGCCTCTTGAGAGCACTTTGCTTCTTGTCACTGCATGTGTATGTGCTCTTTTTTTTTTGATTAAGGTTTTTTTTTATTTACTTTTATTTTTTTGCCGCTGTCAATCAGTCCTGTCCTGTCCACCTTCTGCATTCAAGACATTTAGTTCCTTGTCGTGGAGCAGTCGAGCAAGGTGAGGAAGAGTGGGCGGCTGTCAATGATTCGAGCGAGGCTGGAACTCTGGGACCCAAGTGACTTTCCTCTCTACCACATTACATCGCTCACTCTCTCCCTTCCTCTCTCTCTCTCTCTCTCTCTCTCTCTCTTTCTCTCTCTCTCTCTCGCTCTCATTCTTTCTCTCTCTCTCGCTCTCATTCTTTCTCTCTCTTTCTCTCTCTCTCTTTCTTTCTCTCTCTCTCTCTCTCTCATTCTTTCTGTCTCTCTCTCTCTCTCTCTCTCTTTCTCTCTCTCTCTCTCGCTCTCATTCTTTCTCTCTCTCTCTCTCTCTCTCTCTCTCTCTCTCTCATTCTTTCTCTCTCTTTCTCTCTCTCTCTTTCTTTCTCTCTCTCTCTCTCACACACACACACACATATATATATATATATATACATACATATATATATACAGTATATGATGTGACATGAGAACGGAGGCGAGGGAGCGTTTTACACAGGAAATGAGATTTAATGAATATGTATTGGAAAAAAAATACAACTTGTCGGCGGGGACTGTGGCCTCAGTCACATGTTTTCCTCATAACAGACATGTGATGTTTCCGTTTGCTTGAAGCGACAGTAAAGACATTTTACACTCTCGTGTTTGCTGGATGGTAAATGAATAATTAGTGAGCCTAAAACAAGACCCCAACACCATTAATTATTATTAGTATTGTTATTTGTTGTCCTGTGATCTGTTTCCGCTTCCAGCGCGTCTTCTTTAATTGGCAAACATGAGAGATCCACATGAAGGAGGTGTCGGAGTTTGTGCTCGCTAATTACTAAACAGGAAGTCAACATCAGACGAATCTGGCGCGTCCGTCCGTCCGTCCGTCCATCCATCCATCTATCGTCTTGGGTTTTCTCTCCTTTATTGCTCCTCTGTCTCAGCTCTGGATTTGATCACACGCAGTTCATAGCAGAAGAAAAAAAAATGATTATGGTTTTATTTTGTTTTCGCCTTTTTTATTGACTTGGAGTCTCGGACCGTTGGCAAGCGTGCACCAAATTTCGAGACCTTTTGTGTGTTCTTTTGCCGAGCTTTCTTTCGTTTTTCTTTTTTTTTTTTTCTTTTTTTTGCCTGATTTGAGCAGAACCCTCGGCCGTGCTCGCCGCTGCTCCTGCTCTCCTGTGGCGCTGAATCCTGTTTTCCCATTTTGCTAAAGCCTATTTACACATTCCCCGTGTACCTGCAGCCCGTCAGCGTGTCTCCTGTTTTACAATGCCACGTCGCCCAGAGAGTCGTTTGAGAGCGTTTGCTTGGCAAGCACGGAACTTCTTCTTTCTTCTTCTTTTTTTTTCCCCCCTTGTTTCCTCCCAACCCACTTTTCTTTTGCTCTAATGTATTTTTTATAGCTGAAATTCTTCCAAGAAGCCAGCGAGCGCTGAGACTTCAGACAGCTGCGCGGTCTTAAGCAAAGAGTGGCGACTCTGGTGGAATCCTGGCGAGTGAGCAGTTTAAAGACAATCAGTTCTTGGAACGCTGCTTTTTTGTTGGTTTTTTTATTTTATTTTTTTTATTTCCCGCCTCGTTCCCTCCACACCCTGAGAAACCACCGGGCAGCAGAACCCTCACAGACACCCAGACCACTGTGGCTCTGACTGGGTAATGGAAAGTCTCTATAACAGTGTGGAAACTCAGATAGCGGGAGCCTCTGAGAATTATCATATATTGAATTAGCCTTTTCGCCCAGACTGGGATGCAAAGGGATGGATGGAATTGGGAGGCAGATTTACAAAGTCTTTTGTTTAGTGTTTGCAGCAGAGGTTTCAGCCGGGCACCAAATCTGAAATCCCCTAAATTAAAAAGAAAACAAAACAAAAAATACAAGAAATGACGTAAACACTGCAGCCCTGCCCCGCATACGCGTTAATGCTAAAGTAGAAAACCAGAGCCTTTGCATTCCTGCCAGTGCACTTGCGTGTGTGTGCACGTGCTGCTCCTGCTGGGCTTTGTGGTCAGTCGGGCCTCTGTTTGAGCGCCCGCCGCTGGCAGACGGAGAAATAAAACATGCTCACCGCTGCCAGAGGGGAAGAAAAAAAAAAAAGCAGATTTGGCGTTTGCAACGGTTACAGTAACACAAGAGGTGCTTTAAGATTAGTTCCAAATAGTTTTCAGATGGTCGGAGAGGCGTTGACGGGAACGGCATCACACAGGATCATAATCACGGCCAGAGGGGAAAAAACCTGTCATTAACCTTTCTTCTCTGCAATTGTAAAGGCAGCCAGCGGCGGCGGTGCCGTCAAACTCGCTGCTGATTGGACGCTGCAAACGGCTGCAGCCATGTTTGCATCAGAGGTTGGGGGGGAACAGTCCTTGTATGTGTGTCTGTTGGTTACTGTGTGTGGGTGGGGGTGTGTGGGTGGTATATCCATAAAGAATATACAGTAAAGTGGGGGATTATAACCGGACATAAAGGCACTTAAAGGACTTGGCAGAAAACAAGTGGAAATTATTATTGTTATTATTTTCTCCAAAGTGCACTCAAGAGTGACCGCACAGGTCCAGTTTGAAAGAAGTGGAGAGTAACAAGGCTTTCATTCTGAGGAGCTGTTTCTCCTCCTCCATGTTCTGCATGGAGACACTTCATTCATTGTTTTGGGGGCATTTTAATATCTCTGCAGCACTTTGCCTCTTTCACTTGAGTTTTTATTTCTTTAGTTTTTTTTTTTTTCAGCCTCGTCCGGCTCTGAGCCCTGCTCCCTCCCTCTCTCCATCCCTCTCTCCATCCCTCTCTCCATCCCTCTCTCCCCACCTCCCTCTCTTCCTCATTGCTGCCAACGCCATTCAGGCTTAGTGGCTGACAAGCAGGCGAAGAAGATTAGGACAAGCAGCATCCCTCAGAATGTGGACTGTGTTTGTGTGTGTGTGTGTGAGTGTGTGTGTAAGGAGCAGCGTGACACTATAGGGGTGGGGGGGAGGGTGGGGGTGTACTGCTGCGCTCCATTGTCTCAGCGTCTCCCTGGTGGAAAGTTGTACTTTGGCTCCGGCCGTCTCTCTCCGTCTTCAGAGAGTGTGATTGTCTCTCGGCTTCTCTCTCATCTTTCATCCCTCCCTCCGTTTCCACTGCCCACTGCCCCCCCCCAACCCTCCCCCGATCCCCTTCCCTCCCTCCCTACCCTCCCCCCACCAACTCTGCCTGGTGGCTCTCAGACTTTTCTGCGTCTGTCACATTGAAAACATCTTTTTTTTTCCCTCCTCTTCCTCGTCACGCCGCGCAACAAGGAGGCCGTCTGTCTTATTTAGCACTCAACCCCCCCACTCCTCCTCTTCCTCCCTTTTCCCGTTACATTAAGAGCCCGTCCCCTCCCACCCCCGCTCTGTATAACCATTGCCCTTTGACCCCTCACCGCCGTCTCTGGCGGCGAGCCAATAAAGGTGAGCAGCAATCGGGAGACGTTGCGGCGCCGTCGTTCCTCGCCGAGCCGACGATTCATCACCACGATCAGGGCGCAGCTGATGAAGGACGGCGTTCGGAACGTCGGGTATCATATGAAGCCTGGGCGAGCGAGGGAGGGAGGGGAGAGAGAGAGAGAGAGGGTAAATCCATTAGTTTCTGCCTCAGACTTATTAGTTTCAGTCGGTGAGATGAATCCGTTGTGACGGAGTGCTCGGTGTGTGTGTGTGTGTGTGTGTGTGTGTGTGTGTGTGTGTGTGTGTGTGTGTGTGTGTGTGTGTGTGTGTGTGTGTGTGACGAGCCTGTCGCTGCTAATTGCGGCGCCGGCCTTCAGTTGCGATGAGAAACGTCCAGTTCCGTGTGTGACGATGAATCAGACTCCACTCCGTCTGACGGATCGAAAAAGCTTTTTACAAAAAGCTTTTTACAAAAAGCTTTTTACAAAAAGCTTTGCACGGCTCTGGTGGGGTTGTTTTGTCTTTTTTACATTTCAGGAGTGTAACATGCGTCTCTGCGCCCCACTGCAGCACACCACGTGCAAACACACCCTGGAATCAATTAATGAATCACACTCACACACACACACACACACACACACACACACACACACACACACACACACACACACACAGACCTTAGAAATAGACATTATAGTGGAAACCCTGTACAAACCTGGCACACTGTCATTGTTTTTAACTGACTGTGTCGTACATATTTTCTCCTTCTGTTCTTTTCTTTTTAAATGGGGTGCAACATCGCTCAAAGCGCAATTTTGTTGTCATTACTTGTAGTGCGAGGACAATGAAAGCTGTTCTATTCTATTCTGCGCAGAGACGTCGTCCACAGTAACGGCTGTGTTGCGGCTCTTTTTCGCGACAGAAAACTTTTCACAGCGTCTGCATCTGGGGAAAGAAACACCAGACAGAAAACGGGTTCTTGTGCGTTCTAACGATGACCTGTAGGAAGAGAGCCAGACTCTCTCTCTCCCTCTCTCTCCCTCTCCCTCTCTCTCTCTCCCTCCTGGAAAGAGAGAGAGTCGAAACGGGCTCAGCTGCTCTGCTCGCTGCCGTTTTTTTATTTTATTTTATTTTATTTTTTTTTGACTTTGAAGGCAACCCTCCACCGTCCTGCCAGCAGAACCGTCCCGGGACGGCCCGGAAGTCTCTCCGCCTTCATGTTTGCTTCTGTTTTTCCTCCTCTATTATTTGTTTTTTTTTCTGTCTTTTTTTAATTGATATTTTCTCCCCCCTTCCTCTCTGCTGCTCCATCTCTCTCTCCGTCGCTCTCATCCCGCCGCCTCTTTTTCCCGTCCAGCCTCGGTGTCTCTTTGTGTCCTCGTGTGCAGTTTCTCCTGTGTCTCCCTGCCAAGCTGCCACTTTCATATCGTCTCCGCCAGACCACTGTGTCACTAATGTCTTTCTTGTCATCCACTCTCCCCTCCCCCAGCCCCCCCCCCTCGCCCCCCTCCCACCGACCACCCTCCTTCCCCCTCCCTGCCCCCCCCACCCTCGACTCTCTTTTTAAAAGCAGCTTAATTCTATCATCGTGCAGTTGGACAGCGGTAATTACGTTTGCGACACAAATCCCGCCGCACGCAGCAAAAATTCTCTGCGCTCGCGCGTGCGTGAGTGAGTGAGTGCGTGCCGGCCGATCGTGCACTCGCAACCCTTTCCCCGGGGCACCGCAGCAAACACACACACACACACACACACACGTCTGTAGCTGCAGTTTGTGTCCCAGTTCTCTGCTGTAGTTTGACCCTTGACCCCTGGCTTCTGAGGAGGGACATTACAGGCAGGCATGGATCCTATAGGCCCAATGGCTGTCCCCACTGACGTGCACAACTGGTGGACGCGTCTCGGCCTGTTTGGGATGACTAATGTAGCGTAGCGTCCGACGTCGGATTAGCTTATTTTATTTATTTATAATGTTTTTTTTTTCGGAGTGTTGTTGGCAGTCGGCGAGGCGATTAGAGGCTGAATGAAGGGAATAAAGTGAATAATACATCAGAAATCCTGCGGCGTCCTCGTTGAGTTCACTGGCTATGGTTCAATTGTGTTACTGGCAGAAATTTAAAACAAAAATGAAAAGCCACAGTCCTCTGGGTTTTTAAGCAGAAGCCTGAAAATGACTATGTCCCTCTCAAACTGGATCATGAAATTGAACAATCAGAACAAACAAACAAACAACAAACTAAAAAAGAAAGGAAAGATAAACTCTCACCAGTGCCAAAACCTCAGACGGTTAACAACTTTATTCAGTGTTGTCCAACAATAAAACCTGTGCACCCCACAATGAAAGATGAATGTTTATCTTTCAATTGCAAAGTTGTCTGAGACAAAGAAACAAAAAACAAAACAAAAGCATCAGCCTGTATTTAAACTCCTCAACCATCTCTTGCTGTTTCAGTCAGGACTAATCAAAAAAACAGACCAATCAGAGCAGCGTCAGGAGGTCATGTGACCTGTTTACGACGTGGTCTCTCCCATGTCGCAGCTCCTCGTTCATCTCTTGTCCTCGCTGCGGCCCACTTGCATTATGCATGTACATACACTTGGTCTGTGTGTGTGTGTGTGTGTGTGTGTGTGTGTGTGTGTGTGTGTGTGTGTGTGTGCGCGCGTGAGAGAGAGAGTGTGTGTGGTTAATGGCTCTTTAAAGAGATGTGGAAGACACATCAGGCCTTTCATCTTCACTGCTTTTAGAAAAAGAAAGACACACACACACACACACACACACATACACACACACATATTTTGGAGCAGTGGTGTGTGTAGGGAATCATTAGCTAAAGTGATGCAGGTCCGGCCATCATGAATCACAGCGGCATCATATCGACATGCCAGAGCCAGCGAGGAATCTCAAGCGTGTGTATCAGTGTGTGTGTGTGTGTGTGTGTGTGTGTGTGTGTGTGTGTGTGTGTGTGTGTGTGTGTGTGTGTGCAGGGATTTCTAGTACTTTGAGCTGGCAGCGAGCCCGGCCTCCCTCCGCTCTCCCCCATTTTTCTCTGCCACCACCACGCTCGCTCTCTCTCCCCCGGAGGAAACTTAATTTGCTCTCTTCCTGTCACTCCTACTGTCTCCTGCTCTGGATGACAGCAAGTTCTGCGGCTCCTCCACCGCTTTGACCGCTTAGCACCATCCTTCCCAGGTGGTGTAGAACATCATGGCGTGCTCCAGCTAAAACAGACTCCCAATCTTTTTTTTTTTTTGAAAAGGAAAACTCACCCTTCCTCCTCCTCATCCCACTTCCTCCTTCTCTTCCTCCTCCTCATCTTTCCTATTCCTCCTCCCTATCCCTCTTCCTACTCCTTCCTCTTCCTTCCTCCTCTTTCCTCCTCCTCCACCGCTCTCCTCCTCCTTCCCTCCCTCTCGTCAGCCGTGGCCGTCCTTCCATCATTCCGTCTGCTCCTACCCCTTCGTCTCAAGCTAATATCTCTCGCCGAGTGCTGGTGATGATGGATGGAGTGCAGGGAATAGTGGAGCGGTTGCTGCATCCATCACAGAGCTCCCAGACCTTTTCTTCCCTCCTGGCACGGTGGCTTTTCTCCAAGGTTCAGCGGCGTCGCCGTCGCCACGGCGGCGCGTTGTTAGAGAACCAAGAGCCAAGAAACAGAGAGCAGTGATCCTGTTTAATGGATCGGACTCGGAGCCGAGTCTGAACACTTGTTTCTACTAATGGTTGTTGAAGTGCTTTCATGAGCCCGTTGCGTGCAGCACAATTGGCTTCACATTCACTGAAAGAAACAGTTGCAATGTTTGCATGTACTTTGATTTGCAATCTGTTTGCAAATCAATCAGCCATTTGTTTTTGGTTTGTTCGGGGTTTTCTTTTCAGTTCAGGGTCTGAATCAATGTCTGCCTCCTTTATGAACCTGTGATCCTTTTTCTGCACGCAGCTAAAAACATCTAGAGTCTTGATTCAGAAAACAGACGTGGACTGTGGAAATGCACTGTTACTGTCTGTCAACGCTGACTTACTGTTTATCCACCCGCTCCAGCAGCAGCAGCAGCAGCCGCGGCTCCGGCAGCTCCGGTGGAACTGGGACCGACGCTGGGCCTGAAGAAGTCCAGCTCGCTGGAGAGCCTGCAGACCGCCATGGCTGAGGTCAACAGGGGCAACGACTTCCTGCCCTTCCACCGCCCCCGCCAGAACATGGTCCGAGGGCGGGGCTGCAACGAGAGCTTCAGGGCCGCCATCGACAAGTCGTACGACGGACCGCCGGAGGATGACGACGGTGAGGGACCAAGACTGTGATTGGCTGTGGTTGGCTGAGTGTGTGTTTGATGAATTGTTGCGTGTGTAACTTCGGAGGACTGTGTTACGCTGTCGACACGTTGAAACCCCAAATTCTTTATGTTGTACTGACTCATTTTATGCAAGTAAACCTACAAGTTGAATAAATCTAAACTCCAAAAATCTAAAATCTAAACATCGTAGTAGCTGCCACACGGAACCAACGTCTGGCCGGGAGTGCGCCTTAATGACATCATAAAGGGCTTATCCCTAAATGTATGTCATTTAGTGCAAATTCACCCACCCCTAGAAGTTTAAGGTGTATTTTTTTCCCCTCATTTTAAGGCAAGTCATTGATGAAAGAAATGCACAACTGTCAGAAAATGAACACGTTAATAATTCCAAAAACACCTGGGAAAGACCAGCGGTTTATTTCCAAGGAAAGGCAACAGCAGAGCTTCAAGTGTCAGCACGTGCCAAGAAAAGCAGCGGTGTCGTCTTCCACTCGCTGCCACTGGACAGGTCATCCACACCTCCTCCACCTTCAAATATTTGTTCAGGAGCTGAGCGCCGGCGGTCGCCACCTCGCCGGAAGGTGCAGCTCAATTCCCAGCCGTGTTATTAGGCAGCAAACTCTTATCAGTCAGCGCCGGCCTAATGAGTCGGCCTGCTGGAGAGAGGCGCCCTCACACAGGATGGGGCTAATATGGCGCGTCAACATCGCCACACAGGGCGGCAGCGGCGTCTGTCACCGTCCCTGCGAACGGCCGACCAGAGCCGCCGCTAATTGACAGAGAACACTGCTCGCAGGCACGCCGGCTGTTTTCCCCTCTCCTCCTGGAAAACATCCTGACGGCCAAGGTGCTGAATCAATTCTCTGTCTCTTTGACTCTTGTTCACATTACTTCCTGCTTCATTTCTGGTGAAGTTCTGAAACATGCATGTGTTTGGACAACTTGTGTGCTGTGTTGACTGTTAACGTCTGGAATTAAAGTTAAATAGTTTGTTTATTAGTTATGGTTTATTAGTTTGTCTGATGATTCATGAAGGACCTCTTGAAAGCGTTTGTGAGTTTGACTCTCTTGCACAACGTATCCACAAAGCTGCCATCTTCCCGCCTCACTCTTTTTCTTCTCCAATGTCCTCTCGCCTCGCAGACGACGCCTCGGACCTGAGTTCCGGCCGGGACACACCGGCAAGCAACTCGTCCCGCCAGGGCGCCGGGGATCGGACGGAGGAGAAGGGCAAAAAGGACAAGAAGAAGAAGACCAAAACCAAGAAGAAGGAGAAGAACAAGGGGAAAGGAAAAGAGAAGGAGAAGAAGAAAGCAGAGGAGCCCGAGGAGACGGAGAAGAAGAGCAAGAAGATCGGCTTCGGCCTCCTCAGGTGAACGAACCCTCACTTTGTTTCTGAGGAGCTGTTGTTCAGCAAAAGGAATAGAATCATTTTGATTTGATGCTTGTATGAAAACTGAAACTGTTTGGGCTCCACAAAGCTGTTTGGTGAAAAAACACACTTTAAAAAAAAAAAATCCCCTTTTCCATGCTTAAAATCTCAAAAATCTTAATTAAAAGTAGTTCAATTTGCAAAAAAAAAGAATATTTGCATTTACATTTTTTTCAGGCTTAAACTCTCAAATAATCTTAATTAAAAGTAGTTTCATTCGTAATATTTTCTCACATCCTTTTTTTTTTCAGGGCCTGCAATCTTGAATGATTTTAATTAAAAATAAGTTTCATTTTGTAACAACAACCATTTTTGGCAGTGAACAGAGGGATACAAATGTTTTAATCCCACTTTAAAGCAAAAGAAAAGATGTCTGGGGTTGTCTGGACAAGTCAATACCCAGCAGTTTGTCCTGTGGATCGTCATGGCAACCAGTGTGACATATCCTATCCCACACTATACCATCTAAAGTGTGAAATCCTATATATTTTCTCAGAAACTCTGAGTCTTCACGGCTCCACGTGACCACGAACCTCCCAAACGTGAACACTGCACTCCTTTTTTTTTTTTTTATCCCCGGCTCATAAAACACTATCACGCACTCACAGGCGCACAAAGCGAGCTCTCAGCAGCGCTGCCCCAATTTCCTTAAGAGGTGTGGAAAATTATCTGTTTGAACTATTTCATGTGATTAACCGTAACACTATATCTGCCGGTGTGAATGGGCCTCAGACTGAAATGAATGGGCCAAAGTGTTCCGACGAACAATTTGTGGCCTCCACCTTAATTCCCGGCTAATAACTTTTTCTCTTTTTTTTCACCTTTTTTGCGGCGTGTTTTCAGAAATTGGATTTCACATGACCATTATATAGATAAGGGATCTGCGGAAAAACACTTCCTGCAGTTTGTAGTTGCAGAACTACAGGCGCGGCCTTTCAGAGTGCACCCACAAAGAGCATGTGTGAACCGCGGCGCGGACACAAAAACACTCCCACATTCCCGCCTCAGATTTTTATCTGCGGCGATTATCTGCTATTTAAGTCAAACACGAGGCCATTATGCCGACGCGTCCTAATTGTGTTTGACTCGCTCCAGCGCTCTTTCAAAGTCTCCACTTATGTCATTTATTTATTTTCTTGACCTCTCTCCCACTCTTGTGTTGCTCGTTTTACTCAAGCAGCCGTGACATTGGAGGGTTTTTTTTGTTTGTTTTGTTTTTTTTTCTGGAGGCCCCTGCGAGCCGTAATTTCATAATGTCAGAATACGGCTTTAACAGGAAGTTAAGAATGTGAACGCATCATATTTTTATGAGCGTGTAATAATGTCGATGAACATGTATGTGCTTGTGTATTGTGTAAGTTACAGATAAGAGGGGAAACGTGGCCAAAGACATGCGCTTTGCATATCGTTCACAATATAATCAACATGAACTTCAATTTCCACCACATCTGAAAGCCAAATGTTGTTTTTTCTCCTCCTGCTTTGTTGTTATTTGCCCTAATTCATTCCTTTCGGTAATGTGAAGGGGGGTGGGGGGGAATCACACTCTGGTCAAACTTCATAATATTCCAGCATCCTCGTCAACGAGACGAGATTCTGTGTTGACAGCTGCCACGTTCAACTAACGACTGAGACAACTGTTAATAAATAAGAAAGAGAGGGACACGCACACACACACGCACACACACACACACACACACACACACACATACACTGCATTCACACACCCGACTTATTCAGCATCAGCGTCATCACTTCCTGTTGGCTCCTGCTGCTTCTCTTTTCCACATTCGTTCTTTTCCTCCCCCTCCTCCTCCATCCCTCCATCCCACCTCACTCTTCCACTGTCGTGAAGTGTTTTTGGGCATCGGCCAGGGTTACGCCCCAGTCTCCGCCCCCTTTGTTTGCACATTTGTCTTTTGCCTCACCGCCGGCCCAGGGTAATTGCGCCGACAGACGACGCAACGTGCCCGCGAGTGTCTCCTGGCAAATCCGGCAATCTGTCCACCCCTACTCCTCCCTTCCACCCTTTCATCTGAGCGCTAATTCCCCCGAGTGCCTGGAGAAGGCGTCTAATACGGGGATTTATCAGAGCGTACCTCTGCAGCCCCTCTCTCATCGCCACGAGAGGGGTCTTGATGAGCCGCCGGGATCTCTTCCACCAGCTCCCACTCCCCGGGAACCTTTGCATCGCCCCTTTTTTCTTCCATTTCCTCCTCCTCTTCCTCTTCCTCCTCCCACTTCTCCCCTCCAACTGGCTCGGCTCGGCTTGGCTCGGCTCGGATCGGCTCGGCTCTGTCTAACTCCAGTGTCCTATCTGCATTTGATTGCATGTAATGGTGGCGGACTGAAAAGGCAAATTGGGGGGCTATTCAGCACGGTTCAGTCTGGGCCGAGCTGCTGATTTGCCCCATTCATCCGAGGCCAGCTTTGATTTGGCCTAATGGTGCGGAGGAGAGTTGCTGCGAGGCTCCACTCACTCTGAGGTCTGCGGCTGCAGGGGCGCCGCCCGCGGGGGGTTCACGCGTTTGAAGCCATGAATCCCATACCCGCCGTTCATTGACTTTTGCTTTAAGTTTGGTCCGTCTTTTATGAAAAAAAACATCATCAGCCTCGACAGATGCGTTGATGTATAAAGGAGCAACTTTAATCTTTCATTCAGCCAATTAACCCAGATTAGAAAGTCAGGATCTAAATGTCTTCTTACGATGCCCTTTAAAGTGGACAGCTGGTCCCGTCATCTGATCTACTGCCACCTGCCTGTCACTGATGTGTGAGAGTGTGTGTGTGTGTGTGTGTGCGTGTGTGTGTGTGTGAGCGAGAGAGAGACAGCTAGAGAGAGTGTCTATACTGTTATGAATATTCATGCGCTGATACAACGTGATTGGTCACACACTCAGATGGTTGTGGTACAGTTGGCGTGCGGCTGTCTCCCTCGCATTTCAATCCTAGTGTGTGTGTGTGTGTGTGTATGTGTGTATGTGTGTGTGTGTGTGTGTGTGTGTGTGTGTGTGTGTGTGTCGGGGTGGCACCTGCTGGTTCTGTGCGATCATGTGACCGGTTGTTGGTCTTCGACCTTTCTGTGTTTTGTTTTGTTTTTTTTGCGTGTTTCCCCCCCCCCCCCCGCATGCATTCATAGGTTTCACAACTCCTGCTGCAGTCGTGTGGACGCTCCTCTTGTGCAAAGACACACAACTACAACGCTGACAACAATCCTTAATGCTGCACAAACATAATTAACATGAGATGATGGTATGGTTCCCCAAGCTGTTCCTGTTCCTCAGTGCGTGTGTGTGTGTGTGTGTGTGTGTGTGTGCACAAGCATGCATGTCTAGCTGTCAGTGAAAGAGGAGGAGGAGGGACGTGGACCACTAGAGCAAATGGAAATATGCTAATCTATTATGTGTGATTGTAAATGTAGAGGATCCAGCCGATCGGAGCAGGCAGTGACGCTGCTGCCAGCCCTCAGTTTGCTTTCTGTTGTGTGTCGCTGACTCCCGTTCAGAGTGTTTGCAGACGGGTTGCCAGGCGCTTTCGACGACGACTTGAACGTTGAAAGTTCAAGCTCTCAAATCAGGCGACGCACGTTTACCGCTGGTTTCCAATTAAACCGCACAGGCTGCAAGAGGGCTGAAGGTCCCGTCACCTGTCAATCAAGCGGCGTGACAGGAAGTGTGCCAGCTGTCGAGCTGTGCCGCGCCTGCCAGTCATCCAGTGTGCGTATGTATACGTTTTGCTCGTGCGTGCGTGTGTGTGTGTGTGTGTGTGTGTGTGTGTGTGTGTGTGTGTGTGTGTGTGCGTGCGCTCACCATGGCAGCGCAGAACGTGTCAATCAGTCGTCCCTCCCCCGGGAGCCGTTTGCCAATGGGTGAAGGGAGGCGTGAACGCTGGGCGGCAGAGGGCGGGGAGCGAGGGAGGCGGCGCCAGGATGGAGGTGGAAGTCACAGATGTTTGCCTGCTCGGCTTCTCTGCTCACCGAGCGTTCGGGGGCGGGAGCGTGGCCTGCCGCGCACGTCTGCATCCTGGGGCTGCTTGTCATTGCTGTTGGCATGTGAACTGGTGGGTGCAGGGCGCGGCTGTCAGCGGATCAGACTGAAGATTGTGAGTTTGTTGTCAGAGATGTTAATGGGAGAAGGTGGAAAGGAAGAAGTGCAATCCTGAAAAGAAGACATTTGCATTTTTTTTTTATTGTTATTCTTCACTGAAAGATGCCGCTAAGTACTCTAACAAAAGACACTTTTTATGCAAGCAGGAAGTTATGTGAGTGACTACAGTTGGAAATTGCCCATAGTTTATAAAGCGGGATTATTAAATGTGTCCCTATATGATTACGGTGGCTACGGTCAAGTACTGGAGAAAATCCATGGTTGAGATGGTTGAGACCCACAGTTGAGATTGTCATAGTGCTGAGTGTCATA
The DNA here is from genome assembly GCF_046127955.1 of Nelusetta ayraudi. Classification (NCBI taxonomy): domain Eukaryota; kingdom Metazoa; phylum Chordata; class Actinopteri; order Tetraodontiformes; family Monacanthidae; genus Nelusetta; species Nelusetta ayraudi. Next base: position 8,200,571 of record NW_027466110.1, read on the forward strand.
ATACCTACTTCCTAGTCCTACTCATATAATACCTAATACCCCTTTCATCCCTTCATATATGACTTTCAATGAAGCGATTAGTGGTGGTTTACAAAGTACATACACACATACTAGATAAAGACTCAAGTTAAACCAAAGTGACAGAATGTTTAACACTTCTTTTTTTTTTTTTTTCCTTCTGGCTCAACCAATTGAAAGGTTTTACAACATTTAAATAAATTAATGGAGACGGTGATTGTACTCGAGCAGACGGGGTGCATCTCAATTTGTCTTCTCACATATTGCCCACGTACGAGTGTTGACATCGGCCGTGTTCCCTTGTCAGACTCTGATGTTTGTCTCCGAGACACCTTTTCCCTCCCCACACACACACACACACACACACACACACACACACACACACAGATGGCTTTGTGTGTGTGTGTGCGTGCGTGCGTGCGAACCTGTGTACTCATGTCCAATTAAATCTTTCTCACTTGCAAATGAGTCGCCATACACTCTCCATACAGATTGAGGCGTTAGGTCATCAATATTAATGAATCGTCGTTCTGTTCCCGCTAATGACGGAACAAGAGGTAATTTATTCGTCCTAACTGGCTGCTGATCAGCTGCTCTTTGATCGCCTTTTGTCATATTACTCTCATATTACATCTCGTGCTGACGATTTGGTATCCGACATGTTTGCGGCAGCACGCTGGCTGCGACGCAGAAAAGCAGAATGGATGAAGAGGAGTCAAATTTCTTTCTCACATTTCGTCTCGCCGTCAATGGCAGGATTGTTCAGATTATGGTATGAGGTACGATATGCATCGCGATGCACTTGAGATACATTAACAACACACGTTGATTTGATACCAACTCGATCCTGGTGCACCACGATTCATCGCTCAGCAACAGAAAAGTAACAAGGCGTGTAGCCATTGCAAGAGTTGCATTGTTGTTGTTTTTTCCCTTCAGGCAAAATTCCAATAATCGATGACTTGCATTTTTATTGTGTATCGATGTACGTCGGTTAATCTTCCCAACACGATTTCAGTCTCATTTAGTTTCGGAATATTCTGATTTAACCTTTCACAAACTAGATGTGAACCCTCAGTCAGCCGTTTGAATGCACTGCGACAGAGGCAGCGGCATCAATAAGTGAGGGGAGGGAGTGAATGAGGGGACGGCGGAGGTTAAGTGCCTGGAAGGAGACGTGTTTGATAGCGAGCGGCGCCGCGGCGGACGCGTCGGCGAGGTGAAGGCGGCTAAGCTGCTACGTAGGACCGAACCGATCTGAGGATAATGAGCAGCGGAAGAGAGGCAAGCAGAAGGAAGTGGGAGGTGGAAGAAGGCAGGAAGGTGAACTATTGGTAGGTGAGGCAGGCAGAAGGTTGAAAGAGCGAGCCTGTGGACTCTGTGGGCAGCAGCAATTAGGGCGAGACGACGCGGCCCTCGCTATTGGCCAGCGAGCCTCTGCTTTTATTCAAAGCTGCGGTCAGAGTTTCAAAGAAAAAAAAACAAAAACAAAAAAAAAAACAAAAAGCACACCAGACGGCTTTTGTTTTCTCTGCAACGCACCTGAAAAAGACAAACGACACAGCCGGGGTGTTGAGCAGAGAGGCAGGGAGGGGAAATATATCAATACATTGGCAAGATAAATAAAACATGAGGCCCGTTATAAGGTCACGGTGGCAGTATTAACTATTTAGTAGCTCCGATGCCCTTTGTGAGGCTGCCACGCTGTGCAACAGGACGGCGACGGGCTTCATTTTACAGCAGGAAACAAAGATCGATAGGAAACTAGTTGCTAACTGGTTGAATTGGAATGGTGTGGTTTTTTTGTTGTTGTTGTTTTGTTTTTTTTTGTCGTCGTCGTCGTTTTCAGCCAATAAATGATTATTTTGACTTTGACGCCCCAAGCACGGCCCACATTTCTGGAAAACCGTAAAATGTCCATGTGAGAGCTGAGTTTTAACAGAACACAAAGCGCCACCCTTGTTTTCATCTGTACTTCATCAGCCTGTTCTGTTTTGTACTGACTCCACTGCCGCTTTCCTCTGTGCAGATTCGGCAAGAAAAAAGATGAGAAGAAGGAGGCGAAGGCGGCTCAGCAGAAGTCGGACTTGCTGAGTGACCACGAGCTCCAGAGGATGAAGGACGAGCGGGAGAGGTGTGTGTGTGCGGGGTGGGGGGGGGGTTTGTGGGGTGTCACCATCTTTGTGAGCCTCCCTCCCCAGCTGCAGTCGGACGCCATGTTTTGTGTATTCACGTCCTGCTTTGTCTGTCATCATGAAAAATGATGTAAACATCTTTTATTTTCCCCCTGGATTGTTTGTTTCTCCCTGTTATGAAGACATCACAGCTGCTTTATCAGCGGCCTGTTTCTCTGTCAGCCAGAGTGGAGGCCAAATTCTTAATCCTTGAGGTTCCGCGATGCCTTTCAGTGCTTATTTAGGGAAACATCACACTGGGAAATTGATGCAAACAGTTAAAAAATTAGCAGACTTTCAAAAGTTTGCTGAAGATTAATTTCCCTGATGACCTCTGACCTTTCCGTCCGTCCTGCAGGATCGAGGCGACTCACGCCGAGTTGCGGGACCAGCAGCACCAGGCGGGTGGTGGAGGTGGTGGTGGTGGTGGTGGCGGCGGCGGCGGCGGCTCCTCGGCCTATCAGGACGTGGAGGACGACGACGCCGACCCAAACTACGCCCGGATTCAGCCCTTCAGGGAGCGCAACATGGGCTCGCCGCCGCCGCCGCCGCCTCCTCAGTCGCCTCCCTACGCCGCCACGCAGCACGCCCTCGCCCGCACCCCTTCGCCCCAGGGCCCCTCCCCCTTCGCAGGTCACGGGGGTCACGGTGGCGACCCTGCGGCCGGACCCGACGACGATCCTCTGGACAAGCTGTACGCCAAGGTCAACAAACCGCGAGCGGCCGGACCGGCGTCCCTGCCCGCCTCGGCCGCAGCCAATGACAGGTGAGACGCCGTGACGTCTTTTTTTTCCACCCTCCCGCAAACTTCCTTCCTCCTTCCTCCCGGCGCTCCTCTTTAATGTCCCAGAGTCACGCAGCGTTTGCTGATACTTTGCATTTCTGACTCACTGCTCACCTCGAGACGCCTCAGTCGGGTCTGTCTACCGCAATCTTTTCAGTGTGTGTGTGTGTGTGTGTGTGTGTGTGTGTGTGTGTGTGTGTGTTCGTGTGGGGAAGCTATGGAGACAGCAGACCAAAAAAAGAGAGAGGATGGAACTGTTTGTGCTTCAGAGTGAGTAGAAGTGCTCTCTTACCAGCGGCATACATTTTGTGTGTGTGTGTGTGTGTGTGTGTGTGTGTGTGTGTGTGTGTGTGTGTTTGTCTGTGTGTATGCGTCCCAGGCAGAGAAAAATACAAAAAAGCCAAGCCTGCAGGGCTCAGTGTGTGTTCCCGCCTCTATTATGTCAGTCGCAGCTGACTGACTTCCTCCTGAATATAACTGCCAGCGCTGATGCTCTCGTGGAACAGACACCTTCATCTCCCGCTGCCAGGAGGGGCGGCCGCGTGACGGACGCGTCCACAGTGTAGGCACAGTGTCCCCCACCCTCTTCCCTCCCTCTCTCTCCCTCCCTCCCTCTCTCTCTCTCTCTCTCTCTCTCTCCCTCTCTCTCTGTCTGACCCTCATGCGTTATTTGCTCTTGGCATTAGTGGTGTCAGAGCAGCCCGGTTATTCACTTGCATCGACTGCAGGCTCGGCTGAGATGCAACAGGAGATGCGGCAGGATCATGATGAACGACAGTTTGTTTCCATTGTAAGGCAGACGGATATTCGATTTTTTTTTATATATATATATACCATCCGCTTTCTCAGTTTTCATTCATTCATTTTTTTTTATTTTTTTTTTACCTTCCTGCGTCATAAAGTCCCAAGGTGCTGCCAAAATGCAGCCTAACGGATCATCTTCTATATAAGACCTGCAGACAACAGCGTTATCCTGGACTTTATAATCCACAGCTTCTCTATTCTCTGCTTGTCTCAACCAGCTCAGATTTACTAGATAACTGGACAAGTGTAAAGAATCTAGTTTGGGTCAAAATGTGTGTTTTTTCACTTCCAGACACTCCAAATTTGTTACCCACTTTTTCCCAAAACACCATGCGTATTATTTTATTTATTCATTTTAAAAGCGCACGCCCTCTGACTGCCTGCAGCAGACAGCGCCCTCTTCATTTATATCACTTCCTGAAACCTGATGATGCAGACGGGAGGAAGTGCAGGTATTGGCTGTCTGCAATCGATTGTGCCATAAAGGAAGCTAGAACATTAGCAGCGTCTGCGTGTGCGTGTGTGTGTGTGTGGGTGAGTGTGTGAGAGACTTTCCGTCGCCGTGTGTGTCGAGGCCGGAGCGGCCGTGCGAGTGCGAGAAGGAGATAAACCCGATGGCCGCGCAGACGCCGTTACATCAGCACCTCATCACAGCTGCACGGCCGCAAACCCACAGGAGTGATGTGGTTTGTGGTGGGGAGGGGACATGGATGGGGGGCTGGGGGGGGTAACTCACTCACTGATACAGTGAGAGTGACGCGGTCGCTCCGGCTTGCAGACTGAGTGTGAGATGTAGATAAACTGCTGGCTGGATATTAAAAGCCCAGACAAGGAAACCTGGCACTGCCTCGTCGCTGATTGTGTTGGTAATGATGATAATTTAAGGGCTGGAACACCAGCGGCTGAAATTAGACTCTCCTGTCTGTCTGTCTGTCTGTCTGTCTGGGTTGGAACCTCAGTCTGTCTGAGTGCTTCTTTTTTTTTTTCCCCCCCTCCTCCCCAATTTTCATAACCACTTTCTCCCCAGTGGAAAATTCTGAGCAATAAGGCGTTGATTGAAGGGATGACTCGGGACATTTGCTGAGCGAAAACGCAATTAAATGTTAACGCAATAAGGCGCCGGTATTTTCCTAATCGAGTCATTAAAATGATTTTCATTGGCGTTATTAAAGTCGCGGCACGGTTTTTTTGTTTACCGAAACGCCGGGAGACCGAGTGAAGCCTTCGTTCCCGCCGTCATCAACCTCGCCGGCGTCCAAACAAGAATGTTGCGACGGCTGCGCCAGCGCTGGCTGCCACTTTAACCTGTTCAGCTGCTCGTTAACGCAAGTGGCAGATCCAGTGATCCAGTAGCTAGTTGGAAACAAATTGGAATTCATAAGTTGACTGTGATAATCACAAGGGAGGAGGTTCCATCGGCTCCTCTGCCAGACGTACATTGTATTTATTTTTAGTTTATTTTTTTTGGGAGGGGGGTGGTTTGGTTTTTGTTTTTTATTTTCTCACCCCATCACTTATCTGCTATAAACGGCTCCATTATGGAGCGTGTGTTTAAGAACAAAGCAGTGGTAGCGCCGCGCCGTCTGCTTCACAAACAAGCTACCACTTTTAATTCTAAAGGGCACAGCCGGCTCAATTCCTTCTGCATGGCAGAGTTTAATGCAGACTCATTTACTGAGCTCATTACACACACACACGTATCTCACACACACACACACACACACACACACACACACAGCCGGTGCACAATGCAGTTAGCGCACCATGGCATGAAGGTTTTCAGTGGGGCCCAGCGGCTCTCCTGCCTTGTTTGCAGCCCAGTCGCTGTTTCCTGTCTGCTCCCGCTTCTTAAAACACAGGCAAACACCTGTGCTCAGTGTTTCCCGCCATTCACAGTCTTTGGCTGAGTCTTTCCGACCAATCAGGAAAAACACCACAGATTAGTGCTCTCAAACCCCAACGTGTGTTAAAAAAAAAAAAAAAAAAAATCATGTTTTGCTCCTGGACATTTATCCGCTCGTTTCGAGGTTGTTGGGTTTTCATTGGCGCGTCGAAAGACCGGCAAGGTATGCAAAGAATGCCAAACATTGGAAAGGAATAAATGCATAAAGTCCTCCTCCTGCTCCCCTCCAGCGTCTCGGCAGAGAGATGAACAGATTGGAGAGTTTGAGAGGCTCACGGGGGGGATGGAGGGAGCGAGGCGACCAGGGAGGCGGAGGGGAAGAGGAGCTCTTTAGAAGATTCTCAAGTGGAGAGCAGCATTCTTTGCACACATTCTGCTTACATCTGCACACACACACTTACATCTGCGCACACACACACACACACACACACACACACACACACACACACACGTTATCCTGCCACTGTCACGAGAAGTATTTTGTGGCGCTGCACACTCTGCCGCTTGTGTACAACTGAGGTGGTTAAAATGAGACCCACAAATGAGAAGTACACACACACACACACACACACACACACACACAGTCTTCCCTTTTCATACTTTCACTACTTTGTACGTTCACTCAGCTGCATGTATATATCTGCAGTAGTTAAAATGTCACTCACACACACAGGCACACACACACACACACACACACACACACACACACACACAGAGTCCATTTTCTGAAGTGATCAGCCAAGCCTTGCATGAGTGGTGCCCTTCGTTTTCCTTGAGTGTGTGCCCGACTCCCAACCACCGCCTGGATCTTCTGAGTGGCCCTCGGCAGGTTACCATAACAACCACGACCTCTGCCACTCCACCAATTAGGAAACAATCAGCCTGGAGAGACCAGAGTGGAGAGAGCTTGGAGCGGAGGGAGTCGCATAGTGGGTCACATGACTGACAGATAAACAACAAGCCAGTAGTAAAGGATGAAAGGGAGGGAAGGGGGGGGGGATTAGAGTGGGGTTTTAAAGTCTGATTGTTAGAGTTGAGACAGTAGTTCATGCCATATATCTTTTTTTTTTCTTTTTTTTTTTTTTCAGCTAATTACTAATGGCTCAGTTTAGCGTAAGAGCACGTCGTACGGTTCACTCATGCTTGGCATACAAGCTCAAACCAACGCTTCTGTCGGAAATCCTGCAGCCTGGTTTCCAGGCAAAGCTGTTGAAAAGTGGCAAAGGGAGAAAAAGACAGAACTCCAAGACGTTGAAACAGGGAGATGGGAGACCTGCTTCCTGTTTCAGAGGTGTTGATTCAGAGCAGCTGCACTGCAAAAAAATAACCTCTCATTTTTTTTTATGCTCTATTAAGGATCATAGGTTAAGATATTGGACCTCCATCGGGGTGGTTTCAGGTACCAAGTTAAGGTGAAAAATATGGTTAAGTGGGATTAGGAATGAAGAGTTAGAAACGGTGAAGCAGTGAAAGCAGGGCGGGGTTAAGAGAGGATATCCATCCATGAAAGGCTGCGGAGGAGGGCGGAGCTGCTGGGAACAGCAGCGATGATGGGAACCAGCCGCAGCAAGTGTGACTAGAAAGATTCTACCCTTTTTTTGTTTCCATTTCTTTTGTTCAAGAAGGAAGTGGGTTCTGGAAGTGAAGGAGAGTTAGCGAAGAACGGAGAGAAGCAGCAAACTGGAGAGATTTAGAGGAACTGGCGAAAGATTTGCAACAAAAGGACGATTAGACGGAGGGAATATGGGACGAGGAGAAAGTGATTTAAGCACTGAGCTAAATGTAGAAGTTCAGGCTGGATGCTTCTGGCATCATTTTAGCCGGCAGTGAGTCGGTGCCAGTGGGATTAGGAGGGGAAGAGGTCCGGCCCGGCCCGGTCCGGTCCGGTTGGGGGGTTTGGAGGTGGAAGTTCGGCCTCAGAGAGAGAGATGGGAAAGTAGAACAGTGAGGGATAAAGTGGAGCGAGAGGCTTGGAAGAGACAATGTGAGGGGACTCAAAGAGCGGCATGAGGAGAGGTTGGTGAGGGCGGTGAGGGAGGGCGGGAGGGAGGGAGGGAGAGGGGTAGGCAGGGTCTTTCAGAAAGAGAAAAAAGAAAAAACCAGGACCCGAGTGGCTGTTTTCCGGACTCGATTCATCCCGGTTAATAAGGAAAAGCTCTCAAGAGACACTCGTGCTCTCCGTCCTGTCCTCCTCCCTTCAATGCACTCTTTCTCTGCGGCTCGCTCGGCCCCTGCCTCTGCCTTTGGCCTCTCTCTCTCGCTCTCTCTCTCTCTCCCTCTCTCTCTCTCTCTCTCTCTGCCCCCCCCCCCCTTTCTCTCTCTCTCTCTCATGATTTCCGCTACTTTCCTGTTTGCTCAAGTAGTTCTCAATAAAAAATAAAGCCTATGTAAAGGACATCCTTCCGCAGTGGAACACATGCATTGTTAAAGGATGCACACACACACACACACACACACACGCACTTAAAGTTTCAAGATGCAAGCAAACATCATGCTGCAGGACAGGAGGCGGCTGAGGACATTTTTGTTTTTCCTTCATTCTTTAGGTCCAGAGACACTTGGAAAGGCTTTTGTATGAACACGATGGCAGCGAGAAAAAGAAGGCTGCAAACAGAGGGCTAAACACGCAGCTTCCTGCAAGTCTGTAGCGTTTGGGGGAACGCTTCAGTGTTTGGAGTCTGCAGTGAAACAGGGAGACCTGCACAGTCTCACATCTTGATCTTGGTCTTCCTGCCTCAGACACCTCGGCGCCACCACACGCTCGGCTCGGCTCGGCTCGGCTCGGCTCGGCTCGGCTCGGCTCGGCTCGCGTCTCAAAAACTATGAAATGTGCCAGATTTGTATGGCAACCAGTTTAGCAACCAGCCATTAAAAAAAAAGAACCTGCAGCCGCTTTTCACCGCATCTGACACGCAGACTGAGAGCGACCCGTCTAAATAATGATTATGGCAGCCCCCCCCCCCCCACACACACACACACACACACTCACACTCACACTCACACACACACACACACACACACACACACACTCCCACCCCTCGTACAATAACGCGGACGCGTCGGCGTGCACGTGCGCTAATGTCATGCAGAAAAAAAAGGGGGGGGGGGGGTCGGTGCCAGCCTCCTCCTGCGCACGCTGGCATTTGGACAGCTTGTCTGATTAATGTCATGGCAGTCAATAGAGCGCTAATTACTCCCTGCGCTAAGGCGGCGCCGCGCACCCAGCACTGTCATATCCTGTCAGATGCATTTTAAAATCACGTGTCACTTCCTGTTAGCCCGCGGAGGGAAAAGAGGGCAACGTGGCAACCTGACAGCCCCCCCCAAACCCCTCATCCCATCCCCTTCCTCCTTTGGCCCCCTTCCTTTTCTCTTTCTTTATTTCCCCTCCCATCTGACCCACCTGCCAGCTCGGGTGATCTTTTTGTTGTCAAACTTTATTATTGGAGACGTCAGCCAATTAGAGGCCTAGGCACGAGGTGGAGGGGAGATTAGGAGGGAGAGGTTGACGAAGACGAAGGCGGGGTGGGCTGGGGGGGGGTGTGGGGGAGGAGCAGATAATGAAGAGATTAAGATGGAGTGGGAGCGGTGGAGGAGGCGCGGATGGTATCAAGGTAGGGATGGCAGGTGATTACCTCGGCGGGCTGGGGTGGGCGGGGCCAGGGGGAGGAGCTAAAGATGCTAAGCGGAGGCAGTTGCACGGACAGGCGGGCCGGTGGGATTCAGGCGGAAAGAAAAGTAACACAGTCGACATGCTGACAGCAGAAGAATCATCATCCCTGCAGGCTGCCACCTGACCAATGGGATCTCGTGTCCACATGCACCATGCAGGCCGAGAGCTCGGGGGGAGGTCAAGGTGAGGTCGGGGGGGGAGGTCGGTGGTCCAGACTGACTCGGATTAGTCGGCGTTTCCTGCTGGTGTGTGAACGCCGCAAAGCAACTTTGAAGCCGTTCAAAGTGAATCCGCTTCACTTCAGGTTCACTTTACACTTTTTGGACATTTTGGCCTCTGCGCTTGCCGTAGACGCATCACGTGGCTTTGCACCTGTTGTATTATTGCTCGCTCCCCCCCCCCCCCCCCTTCCCCAAAAAAAGAAGAACGAGAAGAAAGAAAGAAGAGGCGGCAGCCGGAGAGTCTGGGGCCGCTTCCTGCGTCTGGCCGCTGTGATGTATGAAACGTCGGCGCTCAGATTAATCTCTGGCAGAGCTTTTAAAGAGCATTAGCTCGGCTTCATCGCTCATTGTTGCCTCTCCCATTTTCATTTTTCTTTCCCGTTTTATCAGCCGTCTCGTCCTTCTTTACCGTTAGGGATATTAACAAAAGGTCAGCTGGATGCGCTGGAAATGGATCCGCCACATCAAGCAGAGGGTTTTCTTTTTTTTTTTTTTATTGAATTATTCATGTTCAAGTCTCGCCTTAAGGATCTGTCGTTAAGATATGTATTTACACTTGATGTGGAAATTAATATTTAAATGCATCATCGAGAATACAAATGTTGTCTCAGTGTGTCTGTGTGTGTGTGTGTGTGTGTTTATGCAAATTATTTATTCATTTCTTTCCAAAAATGTTCCCCCGTAGGAAGACAATAAAGGGAAAAACAATCCCTAACTTTTCTTTTTGATTACGTCAGACACAACTGTGGCTCTGCGGTGCAGCCTCACTATGAAACATCACAAAACTTACTGAAAGCACGCGGGACAAACTGCACTCTGAGGTTGTTGCTGTGAGAAATCTCTTGGCCTTCACCGTAAATATTTATGGGCTTTAATGACGCCGACGTGTTCCCTCTACTGTCAGCGCTGATATATTATCAGGCCCGACTCTCCATATTATTAAAGGAACTGAAGTCTTAATTATTAATAGCGGCATTATTAATATCAGCTGTGCTGAGTCTGGAATTCCGATTTTTTTAAACATTTATAGAATTATTATTGGTGTGACAGAGCCAGAGCCAAAGATTGATCTCCTCGGGCTGTGTGTGTGTGTGTGTGTGTGTGTGTGTGTGTGTGTGTGTGTGTGTGTGTGTGAGAGAGAGAGAGAAACACAGAGAGTGAGAGAGAAAATATAGAATTAAGCTTGGTATTTTATTTTGAAACGACCCAACGTTCTGACTTTAACTCTGAATTTCAAAATAAAACCAAAACTTAAAAAAATTCCTGCTGCGTTTCACATAGAAGAAGAGATGCACAATTCCTACGTTTGTTTTTTTTTTTTTTTTTTTTTTATCAGACTCCAAAATGGCTCCCATTCATTTCAATGGAGTTCCTCACACAGCACAGACGCTGAAGACGTTTTTGACTTCCGCACTAATGGGCCCATAGAGCATGCGCAGTAGTGTCACTTCCCATCGTACCTCTGTAACTCACATGATCTATTTGGCCAATCAGAACAATTCTGGAGGATGTCACTTACAGACACGTCAGGACGCAGCCAATCAGAACGAGCTGAGACACAGCAGCACGTACAACATTGATTTTCTGGCCTTTATTATTTTTTTAAACAACTTAAAGACTGTAACTGAAAAATCTACAAAATAAAGCTTTGCTATGAATGAGTTTCAGCTCACAGTTGTTCTGTCAGTCATTTTAAAGGCCTTTATTTTTGTATTGCGGCCTATGGAGAAAATACTTTTTGGGCCCATGGGATTTTGTTGCTGCAGTACCTCGAGTGGCCACTGGGAAAGATCGGCATGCCGGCCTATTCCCAGTCCGGTATCCAGTTCTTATGATACATCCATGTCTTTTGCCTACACAAAGGCGCAGAGACGCACTTCCTGTTAGCCGCTAGCACGCAGGTCATTCCTCAGCTCTTTAATGACGGTGACTCACGCAGTGCTTTGCCGTAAACACCTTCTGCCCAGAGCTGATCAGCAGCGTTGTCGGCGTGCATCATTCTGACCATGTGATCTATCTGTTGTTTATCGTGGTTAGATCTTTTCAGGACCGCCCTCCTCCCTTTGTGTGGCCTCATAAATTGCATGAAGTACCCTTTGTGCATGTGTGTGTGTGCATGTGTGCATGTGCATGTGTGTGTGTTTCTGTGGGCAGAAAATGAATGTTGTGTACATTAGCGCCCCGCTCCTCCCAGGCTCTCCGTCACATTAGGCTCGCCAGCAGGTGCGTGCATGTACATGAATGGGAGGTGTGCATCATCCGGAGCTCCCCAACCTCCGACACAAATAATTTTCCCTGTGATGCATAAACATGAAGCAGCTCGATCCAAGGGAGGAAAAAAAAAAAAGAAAAAGAAAGAAAGAGAGAAACAGAGTGACGCCTGCGGAGGAATAAGAACAGCAAACATTTGAATGTTGTCTAACAGCAACTTCAGGATCAGTTCCCCCTGTTTTTATTTTTACAATTATTATTATTATTTTTTTTTTTGCTGATAATTACATTTTTCGCATAATCTGCCCGCGCATAAATTCCCGCCGACTTAATATGGAATCAAGGCCACGCTTCTGAACCAAACAGTTGGTTTCATATGTGTATATCTTTCTTTATTTTTCTGTTTATACCTACACATATTTTATTTTTCTCTATATTCTTAGTTAATATATTTCTTGATATTTTTGCACTGTAGCTTTTTTCTTTTTGCTGCTGTAATTATGCAAATTTCCCCACCGTGGGATCAATAAAGGTCTTTTTCTTCTTCTTCTTCTTCTTCTTTAGTTGAGGTTGAACAGACGCTGAGACTTTGGTCCAACTTGGGGTTTTTTTGTTTTTTTTTCTTCCTCTGCCTAAATTCCCACTCATCTGCAAGCGGCATTAACATACGTGTTCATTTTGAATCTCTGTTTTTCCATGTCTCTGCATATGCACACGCGCCCGCAATTGTGACTGAAAAGAATTCCCACGGTTCATCACTGGTTGTTCTGCAGCATGGTGCCCCTGTTGACAGGAAGCAGGAATATCATCATGATTGATATTTTGCTTTTCTTGCCTTTTTTTCAAAAGAAATGCAAAAAAAAAAAAATGAATGAAGACTCGGAAATGGATATAAATGTGTCAGAGCGTTCAAGAGATGGATCTTTGTGCGTATGTGTGTGCGTATGTATGTGTGTGTGAGTGTGTGTGTGTGTGTGTGTGTGTGTGTGTGTGCACGTGCGCACATGCGCTCATCATCCCCCCCACCCAGTAAAACTTGTGCAGGCGTCTGTCAGGCAGGAGAAACGACTGCTGGGATGAAACAGATGGCTCCGTTTGGCTCAGCCATCATCAGGACAGCTGGCTGGCAGTCCCGTCACTCAGAGTCCTCCCTCTCTTCCTCACTTCCCTCACTTCCTCACTTCCCTCTCTTCCTCACTTCCCTCTCTTCCTCACTTCCTCACTTCCCTCTCTCCCTCTCTTCCTCACTTCCCTCACTTCCTCACTTCCCTCTCTCCCTCTCTTCCTCACTTCCCTCACTTCCCTCTCTTCACCTCCCTCACTTCCCTCACTTCCCTCACTTCCTCACTTCCCTCTCTTCACCTCCCTCACTTCCCTCACTTCCTCACTTCCCTCTCTTCACCTCCCTCTCTTCCTCACTTCCCTCACTTCCTCACTTCCCTCTCTTCCTCACTTCCCTCACTTCCTTACTTCCCTCACTTCCCTCACTTCCTTACTTCCCTCACTTCCCCCACTTCCTCACTTCCCTCTCTCCCTCACTTCCTCACTTCCCTCTCTTCCTCACTTCCCCCACTTCCCCCACTTCCCTCTCTCCCTCACTTCCTCACTTCCCTCACTTCCCTCTCTTCCTCACTTCCCTCTCTTCCTCACTTCCCTCACTTCCCTCACTTCCTCACTTCCCTCACTTCCTCACTTCCTCACTTTCCTCACTTCCTCACTTCCCTCTCTTCCTCATTTCCCTCACTTCCTTACTTCCCTCACTTCCCTCTCTTCCTCACTTCCCTCTCTTCCTCATTTCCCTCACTTCCTTACTTCCCTCACTTCCCTCTCTTCCTCACTTCCCTCTCTCCCTCACTTCCTTACTTCCCTCACTTCCCTCTCTTCCTCACTTCTTCACTTCCCTCACTTCCCTCACTTCCTTACTTCCCTCACTTCCCTCTCTTCCTCACTTCCTCACTTCCCTCACTTCCCTCTCTCCCTCACTTCCTCACTTCCCTCACTTCCCTCACTTCCTCACTTCCCTCTCTTCCTCACTTCCTCACTTGCCTCACTTCCCTCTCTCCCTCACTTCCTTACTTCCCTCACTTCCCTCTCTTCCTCACTTCTTCACTTCCCTCACTTCTCTCACTTCCTTACTTCCCTCACTTCCCTCTCTTCCTCACTTCCTCACTTCCCTCACTTCCCTCTCTCCCTCACTTCCTCACTTCCCTCACTTCCCTCTCTTCCTCACTTCCCTCTCTTCCTCACGTCCTACAAGTGATACTGATGTGATTGGGTTGCAGTGTGGAGGCTTGGGTCCGGCAGCCTGGCCTCAGGTTGCCCTACAGATGCCCTGAGTGCCTCCCTCAGGCAGCCTCTCTCTGTGCCCAACCGGCTAGCTTTGCACTGTGAGCACCACTGCTGGATCCCTCAGAGCCTCGACGCTCTCGGGACTCTCGGCTAAACCAGTGGTCAAACAAATGCCACTGGAACTGCCTGAATGCACTTTTTGTCTCTCCTTCACAAATGTTCTTCACTTGATGAATAATTGAGAAAAAGACAGTCTTTTTTTCTGGTTGATATTCTGAGTGGTGAGCTATTTATCACAGCCTTGGCTGTCTCCAGGTGTTTGGTAGCTCACTGAATGTCAGATGAATCGATCGAACCCGACAGAGGCTCAAACTGATCAGGGTCTCCATTGCAGTATTAATACATTGGTACAGAGTGCACTGTGACAAACCTGAAGGCTAAATTCCCCTGCCATTCTTTTGTCTTTCTGTGTGTGTGTGTGTGTGTGTGTGTGTGTGTGTGTGTGTGTGTGTGTGTGTGTGTGTGTGTGTGTGTGTGTGTGTGTGTGTGTGTGTGTGTGTGTGTCAGTGTGGACAGAATCCAGCAGCTGAGGAGGGAGTACCAGCTGGCCAGGAGAGAAGGAATGGTGCCACCTTACGAAGAACTGGACTCGCGGCGCCGAGGACTCGAGAACGACATGCACAGGGTGAGAACCATGACACACACACACACACACACACACACACACACACACACTCCTCATCTGAAGAATTTTCTGCCTGACGTTGATGGAAACCCGTCCTCCTTTTCCTACCAGGTGAGTCACTGAGTGATCACACGAGCCGTTGTTGCCTTTGTGCTCCTGCTGGTGGACGTTGTCGTCGTTGTCGTCGCTGTTGTCATTGTTGTTTCTGATCGCGATCGTCCGTCTGAAATGCTCGCTGCCTTCACCGCTGCCGCTGATCAAGGCTCCTGGGCTGTTTGTCAGTGGTGAGGTGCCAGCGGCAAAGTCATCCTCCCTCCCATCTGTGAATGAGTCGTAGCTGAGATGAGCTTAACTTGCTTGTCATAGTGATGCATTTTATATTATTTTATATTTGATATATATATTTATTTTTTTTTGATTTTCCCAATAGTCTCAGGTGATTTTTGGAAAAACGCGATCTTGTCCTCACAAATGCACCTCTGAGCTCAGCCTGTCTGGAAAAACGAATTTTTTTCTCCAGCTTCTTGTATTCACCCAGAACCGTGTCAGGGTGTGTTTGGACTTGGCTTGTAGTCCTGATACAGTCCATTGATTGGGGCTTTGGGTTAATCTCATCCAACTTTCACACCAATCTACTCTTTGTCGTCAGGATGCACGTTGAGCCCGTGAACCCACGCGGCCCTATCGACGTACTAGCCGCCGCCGCCGCCGCCGCAAATATTTCCCGCTGCAAAGTAAAACCGCGCCGTCTCATCATTAAGCGGCTCGGGGAGCAGCTAGCTTCTGTCAGTCGCGCCTGACCCGCTTTAATTCAGAGCTGGAAGTCATTTGGTTTGCGGGCAGCCGGGGGGAAATCTCCTTTTCCCCTGCAATCGATAGTCCCACATTAGGCTGCCTCCAAATTAGAAAACTTTGTTGTTGTTGTTTATAGAAAGCCAGAAGAGAGAGAGGGAGAGCAATTAGCATCCTTCTGAGGTGGAAATTAAGCTGAAAGTTTAAGACTTGGAGCGGTGAAGGGGGAGAGGGTGGGTGGCAGAAATCAAAAGAAATGGACACGCAGCATCTACCACGCTGGCTAACAAGCCCCGCCCCCTCCTCTCCTGAAGGATTTAGCATTCATTAATTAAAGGAAGGAGGCGTTATTTACCTCCCTGGGTCTGGAAGAAGACGTTGCAGCATCCCAGTGATGGTGTTGCAGTACTGGAGGTTGGTCTTGGTCTCCAGACCACTTTTTAAGGGTGTCGGCCTCGTCTTGGAGGCATTTTTACTGGGTCTTGGTCTTGGTCTCGGACTGGACGGACTGGGGGTTTTTGATCAAGAGCAGTCAAGACTCAGCCAACACTGTAATGACACGATAATAACTGAGAAGAATCCAGCTGCTGCTGTTTCACGCTCTGTTGGTGACACCCTGACTTATTCCAAGATCATTTAATTTAGTTTGATTTTATGAAGCAAAGATATTTTTTTTATAAAATGGTTCAAAATAGTTGTAAAACCAGCACAATGTTATTATTATTAAAAGATACCTTTCTGAAAAGAGATGTTGCTGTTATTGCAAATTTGAATTTAAAAAAGATATACTGGTCATTTTCTTTCTGTTGTGTTGTTATTTTTCTTTGATATTTAAAGTCTTAGTATTGTCTTGGTCTCGAACCCCAAATGCCTTGGTCTGGTCTCCATCTCCATACTCTCTAGTCTTGGTAATGTCATAAGGTCTGGGTTGGTGGCGTCTTGACTACAACACTACCCAGTGACTCCACTTCTCTTTTTATCACTTTGTTTCCTCTTTGGCCACTTTTTTTTCTCCCTTCAGTAGGATTTGAGGCAGAGTGACTGTGTAGACGTGAGACCAGGACACCATGCACAGACAGAGCTCCTCCTCCTGCACTGTCGCCACAGTGTGTGTGTGTGTTTGTGTGTGTGTGTGTGATGTGACTCACTGCTGCTGCTGCTGTTGTTGTTGTTGTTGTTGTTTTGTTCCCCCTCCCTCAGGCTCCATTGCCATCTCATTGATTCATAGTTAAGGCTGAGCCGTCTATGCTTGCAGAGTTATGTCGCCCTAAAAACAATTATCAAGCGGCGTGTGAGCCACAATACAAGTTGGCTTCCGAGTTTGTGGTTTGCAGTGTCTGTGTGTGTGTGTGTGTGTGTGTGTGTGTGTGTGTGTGTGTGTGTGTGAGTCGACGACAACAGACTTTCTCCCTGAGGAGAGGGGGGGAACTAAATCAACAGGGCGTTGCTGGTGACACACACACACACACACACTGCGGGGGAAGCCAGCCAATTGTTGCGGTGGGCGGCGCGGCGCAGCCTTTGGTGGCTGATTTAATTACGCCCAAAACACTTTCACCCAGTTTGTCTTGTCATTTGCGCCTAAAGATGTGTGTTTGTGTGCAATTAATCTCCTAATTGCTTGTGACATCTTTTGTTGTGCCGCGCAGATTGGAAGGAGCGACTCAATGCAAAGTCAACTAGACTCTGACTGTCTGGTGGCTCAGCTCCAGACTGCACTTCCTGCTGCTGCTTTGGCTTTAACCTCAGGGCTTTAAAGGCATAGTTCACCCACAACTCATATTTCCCCCTGTCTATCTCAACACTTAGTGGACGAAGGTTCACTTTGTCTGATGGACTTGATGGACTGAGTTTGTGGACTAAAACAAAAAAAAAAAAAAAAAAATCACCCCATTGTAGCCTCAGAATCTGAAAAATGAAATGACGAAGATAACAAAAATGTCACACTAACCAACATATTTTCTCACTCCGACAGATTGTAATTCACGCTGTTGTCCACATGGTGGTAGGTGGATGTAGCTAACAAACGTCACTAGAGTCGTGTATCAGTGTCAAGTTTAAACTATTGCAAAATCAAAATCAATAAATCCTTAATCCACACCGACCAAGCCTTCAAAGCTTTCCTGGAAGAAGCCTATTAATTGTAGTGACTCTTGGTAAATGTTTGATGTAAAAAATAAATAAATAACTAAATAACTTGAAGGAGAAGCAGATGTTGTGGTGATCTCTGCTCCGACCGAGAAGGAAAATCCATCGTTGTCGATGTGTTTTTTTTAAAGTCCATCAAGTTGTAAAAGTCAGAAAGAAAAACAGGGAAGTGACAAATGCAGCACGTGTGAGTCAGTGTGTGTCTGCGTGAAAGAGTGAGTGTGCGGCTGGCGGTTTCCTGACCTTTGACCCACCGTGCCAGACTTTTTTTTTTTTTTTTTTCAAAACCATCTCCAGGATCAGATTTGATTGGTGGAAATGCAGAGAACTGGTGCAGGGAACTGTAACCCAGTGAGCGAGTGGCACAAATACAGCGTGTGATGAGTCAACGCAGTGTTGTTTGAGCGGTTGAACGTCTGATGCATCGTCTGACGCCAACCGAGCGGCTGGTCACAGACGTCTTCCATCGACTCTCTGCTTCATTCAGTGGTGAAAACCCAGAGAGGAGCCCAGCAGTTTGGCTGAAAACTGCATTTTCTTGATTCTTCATCTTGTTCAATGTGCCGTTGACCTCGTCGCGTTCGGGGAGCCTCTGCAGTCTTTTGGTTTCGTGGGGCCCGCGGGGTCGAGAAAAATAGCCGCGAGGATTTCACCCACGATGACCCGGGAACTGGCGAACTTGAGCGAGTTGACTCTGGGCCCGGGCCAGCTGACCGCAGTCCATCGCCTCTGCTGGGAGGCTGCTGCTCAGGAATCACGTCAGCCTCTGGTTTTCTGATGAATCTGTGTTGGATAAAAAGGAAATGTACGGTTTTCTTCACGCAAAAAAAAACATATAAATGTACATAATTCAGGCGATAATTGTTGAACACGGACGGAAACGTCATTCAAATGCGATTCTGCTAAATATGTATGACGGTGTTTTCAAAAGAATAATAAACAGGCCCAAGTAGACTTTGCGGGGCCGAAGGAGGACGTCGGCTCCGTGCATGAATAAACCATGTGCTTAGCTTGATGACTGCTGATTCTCTCATTATTCATCCGACTCTTCTCTGCTCGGCCCAAGTCGATTGTGGCTGCGAGATTCCGCAGCAAACGCACGCGAAGACGGAGGCGAAGAGCCGAGCGGCGCGGCCCGACCCGGCTCTTGTCTCTGCGCTGATGCATTCACAGAGCGCTCGCATGAAATGCTCGTCCTCTCTTGTTGTTGCCCGCAGTGGATTCGCACTTGATCTGATTCTTATGTTTATTTATTTATTTATCTATTTATTTATTTGTTGGGCTGTGGAAGGACGGCGGCGCCCACGCACAGAGCCTGCAAAGGTCCGGGCGGGGGGGTTGCGGATCACATTCGGGGTCTTTGTGGTTTTCGGAGAAACAAAGTCGAGCAGCTGCTCCCTCTTCGTCTTGTCTTCCTTTTATTTTATTTCATTTTATTTTATTCTTATAAAATTGATTGGACGACACTGCATTGAGGATTTAACACCGTTGGCACTTTAACCTCCCGACCGTCTTCCTTCAGTTTTCTTCTTCCAAGATGATATGAATGCAGCCTCAGCGGCAGCCTCCACTTGGCCCGCGATAAAGTAAAAGCTTTTTTCTTTTTTTTTTTGGCAGCGAAACTCAGATTTTGGGAAAAAAAAAAAAAGAAAATCTTTCAGGTCACTTCACCACCACTCGAATCATATCCTGTTGATCGGGACCAAATTCCCTTCACTGTCAGCTGCGTATCCGGTCCTGTAGTGTAGTTCACGCAGACTGCAGTGTGTGTGTGTGTGTGTGTGTGTGTGTGTGTGTGTGTTTTCTTGTGTGTCCTTATCTAGCAGTGTGTGTGTGTTGGGTGTGGGTCTTTCTTTCTGTCTGTTCTCTGAACTGAATCCAACATTCTCAGCCTAACCTTGACACTGTTGCCGTTCACACACACACACACACACACACACACACGCACCATTGTCTGCTTCACAATAGAATTTTGGGAAAAAACCCTGCCGTCCGATCCCACTGTGTCTGTTTGTCTTTCTGTCTCTGCGTCGTTTACGACACTTTTCAGCCCGCTTTCGCCCAAATCTTTGGTCTGTTCCCTCAACAGCATGTTGTTCACTTGTGAATTAGTAGCATTTAACCATAACAGTGCCTCGGATACATCCAGTACTTATAAATGCTGCAGACGGACTGGAGCGGTCAGAGTTTCACCATCTTAAAACTGTCAGCAGAAATAACGAGCAAAACGTGTTTTCTCTCTGCTGCAGGGGCAGAGTTGAACACATCAGCTGCACGGCGATTTGTTTTCTTTTGTATGATGTACTTTTAAATTGCGCATTGCTAAAATGAACGGCGATTTGTTTCGCCGTATCAACTCGCAAAGTGAGAACAACGCGACAACGTGACAAACTGGCGAGGTCTGCGGCAGCTTTTACTGACTGTTCACTCCCACCGTCCCTCGCAGCCACAGCCGACAGCTGTTTGCAGTAAATAAATAAATAACAACAACAAAGACGCCCCAATAAAGCCCACTGAGCAGCACCTGCCAGGCACCACATGGTGCAGACAAAGTTCACCGTTGACAGAAGCTGCTTCCTAAAAGACAAAAAGCCAGTGGGCAAACTTTTTCCCCCACTAATGATTCCCTCGTTTTTTTTTCTCACGCGATTTGAAAATTCACACTAAGAAAAAGGCTTCATGGTAACTGGAACGTCTCGCATTCCTTTAGACTGATTTAATTTGTCACACGCTGCAAATCAAATTACAATTAAACACGCTTTAAAAAAAAAAAAAAGTCCAAAGCTCAGACAACAGAATTAATAAACCATCGCCAGCGGCGACGTATAACAATTGAGACGAAGCTTCATCCAAGACAACAGCAACAACCTCTACATTAGTTGTCCACAGGCCGCCTGCATGCAACAGTTAGCAAGGCTTGTTTAATGCAGGTTCCCCCCCAGTTCCAAAGCAGCTCTGCTGCCTTGTAAAATCTGAGCTCACTTCGAGCCACAGACCCATTTCATCATCCCACAGAGTCCCACCCTGCACATTTGTTGCATTTCTTCATTTTACAGAGTCAAAGCTCCCCCCCGCACCCCTCGGCAACCCCCACCCCCCCACCCCCCCTCTCCTCCCACCCATTCCTACGCGACCTCCAAACTCCTCGTATGATTCCTGCCATTGTCAAACAGAATTAGCTGCGTTACCTTGAGAGCTTTTTTTTTATTTCATTATTACGTCTGGGTGGGGGCGGGGGAGGAGGAGGGGGGGGGTGCACCCCACCGCTGGGACCTTGGAGCTGAGAGCGGCTCTTTGCGGCAGCATGCAGGGTCAAGAGACGTGTTTGTGCTCCACTTGAAAAACTTCCTTTCTTTCATTTTCTTTATTTCTTTTTCAACCCCAGTTTTTGTTTTTTTGTTTTTAATATTTTCTCATCACATCCTGCTTTGTCCGCATGCACAATTCCAGCATTTGTCCCCTCCACACCTCATTTCCTTCCCCATCTAAGCTATGAAACCCGGCACCGGGGTAGAAAATGCTGGATGGATCCGTCTCTTCTCCTCCTCACTGACTTCCAGCGCTTATAGGAAAGAAACTGGGAGAGGTTGGCGAGGGGAAGATTTACACTGTAATGTATGCCCATCTCACATACACACACATGCACACACATGCATGCATTTGTGTAGTTGGAAAAATTTGAAAAGCAAATTAGAGAACTTAGAGACGGAGTTGAGGGGAAAAAGTTAACAGTTTGGCTTTTTTGGCCGTGCCAGCTGCAAACGCGAGGCCGTATTTCCACAGTTTCCATTATTAACGTCGGCTCTGGATGATCATAAATCCAGACAGCCACACGGAACCACATCACCATTCTCTGTTTGGCAGCAGCCAAACACACACACACACACACACACACACACACACACACACACTCCCAGGCTGCATTTCCATTGTAATGATCTGAAGGAGATGCATTTCAGTGTGCTGAAATTCTATATATATGTACATATGTATATATATATGTATATATATATATATATATATATATATATATATATATATATATATATATATATATGTATATATATATATATACATATATATATATATATATATATGTATATATATACATACATATATATATTTTTATTTTTTTTCCTCCTTACCTCCAGCAGCAAACAGGCGAGCACAACAGAAATCACACAAAGCTCCAGAACAATCCTGAAGCAGGATGTATTGGGCTAAAAGCAGGTGGACGGCAAAGCAAAGCTAACAGACTCAAACTCTGCCACCCTGCTCCTGCCTCAGATCAGTGCTGCTGTTGCAGCGTGATGAACTTATTCATACTTCATAAGACCGTCGTGGTGCGGCGGCCTCCTTTCTTTCCTTTTTTCTTCCTTTCTTGCTCTCCTTCTTTCTTATGCTTTGCCAGGAGAGATTTGAGAGAGAGAGCAGAGTCACATTACACCCATTGCATGCACTGGTTTGAATGGGGGACTTCCAGTCACTAAACCAGCAGTGACTCCCCCTGAGCAGCTCAGCGAGAGCTTCACTCTCTCCCCCAACACAAGGGAGCGGAACGCAATGATGGAAATCATAAATGCACGATTGAGGAGCAGTTATCAGACGGGTTGCAAGCGATCATGTGACCCAGGCGGCTCCTGGCCAGCCGACCGACCGACCGACCGCGGCAGAGCGGTTTGCACAGGAGCGAAACACAACACATTGTGTCGTATCGTCTCACATCTGCATGCAAATACCTTTCCGTCAGACACTTGCACTTTTTTGTGTGCAGTCACAGGATGAAACGGCGCCTTTGGCCTCCGTCAGGCCTCGTAAGGAGGAGCAGCGCAGCGTCAGAACCATGTGAGAAGTGACTGAAGGAGGTTTCTCTTCCTTCAGATAAAGAAGGGAATAAAGGCTTCAGATAAACGAGGGATTGGGGACGCATTAAGTGGAGGAGGAGAAGATTGTTTTTAAACATTTTATTTCTCACCCGGCCCTTTTGTAAATTCAATTCAAATCAATTTGCTGCCCGATGCCAAACTCGAAAACAGAGTCATTGTCGCCTTGGAAACCCCCTTCCCCCACCTACAGCCCCCCCCACTCTTTTTTTTTTTGTTTCCGTGCACGTCTGCGTCGATACATGTGGCCGTGCAGGCGCCGCAGCAGGTCAGGAGGTCTTAATCCCCGAGTCAGGCAAGATGGGATCAGTGCCGACTCAGTGGACCCAGACACGTCACAGCGTCTACACACTCACACACACACACACACACCACACACACACACACACACTATATGTATGATATACATCCTCCAACTGTCTGGGCCAATAATAGAGATGCCCAGACAGTTTATTGTCCCTCTGCTCTTCTCCTCACCTCTTTATTTCTTGCCCTTTTTATTTTTTGTTTCACCACAGAAGTTGGCTTACGCACAATTGCACAGACACACACACATACACACACACTCACGGGCGCCAATTTATGAGGTAATCTGAAGCAAGGTTTAGCGGTTACACTGAAATGGAGCAATTAATTGCTGACTCATCATTAAAGACTTTAAATCATTACCAGTTAGTGTGTATATGTGTGTGCAGCCTTGTGTGTGTGTGTGTGTGTGTGTGTTGGGGAAGAAAAGCTCCCTCTCTCCGTCGCTCTCATCATCGTGGCTCTGAGCGAGAGCGGCGAGAGCCGTCGTGGTTCCTCATAAAGTCCCAGTTGTGAGACACGACATCCTAATAATCTCACAGCAACCAACCCGCTGTGTGTTTTAGCTTTTAAAAATTCCTTCTGGTCAATCATCTGATCGTCAACCACCGGTGGCGTCGTGTTGCATTTTGCTCCATGAATAGATTTTTATGCAACTGTGATTTCAGCAGCTGCACGATGATTTTGACTTTGATTTTGGGAGTTTGTTACATTTTCAGCTGACATAGTTTCTTCTTTTTTTTCCGGATTGTAGTCAGGATATGTCGACGTAAGAAACGTACACAACTAGAAAAAGCTTGTATTGTCATTTTTAAAAAAGATTTTATTTGTCTTAGTTTGTGAACATTCGCAGTAACAATAAAAGACGGGAAGAGTCAGTTAGCCGTCTCATATAATTATAGAAAGCAGCCTACAGATGCAGCTTAATCTCCCTTTTCACAACCAACACGACCAAACAATCTGCTTTTAGCAAGGACCAGACACTGAATATACAGGAGGCAGTTTCTGCTTGGAAAGAACCGGGTCCAGAGTGGAGGGACGGAGGAGGTGAAGATGAGCAAACAAACAAGCAAACATGTATGTGGAGGACGGAGGGTTAACCAGGAGGCCGGGGGGAGGCAGGGGGGAGGCCGGGGGGAGGCAGGGGGGAGGCAGGGGGGAGGCAGGGGGGAGGCAGGGGGGAGGCAGGGGGGAGGCAGAGGGGAGGCAGATGGTCGGAGGGCGGGAGAGGAAGGAGGCTGGAAAAGGAAGAGTTATGCATTGGGTCATTATGGTGGAATGTTAATATGATTAGTGGATGACTCTGACCCTGCTGTCTGGAGCTGGTGCCTGGCTGGGCCACTGACACACACACACACACACACACACACACACACACACACACACACACACACATACACACAGGCAGACGCACAAAGATAAAAACAGAGTTGGGCTTCATCTGCCTGAATGGACTCACAATCAGACACACACACTTTCCCATCAACTCCGCGCTCGTCTCAGCGCACACACACATCGTCCCGCACAAACACACAATGCAGTGGCGTGTGTGTGTGTGTGTGTGTGTGTGTGTGTGTGTGTGTGTGTGTGTGTGTGTGTGTGTGTGTGTGTGTGTGTGTGTGTGTGATGAATGTGTTCTGTAAAGCAGCAGGGCAGAATGAGTCAACATGTCACGACGTATTATCACTTTGTCTTTTTTTTTTTTTTTACATGTGAGTCTCTCTGCAGTCTGGTCAGGTCGGGACCCGAAGCTGTTCATGGCACTTGTGGTTGCTGGGAGGTCATGTGACACATGAGTAATAAGCACACACACACACACATACACACACAGTCTGGGTCCCGGTGGTTATGAGATGGATTCAGACTCGCAGAGCGTGACGTTCACATTTTATTGCTTTTGTCTAATTGGCCGTATTTAAGCCAATAATCCTGCGGGAGGCGCTGGCGAGAGTTCAGAGCGAGTCACCTCTGCCAAACGTTAGGCCGGAGTCTCAGCACTGGCAAAAACGGACCGGGTTCGAGCTCGGCGAGCTGCGATTCTCCGAGCGCATCCCGTCCACATTCAGTTTGGCGAGGGCCGAGGCTGCGGCCGGCGATGAGTCACCGGCAGACGGTCTCGTCACTTCTTCTGTCCACCTCAGGACCAGCTGGGCCAATCACGTCGTCGTCCAGACCACTAGCGTAACTCAGACAAACGGCAGCCAGATGCCGTCAGTCATGGTTTTCTGATTGAACCGTGAACGCAGCAGCAAAGACTTTCCTGCCCGGGTGCGTCGAGTCTTACATCACTGCCGAACGATAGAAGAAGAAGAAGAAGAAGAAGAAGAAGAAGAAGAAGAAGAAGAAGAAGAAGATTTTTTTGATTTTGATTTTTGATTTTTACAATCACATTTATTTACAAAGTACCGACTAAAAAATTATGCACCTTTTCCTAACTTAAAATAAATGATTAAAAAAATATAATAATGAACAATAAACACAAAATCAAAACCAACCCAAAAAAGATACAAGCCATTCAAAAAAATAAACATTAAATAAATACATAAATAGACAAATAAAAATAAAACACAAAAAACACAAACACAAATTAAAAGCCAAAAGAAAGAAACATTCAATCTAGAAGAAGAAGAAGAAGAAGAAGAAGAAGGAGGAGGAGTAGGAGGAGGTGGAGAAGGAGGAGGAGGAGGAGGAGGAGGAACACCTGGTTTACAGAGCCTGAATGAACTTGTAACTGCCTCTGGGTCCTGAAAAAAGCCTCACTGGCCAAAAACTCAAAGATGTATCTATGGGCTCATATATTAATTACAAACATATGCTTATTGCTTTTTCGGAGCTCAGAAACAACAAAAGTTGTCCCTCAGCCACTGGAAATCACGTAGTGCCCAGTAATGACGGCACGATGCCTGCTTCTAATCTTCAAACACAATAATATCACAAAGAACAAAAACCAGCAGCGACCTTTTGCCTCCCTGTTTAAAATGTCTGCTCACTGAGCGTAAGTGCACGAGGGGCCGTGCTCAGTGTCCACACACACTCACACACTCACACACTCACACTATAACACACGGTGGCGGTTTGCCGTGGCTCGCCCAGATCTCATTCCTGCGTGCGTTTCCATCTGGTTCCTGGGCACATTCAGCCCAGGCCTGTATCAACAGCGCGGCGCAGAAATAGAAATTATCCTTTAATCTGGCGTGAAAGCCTCTCTTGTTGCACCGCTGTTGGCAGAAACGCTCGGGATAAAACAGTTTACTGCACAGAGGTCCCGTTCTTGGAAAACCTGTTTGTGGTCATGGTCATGCTTGTGTGTTTAGCTCTCTTTCTCTCCATATCTCTCTCTATGTACATATACTGTATACATATATATGTGGGTGTGTGTGTGTGTTGTTTCTTTACAGCCTCATTCATGGGTTGTGATGTTGTTTGTCGTTATCAAATCTTGGTTTCCATTTCGCTGGTGTGACTCTGCAGCCAAACAAAGACTTTACACACACACACACAGGCTGTTAATGTGTGTGTGTGTGTGTGTGTGTGTGTGTGTGTGTGTGTGTGTGTGTGTGTGTGTGTGTGTGTGTGTGTGTGTGTGTGTGTAAAAAGTGCCTTGTTTCGGTCCAGCGGAGACTGTTATCAGCAGCAGCCACAGCGGCGTGCACGGGGCCGGATAGCCATCTGTGCCGCGTGCACGTCAGCCAGTACTTGTTTGCTTCTGTGCACGCTGGGGTGCGTGCACATAGGCCGGAGTCTCAGCTCTCGCTCTCTCTCTCTCTCGCTCTCTGTCTCTCTCTCTCTCTCGCGGCGCTGTCGGCTCAGCTGTGCGTTGCCGAGGTTGCTCGCGCACGTCTCCAGAGTGTCGGACTCGTGTACCTGCCGTGAGCGCCGGGGAGGGCGGCAACGTGCACGCATGCGTGCGTGCGAGCACTCGGAGACCGTCGGCGCTTCTCGAAGGCGGGTCGACTCTCGAGCTTCTGAGATAGAAGATGTCGAAATGTGGCGAGTCGTCCCGGAGATAAGGAAGCGCTGAGAGACGGAGAGAGAGAGAGAGAGAGGAAAGGGCGCGAGGGGGGAGGGAGGGGATAAACGAGGGAGCGAGGGAGAGAATCAGAGAGGACGAGTTTCAGGAAGTCCGGATTTCAAACAGCAGAGTCACCTGAAAGTCATGGAGGGAATTAAGGCCGAAGGCTGCAGGAGGAGCAGAGCGAGTTGAGGGAAACAAACACGACCTCCTGACCTCCAGGAAGCCTGGCAGCCTCTGCTGCGCTGCTGCAGCAGCTCAGTGAGGGAATGTAGTGAAGGCAGAGGATTCTCCTCAAGCCAGAGCAAAGATGGAACATTAGCGTGACTGTGTCACAGCACATCATTGTTTTTTTCATTGTTGAAATGTGTGATGAAATCGACAGCTGCTATTAAACAATTTAAAAAGAGATTTTTTTTTTTTTGTTCATGCTATTATATTTTAAGGGTAATTCCCTGTTGTAATGCATTCTTTGGGATTCAAACTGCACAGGGCTCAAGTTGTGGGACGCCAGTGATAGTTACCTGCGTTCCTTCTCCGCTGGAACCTCCAGAGTTGTGCGAACGGTGTTGTGCCGACCGCGTTTGATGCTTTGCAACGTAGGAACCTGATTGGCCATTAGAAGAATCCTCCGTCCCTCCGCACCAGTCGGGTGGGGAACGCTGTGCAGGATCAAAGAGCGCTCCATTCATTGCAACCGCTGATCTTGTCGTTGTGTCGTGTGGTGCTGGAGCGCGCCGAGCTTTTGTGGATTGAACGCTTTTTATTTATTCTGCGGCAGCGGCGGTGGCGTGCAGATGCGGCCCGCCGCAAAAAAAAAAACTGCATTTGTTTTTGTTTACCGCCGCTCTATTGTATTTCCATGTCAGCGCAGATGAGCCGAGACAGACGCAGCGAGAAAAAGAAAAGACCCTTATCTCTGCAAATGTGCCAACGTGTGTGTGTGAGAGTCAGGAAAAGATCCAGTCAGACTCGTGAAGAAATGCAGAAGATTCCTCAGTCAGATGTGGACGAGTCGGTCGGTTGATGTCACTGTGGAATCTTCAACGTCTTCAAAATTCCCATTAGTCCACAGGGCCAAGTCAACCCTTTATCTGTCACTCTGGTTATCAACGTGTCGTCTTTTATTGTATTTTTAATCACTGGTGTGTTAACTCACGATGACTGCCCCCAATAACCCCATCAAATAACAAAAATACCCCCCAAACCTCGTGTATTAAGCACAGATCAGTCCTGCTGCTTTGTTCTTCTCGGTATCTCAAGGCGCCCCGAATGAAATTCTCCCATCGGTTGCTTTTAAATGGAGAGATTTGTCTCCAACTGCTAACTCAAAACCAGCCAACCTCTTCACTGAAGATGTCTCAATAGTTTTTGGGGATCCAGTCCAAGTCCTCCCCAACACACACACACACACACACACACACACACACTCACACCCTACTCTGTCCTCCCATCTGTGAGTTCAGATGAACAGAAGTCTCCTGGGGCTTTTCATTGGCCAGGCTCCACACTAAGAGGCAAGCTAATTGGCCAGCTGGGGCCCAGCCGGTTGTTGAAGGCAGGGCATTGGCCGAGAGACGGGTCAAGTGACATGTCATTGGTCAGGCTGGCCGGGAGCCTGGCAACACTTTAAGCTTTCCCCTCTTGAGGAATTGCCTGGTGAGGACGGCGGGAGGGAGGAGAAAAAAATCTAACACACTCAAGCGTAATTTGATGGCTGCAGAAATTGTTAGTTAATTTGCAGCTTTGGAGTGAGTGGAGAGTGTGTGTGTGTGTGTGTGTGTGTGTGTGTGTGTGTGTTTGAAGGAGTTGCAAGTCCTCGCAGTCCTCCTGCTAATTTGCACATAACCCGCAATCATGAGGTTCCAAATTCTTGGAGACACTCTGTCACCTTCGACTTCGCAGGAGTCTCCATCCAGCCAGTCGCAGCCAACGGGATGAAACAGAGAAGTGTGTGTGCGTGTGTGTGTGTGTCGGGAGGAGGGGGGTCCATGTGCTGGTCTCTAGAAATTATTGCCACACATTATGGAATGGACTTAGATGGTTGTGTTCTCTTCATTTGTTTCACTTCTATCAGACCTGATGCTCTGTTTCCCTCCTGCGTCCCTCTAGATTCTCTTCCTTCGTGGTTTTCTTTGTTGCTTTTCCTAAAGTCTGGAATGACTGCAGGTGTCTTTCCACATCTGGGTCCTGACTCTTTGTCACTGACCTCATATCCAGCAAATCTATTCATCTATTAGAAAAAGAAAAAAATCTACATTTCCGTGTGGAGTTTGCTTGTTCTGTGTGTGTGTGTGTGTGTGTGTGTGTGTGTGTGTGTATCTTTGTATCTTATATCTTTGTGTGCAAATGCTTGGTTGTGAGCCTCCGATGAACTAGCGACTTGGTCCAGGCTGTCGTGATTAATCATTAATAATCATACATCATCCACAATGGGCCGGTATAGAGGTTTTCCTTCATTCAAACTGAAATCTTTCTTCATACAAAAGACCTTATTTATATTTTCTTCCCATTGCTCTTTGTGTTGCGATAATATGACTTCATATTACAAGCTTAGGAGACCGTGTGAATACATTACATGACAAATACTGTTATTTTATTTCTTTCTCACACTTTCTACACACACACACACACACATATGTTCCTCTTCTTCCACTCCGCTTGAGCAGTAGGTTAATATCTGCACACCTCCACCTCTCTCATTAAGTAGCACAGAAGGCTAATCCGGAGGAAATGAGAGGTGGAGGTTAGTCACCGAGATTAGTCTGGTCCCAGGACATCAAACGTTCCATTCCCACCCAGGAGATAATCATAGCCAGGTTATCCAGGAAATGAAGTGGCTGCCTTTCAGGAAGTTTCTAATCCCTGTCCCGCCCCCTCCCGGTGTTCCTCCTTCTTCTCCCGCCCGCCCCGCCTCCAGAGGGTCCGGGCCACAGACCTGCTAGTGTCTGCAAGAAAACCTTCCATCTCTGAGAGGTGATTTGATAGATGGCAGTATCCAGGCTAATATCTGACCCGGCAGCCCGGTCAGGGCTTTCAGACAAATTGAAAACCGCCCGGTGATGTTTCTCATCTCTCTCTCAGGATTTAGAGCGTTTTCTGCTTACACTTTGCAGTCGTTTAAGCAAGAGAAAGTGGTTTATGGCCCCAGTAGTTTAGTTTCCAGACAGCCTTTTAGTGCACATTTTGAGAGAAATTCGCATTAGATAATTCAGAAAATATAGCTTCTTGTTTTCTATCTTTGGGAGAAAAGTTATCCCGCTGGCTTGAGGTGGTTTTAGTCTTTCTGTTGGTGAGAAACAGGTTGACATGGTAAAGCAGGTCAGGCTGTCAGCTGACCTGCAAAAGGGAGAACAATCATCGTGTCACTCTTCCAACGCTCTCGGTCGCCTCTGCTTCCTCCTGTGGCGACGTCACTGCAGTTAACAATGCCTTATCTGTTAACCTCTGCCAACGACAACATGAGCATCGTCTCGATTTTTCTTTTTTAGTGTGTTGCGACCTCGGCATTTGACCCTTTTTTTTTTTTCCTCTCTGTTCTTCGCCCACGTAAGCAGCCAAGCAAGCGTGACGTGAGCCTGGAAGAGCAGAAGTCATAAATACCGGCCAGAGTCTTATAGATTTCCCTCCCCGTCGATATGGAAGAGCGTGAGGTTTCACTCCTGTACATTCCCACTTTTTCATGGCTGACCGGAGAACAAAAGGCTCGCCGTTGCCGTACCGACAACCTGACAGTGACGCGTGTGAGTGAGGGGTCGGGGGGCGGGGGGGGTGTGGAGAGGAAGGTAAAAATAGAGGAGACAGGATGTGGAGCGTGTTGAGACTGGAACCGTGTGACATGAAGAGACAATGGAGGAGAGGAGGTCATGACTTTCACCAGATTAGACCAGATACAGAATCCAGGAAATATGGGTGGGAATCAGAAGGACCCCCCCACCCCCACCCTCCACCCCTCACCCCCACCCCTCCCGACTGGAGCCAATCATCTGCAGGAGGAAGGAAGAGGGAGAGTGTGTTGGGGAGGCAGGAAGTAGAAAGTGTCACTTTCATCCTATTACAGCTCCATCTTACCTGCCGCTAAAGCCACCTGCTCCCTGTGTCTCTCACACACACACACACACACACACACACACACACACACACACACACACACACACGCACGCACATACTCTCACACACACACACTCATACACACGCACACTGAGGGGAAAAGAAATGTGTACTTCCTGACTGGTATTCAGATTTTGTAGATGCTGTAGCACATTCATACACACACACACATGCACGGACGCACGCACACACACACACACACACACACACTGTACCCGTGCTGCTCTTTTATGTTCTTATACTAAGTCCTGCTCCTGAGATACGGTGGAGAAAAAAGTTTTAAAAAAAAAAAATAATAAAAAAAATGAGAATCCACAAATAAAAGCGGAGCAGCTGAGATTTTCCCCGCCTCGGGTGCTGACATTCTAAAAAGGGCAGACCAGGCTCTAGTCTCTGTTGTCTCACCACCATCACCTGCACGCCTCTCTCAGGTAAATTGTCTTCCCACCCTCCTTTAACCCCCCCACCCCCTCCAGTACTTTCCCTCCTCCTCCTCCTCCTGCGACGGATCCGTCAGTTTTCCTAGGAACTCACCTGTCTTTGTTCATCCTAATCCTCACAGGGGAACTTTTTGATTCTTTTTTTTTTTTTTTTTTTTTTCAAAGTCTGCAAGTTTTGGGTTGAGGGATGTAGAGTTGGAGGGGAGAGGGTGGGGGAGGCTTAGAGGGAGCCAAATTATCTCTCCTCCCTCTGTCGTCCCCGTCCATCCTTCCCTCGATCCCTGGAAATATTCCTTCACCTCTCGTCCTCTTATCGACTCCCCACCTTGCACTTCCAAGGACAAGCTTAGCTGCTAAAGAACACTAAGGATTGGATGAACCCTGGCTGTGTGTGTGTGTGTGCGTGCACGCACGTGTGTGTGTGTGTGTGTGTGTGTGTGTGTGTGTGTGTTTCTACACGTCTATCTTACAATATGTGTGTTACTTTTTAAACATCCGTACTTTGTCCTTTTAACATTTTATTTGATTTCAACTGCATGCAGGGTGTGTGTGTCTGCCACTAGATCACTGTGCTGTGTGTGTGTGTGTGTGTGTGTGTGTGCTCCTCTCCTCTCCCCTCCCAAGGCTTTGCAGTGGAGACTAATCCCGTCCTCGCTGCTATCGCCTTACCTTCCCTCTCACTATCACTTCTTCATCCTGCTCCTCCTCTTTTCTTACCAGACTCGCTCTTTTTCCGCTTTTCCGTCTCTTTTTTTTTTCTTTTTCCATTCCGACTGTCGCCTTTCCCCCAGAAAGTACGTCTGCAGCCCACCTCCGCTGCACCCAGCTGGATGAGAATTTCTTCCCCACACTGTGGTGTGTGTTTCCGTCTGTGGCTCTTTGTTAGTTCTCTGCTGCTGCGATGATATAAATACACTGATATGAAATCAACGTGTCGGAATCAAAGGTTTGTGTCCATATCTCGTGTGTGTGTGTGTGTGTGTGTGTCTAAATAAAGAAGCGTGTCTTTATTGCAGTGTGTTAGGACCACAGTGTAGTCGCCATTCTTTGGCAACCATGGTAACCCCTTGTCGCCCACAGACACACTAGCAGGTGAGAATGAGTCGAACCAGAGCTGTGAGTTTGTCTGCAACTCTGAACATGCCTGGTGACCAGCGTTATTTTTATTTTTTTTTATTTCTTTATTTACAATGTTTTCTCACAATTCTTCTTGGTTGAAAAAAAAAATGCTTTCTTTCTATAATGATTTTATACATTTTTAGCGCCTTAGCTCGATGAAACGGAAGACTTGCATTTTGTGAGACAATGATCCAGAACCACGTGATCAGATCTTCAGGATTGTATGATGGTGCCGTCCTGAGGGATGCATAGTGTTGTTGGAAACAGGAAGTACGTACATTGTAACTCACCTCTGTTGGTGGAAATAAGTTCAAGTGATTCAGGCTTCAACATCCTTTTCCTTATATTTATAACACGTATTTATTAGACTGTCGCCTATTGGACAACTAGACGACAGACACACACATGTGTGTGGAGGAGCTCGTTTCTCGGGGTGTTGTCCCATCCTCTGCAGGTTCAGTCGGAGGTTGAAACTCAGCCGGAAGCTCCGTCGTGCAGCAGCTGCTGGCTGTTGTTCCCGTCGCGCCACCTGCCTCATAACTTTCAAATGGCATTTTGTAAACAAACTACTTCCTGTGAGTGACGGAGCCTCGTACCGCTGCAACCTGAGCTGCATAAACAGGATGTAGTGTATTAGCCACTGAGGCACTGAGGCTCTGCGCGACTTGGGAGGAAATTGACTTTCTGTGCTGGAATTTTTCTTTTTGAGAGAGAGAGAGAGAGGGAGAGAGAGAGAGAGAGAGAGAGAGAGAGAGAGAGAGAGAGAGAGAGAGAGAGAGAGAGAGGCCAGTTCGCTGCACTCCAGTCTTAATTTTCTGAACTTCAACCTTGCAATCGTTCATTTCAACGTCCTGCCCTCCTCCTCCACATCAAACCCTCTCAGTCTTGAGGCCGTCAGTCTGTGCAGCTGCAACATTTTGCAGCACAGCAGCAAAAAGTGAGTGAAACGGTGATTGCCAGCCAGCGGCCACCGGGGGGGGGGGGGGGGGGGGGGTCACTGGGTGGCCGATCGATTGCGGCGACTCAGCCGATCCGCTGCCAGGTGCTGAGAGTCCTACTTTCTGAAACTTGCCTCCTCAGTTGTGGAGCTTTTTGACTGCGTTTCCCAGCCAAACTCCGCCCACTCTTGCATTTTCTGTTTGCTGTGAATTACAGGCTGGCCGTTTATTTTTCCAAACCACTGAATAAATAAAGGCAGCGTTATTAAACATTCCAGTGTGCTTTTTTTTTTTCTTAATTTATAGCCCTATAAAAAGAAAAAGAAAAGCATTTCAGAGTTTCAGCCTTTGACGGGGAAATAAACATTTTTTTCCTAATGTGGCCCTGCGACATTCGTCCTCCGATACCGGCGACCCCACACAGAAGTTGCGCCTCCTCCCTCTCCTCGAAGAAAGGAAATGTCAAGCGAGAGTGCTCATATATTTCTGCACCCGTTTTTCTCGCTGGTGGAGAAACTATCAATGCAGCTTTTAAAAATAGCAGTTTGGAAGAGCCAGAGGCAAATCCAGCCCAGAAACAGCCAGTGTTTTTAATTCACACTCCTGGGATTTATAATGACCAAAAGCAATGAGGCCATTAATAGAATAGCTGTATAGACATGTAAGTGTGTGTGTGTGTGTGTGTGTGTGTTCGCGATTTCCTTCGTGAATAGGTGAACTTGCCGTGTTCTTGCCAGCGCGCTCTTATTTCCTCGCCGCTTCCTTGTTAGCAGCGGCGCCGCAATTAGGCAGAAAATGGGCGGCTTTTCACCGGCCGCTGCAATTACGGCTCTCGCTGGGATGAATGGACGGGGAAAAATTACCGTGGGGGAGGGGAGGGAATAACGTCGGGGGTCACGACGAGGGAAAGAATGAAGTGAAGAGGAGGTGTGGGGGTGATGGAGGAGGGCTGTGGGGGAAAAAGAAAAGAAAGGTGGGGGAAAAAAAAGAACTTGTTCATCCGACCGCCAGTGTACACGGCTACACACTGTTCTTGTGTCCCCGTAACTTCTGCAAACACAGTGTTTATCTGTGAAAATAGGAAGAGGAAGATTCATCCTGAGCCTCCAGTTTTCAAAGCTCGAGAAAATTACTCTTCATTTAGAAGAGACTGTTTTTTATTTTTATTTTTATTTTTTTGGTTCCCCCTTCACCGTCGGAGCAGAAGATAATTAGCGAGCTGCGTCTGTCGATTCATACACAAGATTATATTTGGGTTTTTTTTTCTGAGAAGGAAAAAACAAAACTGATGGCAGAAGCGTCTAGAGACTCGGCGCCAGGTTGTCGTTTTCTATTTTTCACGATAACGCTTCTCTTTCACATGTCACCTGTCAGGGTGCGAGACTCCGCTCTCTTTAAGAGTCTTTCAATCAAAGACTCTGGCCATGGAGACCAGGAATTGTTTTTTTTTGACCCTTCAAACATGATCATCGTCCATAAATGTCAAATTATGTTTTTGTCAGTTGCCCTTTTACTCGTCTTTTTTTTTCTTTATCTTATTTGGTTTAAATTCTTTGACCAGCATCTTCAGGTCACCGTACCCCAAACACAGTGTCCCCGGCAGTACACACACACACACACACACACACACTCAGAAGTCACAGCGTCTTCAGTCTTTAATTGAATCATCCCAGAGATGCTGCCTGTGCAGAACGTTATGACTGCTGCGGATTAGAAGCGTCTCCCCTTATTCATCGATTTCAGCGCCAGTGGAGTCGAGCAGCCGAGTGGCGGGACGGCGGAGCGACAGCGCTATCTCTCTTCATTGATTGACTAAAGGAGAGAGGGACGCCGTCGGAGGCGGGGCGACAGTGTAGGAGGACGCTAGGAAGGAAAGGGTTTGTTAAAGATCAATCCATTTTACATAACAAGAGCCAAAGACTGGCGGTGGGTCTGAGGAGGAGGGGGCGGAGCCGCTGATTGAGATTAGGCCGCTCCTCTTGGCTAGCATCGATTTCTTTTTTTCTCTTCGGGAGATATAAAACAAAAGAAAGACAATGAGGCGCAGGAAGCGGAAGGTTGGAATTTTAATGAGAGTGGGGAGGTGAGAGCACGTCGCAGATTTCAAGATAAGTGATTGATGGAGCTGCGATAGGACGTCGTCGCTCGGCGAAGAACAGAGGAGATGTCAGAGGGGAGGAAGAGAGATGTTAAGTACGAGTGAAGGTTGAAACTGGGAGGTCTTGCTTGAGGAAACTCAGGGAGGAGGAGGGAGAGGAAGTTCAGGGACAAAGAGATGAACCGACAGCGGCTGCGGTTGAGTGATTAATCAGTCGGTCGATTAATCGCGACTCGGATTGGAAAATAAAACGGCAACGAACAAACAGAAATAGCCTGGAGTCGTCAAATGTTGCGCAAAAATGTGTGTAAAGTCATCGTTGTTTTACACATCAAAGTTGTTTTGCTTTTCACATCATCGTTGGATGTTAATAAAAAGAAATACTTGGTCCTTTAGGGTTATTTTAGGGTTGTGTGTGTGTGTGTGTGTGTGTGTAAATGTCCTTGTGTAAATTAGACTCAGAGGGGGTAAAATAAATGGTCAGGTATTTGTGTGTGGCAGCGGTGCTTAAAGTGATGGCCTGGTTTGTTTTAATGGAGAAATTGAAGGGTCAGTAGACGGGAGGGAGATGATTCCCTCTGTGTGTGTGTGTGTGTGTGCGTGTGTGTGTGTGTGCTCCCTCCATCCAGTATCAGTCTTTTCTGCTTGATTTCCTCGCTGCTTCTCTTCTGCTCATGATGCCATGAAATGGTTTTTTGCGAGGCCATTACACCGACCAGTGCGCCGCCGCCGCCGTCGCCCCCTGCCAGCCGCCGTCTGTAAGTGCGTGCTCGTGTCCTGGAAGGACTTTCGCTCCCACGTGTGTGTGTGTGTGTGTGTGTGTGTGTGTGTGTGTGTGTGTGTGTGTGTGTGTGTGTGTGTGTGTGTGTTTGTGTTAGCACACTGCAATTAGAAAGTTTCAGCCTCGATCGTTGCTTCCCAGTAACTCGACGCCACACATTTGTGATTTTCCATCTGGTAACATCTGGAGTCACTGATCCAACGATGCGTTGTGGATGATTTTGGTGATGTCATCGACAGCAGCCGTCGTCCAGAAGGACCCGGAGGGCCTGCAGTGAGTCGGTTTGTTTCGGTGCAGGTGGAGCCGGCGAGTCGTAGCGCGTTCCGACTCCCTCCGACATCGTTCCACTCACCTTTTTCCATTCATGACTCTTTTTTTCCAACCTCTCTCTTCCTCTTTATCCACCCTCCACACCCCCACCCCCACCTCCCCCCACCTTAACGTCTCATTTGGATTGTTTTGCTCTCCTCCCTCCCTCCTTCCCTCCCTCGGCTCCATTGTCCTTGTCCTCACCCCATTCACTTCCTTGTTTTATAACTCACCTCTCATACCCCCCCCTGCCCCCCCCACCCCCACTGCCTCTCAATGACTCCATAATTCCCCTCCTCTTCTCTATATATCCTCCTCACCCGGCTCTCTCTCTAACTCATTTACTTGCCATTCGCTCCATCCCATTTTTTCCACCTCCCGTCTTCTCCGTCTAATGCCTTTTCATTCTCCTGCCCACCAGCCCCCACCACCCTCCCTCGTCCTCCCCACCACCTAATATCCCGCTCCCTCTCTATACCTGAGATATTGAAGCTATAAAGACAGGTGTTCAAAAAGAAAACAGGGCCGGCAAATCCGTTTTAGATGCCTCCTGGCATCGTTCCCTCGAATGCGGGAGAAAGAGAAGGAAAGGGGAAAAAAACTCTGCGGTCTGCAATATTGAAGTCCGGGCTCCTCTTCCTGTGGCGCCGTCACTCTGCGGAGGGAGACTTTTCAGACTCACTTTCCTAAAGAGAACATTTTTCTTTGTGCCTCCACCACTCGGGACGTCAACATTCAGTTTTGACTTTGACGGCGTTTCGTTTTTTTCTGTCTCTTCTTCACAGAAATGCGCGTGTGCACGCGTTTCATGTTGTTGCAGGTACAACAGCAGGTTACAGCTGCGGAGGATTTCAGTCGTGACGCTCCAGTAGATCAGTCGCACCTCCATCTGCCTTCTCCGAAAAACCAGGCTGATCGTGTGTCGCTTGTTGTGTTTATCAGAGAAATTGTGTATCTGCCTCTGTGTGTGTGTGTGTGTGTGTGCGTGTGTGCGTGTGCGTGTGTGCGTGTGTGTGCGCGCGCGTGTGGGTGTGTGTGTAGTCCTTGTTGATGGCTGGGGTTTAGTCGGCTCCTTCAGGGAGCGCCGCAGCAGCAAGACTCTCCTCACTGAATAGACCCAGATAATCTCTGAGAGAGGGACTCTGTGCACGTTTGTATGTGTGTGTGTGTGCGTGTGTGTGTGCGTGTGTGCACGCTGTGTGAGAGCAACTGCAATGAGAATCGGCGGAGGACAAGAAAAAACCCCTGAGATGCCACAGAGAGGGAGATGGAGAGAGGAAGCAGGAGAGATGGAACTGTCAGCAGCTCCACTTCATCTTTTTTTTCTCTCTTTAAAAGATGGAGATGAGTCTGTGTGTGTGTGCGTGTGTGTGTGCGTGTGTGTGTTTGTTTGCCAGTCAGCCAGACGACTCCATCCGGTTTTGAAGTAACCTAATCTAGGATGGAGACCCCCACCACCACCCACCACCACCCCCCAATTTAGAACATCTCAGAAGACTGAAACGCTAAATCCCTAATAACCAGCCTCTGTCATCCCAAATTACCCCTCTAATCACACACACACACACACACACACACACACACACACACAGCCGGGGCATGTGGTGGTGGGGGGTGTCAGGGGTTCAGCCATGTCTCTACTGCTGCAGCCTATGATTTGTTCCCGTGCAGGCTGCAGAATAACAGAATAACCATCCCACCTCTCTCTCTCTCTCTCTCTCTCTCTCTCTCTCTCTCTCTCTCTCTCTCTCTCTCTCTCTCTCTCTCTCTCTCTCTCTCTCCAGCAGATGCCGGGCCGAGCGACGGACCACCGGCTGGCACCGCGGTACGACGAGGTGGAGCGTCAGTACGCCTCCCTGCCGAGGTACGGCTGCTCCTCCCCCAGCGTCTCTGCTCTTCCCTCTCGTCCTTGAAGCTTCTAATTAAAAAGTCGGAGCCGCTTTTACTCAAAACGTCTCCGCTGGGTCTCGGTCCCAGCCAGGAAACACACCTTGGGGAGCGTGCATGCACACACACTTTCAGATAGTGGGGTTGCAACCCGACTCCTGCAGCAACACAACCTGCTTTATCTCTGAGTGGCATCAGTGGGGCTTCCAGGCCGGCCTGCGAGTCTCTGGCTGCCGCCGTTACTGGAGCTGTTGTGTTTTGGTCGCTTCGTTGCGCGAGGCCTCTTATCGGGCGACGCATCGGCACCTTGCAGTCCCGGCAGCGTTCAAGACAGATTGTCTCCAGACGATGTTTGATTTTGGAGCTCACAGTTTGACCGCCAGTTTGGTTCAGTTTGCTAATAGTTTTGCTGCGCCGATTTGTTCACACGTTTCCAAACGTTTAAAGTTTAAAATCATTATCATCTTACATCTAATTAGATTGGACTCATTTTCAGGTTTTACTTGCTCGTGCCTGCAGCATTTATGGATATAATCTGATAAATATTTAGAACTGGAACAAGAGGCAGCGTCCTCTCTCCTCCTCCTTCTGCAGCCCCGCGCTCTCTCGAGGTGTTTTTATGTTTTTACGCCTCTACACTCTTAATATCCTCTACTTTTTTATCTCCATTCTTTTCTTTATTTTTATAAACTTCCAAAGATAAACAGCGCTACAGTAATGGACTTAAGCAAAGCCGCCTTAAACAGGACGCATTTCACTGAAATCCACTCGGGTTAAAAATAAGAGGCGTTCCGAGTGGAACCGGAGGTGTGAACTTTAACAGCAGAGACTGGGAGCGCTTGTTA
>NW_027466110.1:8242500-8247500 GCF_046127955.1 Nelusetta ayraudi
ATATACATATATATATATATATATACATATATATGTATATATACATATATATATACACATATATATATATATACATACATAGAGGGAGACATAGAGATGGTACTTTTAGAATAGCAAACAGGTGTCGTGCCAAAGTGGCTTTGTTTTGATAAATGACCCATGAATTCATTGGGAATTCCCCCAGCAATTAAAGCAGATAGTTAAAGATGAATTTAAAAGCAACTCAATGCAGACAATGGAAAGAGTAATGTATTCGTTCTTTATCGACCAAGTCGCTGCAGGGGGAAGAAAATATGTTTCTTTTTTCCAACCAGAAGAAGGCAAACCATGGTTGGAGAATTGTCGGGTTCTGATGAGGCAACCAGGCAATAAAAGTTAAAATAGGATTTTTAGCCACGCAAGGCCTTTGAAGTTTGCTCCAACATGAACAAAAGTCTGTATTAAGTTGCAGGACAAAAAAAGAACGAAAGAAAAAAGGGGGAAAGGAGACCTGGTGTCTCGGGTCTGGCTAATAAGCGGCCGGGCCAGCAGTGTTTTGGGCCAGTTATGCGGGAAATGGCCCCCTGAGAAGGTCTTGGGTTCTGTTTCTTTTGTCTCCTGCTGCCTGGACCTCCCAACCAGGCCCCAGGGCTTCCCAGACCACTTGACAAACTGCCGCACAATCCGCCTCATTGTCCGCTTGTTTTCCTGTGCGCCACTCTGGACTCCAGTCTCCACTTGTTTGTCAGCCGTGCGGACCCCCCCACCACCGCCCCACCCCACCATCTCTTGCCTTTTTTCTACTTGACCCGCGCTTGTTCGTGGCTTGTAGTGTTTCCAACGTGCTCGAGAGCATTTCTGCTTTCCGCTGGTCGCAGCTTTGATCTCCATCGCAAAAAAAACTCCTAATAAGTCGGGGCCACAGCCCATAATGTGTAGCAGATCTGAGAGGCTCTGGCGTGATGATGTGCTCTCATAGGTCCTGGGGAGAGGCTTGGAAAGTTCTTTTTTTCCTGGAACCCCTTCAGTGAACGCAGGTGTCGGAGTTTGATAGAGTTGAACTGATGTTAAGTGATACTCTGCTCTCGCTGAGGGGAGGAGATGTACGACAAGTTGTAAAAATTCCACTTTCTACACATCGCATTCGCCTCGCTCGCCTTTGTAAACACCTGGAAATGGCCACAGGATGTCTTCGCATGTCGTGAATGGGTTTTTATTTAAACGCACACAGACGCTTGGCCGCACTTCTTAGCAGCACCGCCGATCAATCGGTGAAAACACCAAAGTTAAACAGACACGTAGCAGATTTATTTTTTTTTCCCCTTTTCATTTTCAGCATTTGCAGCTGCGAGACATTAACATCTGAATCACCTAATGACCATCTGCCCGCCGCTGCCACATGGTTCCTCATGTTTCAGAGCTTCTTGGTAGTTGCATTAGATTGTAAAATAGTTCGTAAACATGTCTCGGGATGCGTGCAGACTTTTCTTCATCCCCGAGCAGCTCAGAGGAAACACGCTGAGTGCGCTCGCACGCGCGGAGGACGTTCATATTCTGTGATGGCACGAGGTTCCCTGCTGTGAATGGTTACCGTGATTTATGGATCTGCCGAAACAGGAAGCAGCTCCGTTTACCGCCAGGAGGCAGGGGTCCGCGCTTGAAACAAAGCACCTTCAGCTCGGCCACGTTCACCACTGCATGGGGAAGAAGAACTTCTGAGATAGCAGGAGTTTAGCTCAACTACGCTTTGCTTCAGAGTTGCTCTCGCATAGAAAGATGCATGTCTGTTAGAAATGGGTCACTGACGTAGTTAAAATGTGAAGTTATTTGGTTTGATTTGGATTTTGACCAAAAAACCAAACAAATACATTTTGGAAAAAAAAACAAGAATCTTAGCCAAAAACAAAATGTTTGGACAGAGATTTCTTCAGCACTGATTTATGATTTAGTAAGTCATAGCTCTCTACCATCACACACTTGATTTTTCTCCAAGGAAATCAGAACTGAAGGAGGATTT
The DNA here is from genome assembly GCF_046127955.1 of Nelusetta ayraudi. Classification (NCBI taxonomy): domain Eukaryota; kingdom Metazoa; phylum Chordata; class Actinopteri; order Tetraodontiformes; family Monacanthidae; genus Nelusetta; species Nelusetta ayraudi. Next base: position 8,244,497 of record NW_027466110.1, read on the forward strand.
TCCTGAGAAAAGCAACCTTGAGAGTCTGAAACAACAACAACTGAGAGGAGAGAAGCTACATTCATCATATTACACTCCCGCTCTAGTAATGAATCCAAGTTAGCCGCTAATCAGTGAACAATCCTGTTGGGGTTTTTTTTTCAGTTGTTTTGTTTGGGTTTTTTTTAAGTTTTTTTTGCCATCCCTTAAATTGTTTTCATATAATGAATCACATAAATCACTGAGAAACTGGTACTTTGTCAGCAATTTGTATCTGAGGGTCAGACTCGGGGCAAAATGTCCTCCAGCTTCAAAGCGACAACATGTTGCCGCGGCTGAAACCTGATTGACTCAAGATGGGAAAATGGCCGAGGCTATTTGAGCGGGCGGGACGTAGCCTCGTCAATAACAGACAGGATCCGTCTCTTCATCATCGCCTCCAGTTCAGACCAGCGTGAACAGGTTTGGGCCGGAGAATCCCGAGCAGCTGGCAGACGCTTCGAACGATGGAAAGGTGTTTGTTTTCTAAAGATCCACGTTCACGCGCGATAACGACGGAAATGATAGCCATAACTTTTGACTTGGACCCCAATTGTGAAGATTTTTCTCACTAATCAACAGGCAACCATGTTGTTTGTAAAGGCACTTTTGTCACAATGAATATTTTAATGTTGGTGTTTCATTGTTAATGAACAGCTGCCTTTTGTTTATGTTCCTCAAATGCATTTTAATGAGGCGGCTTTAGGTTTCATTTCAGTTCCGTGAAAAGAAGCAATACATTGTGAGTCACTTAGCGTCATGTAGCATCATTTTAGATCTTTTTCTATCTCGTTCCCTTGTCCTATTTTGTACCTCCAGAGTGATTTGCTTTATGACGCTTGTTTATTGCCAATAATTTGAAGTTATTGGCTGTCAAGAAGAAACACTGGCCGCCCATCGGTTCTTTTCATCGATCTGCAGGCTATCAGTGGTGCACCACCTTACAACACCGCCCTGGCCGTCGATGCATATATTAGCGCTGTCGGCACGGGAGGCTGCCAATTGATTGGCGGCGAGGCGGTTATCGTGCGCGAGCGCGTGCAGTGTTTCAGCAGCCAGAGCCGTTCGTGCTGCACGTTGGGATGTGATGTGAACCACCACTCCAAATCCTCATTGTTCTGCCCTCTCTGTGTTTCTGTGGCAACAGTCTCCTACCATCTGGAGGTCCCTCATCCCCCGGATCCCTCTAATGGCTTTTCTCCACCGTCCTACTCGTTTGATTTTGGTCTCCCGTGTTTTTTGTTTTTTTTTTCTGTTCACTTCTCCACGTAGCTTTTTCACTTGAAGCACTTATCTTATCACCATACTGTTTCATTTGCTTTCCATTATCCTCTTTTTTTTTGTCCTTTTTCGTTTTATTCCCTGCTGCCTTTTGCTCTCTTTTTTCCAGTCCTTTTCTCTCAGAGTTTTCTCCTCTTCAATATGTTTTTTTTTTTTTTTCTGTTTTATGCAGCCTCACATCTGAAGTCATTCACATTCATGACCCGCTTGACAAACACTTTATATCTTACTGTGCATGCAGACACACCGACGTACACAAGGGAGCGTAATCAGGTTAGTTTCCTGGACCGGTCAGTTTGCAATTCATGATGTCCGCGCGGATTAATCATATTTGACAGAACTTTATTGACAAAGACAGATACGGGCCCTCAGAGGTGTCCAGTTTCATTCCAAACGTGAACTGTATGAGCAAGCAGCCTGTGTGTGTGTGTGTGTGTGTGTCTGTGTGTGTGTGTGTGTGTGTGTGTGTGTGTGTGCGTGTGCGTGTGCGTGCGCGTGCGCGTGTGTGTGTGTGTGTGTTGTCGACGCTGGGCTAAAGCAGGGCCTATTATTCTCAGCAGATGCTGACCTTCAGCGTGCCAGCTCTCTCTGGAGGGCAGCACTTGTTTCTCTTCCTTTTTTCCCCAGTTTCATTCTCCTCCCTTCCTTCATTTAGCCGTCTTTGTTGTACCTTCCTCCTCATTCCGCTCCCTTTTCTCTCTCCTCCTTTCATGTTTCACTTCAAGACTCACTTACGCATATGGGGCAGAGGGGGTCGGGGGGAGGAGGGGTGTCACTCTCCTCAACTTGTTCTATTCATCAGTCCTTTTTCTGCTCCTAAATGTAAAACTCCCTTTTTCTTTGGTTCCCCTCTCCTGAGCCCAACCCAGTTGGCCTGTTTTGTTTTTCTAATTTCTCTCAGATTAGATCTTTGTAGCTTGGTTTTTCTTTGGGGGGAGAAGCTCCCTTGTTGAAGATAATGTATCTTATTGTTCTGGACAATATGTTTGTCTGCTTCCAGTCTCGGCCGTGCACGTTCGTTCTGCCAGTCTGAGCTCTGAAGTGTTTTTCTCAGTGTGAAAGCCCTCAGCGTCCCTCCAGTCAGGACCAAACCAGAAAACAACAAGCGCAGCAGACCAGACGAGAAGAAATGAGAAGAAATGAGAAGAATGGGCCGTGAAGCCAGCTGCTTTTGCCTGAATGTCTCATTCTAATCTGTTTATTTCAAAAGAAGAATTGAGATCCGTGCGAAAAAGGCAATTATGAATCTGACAATCATTTTCCTTCAAATGTATCCGATGATCAGATTTGAGTCAACAGGTTGACTTATTTGAAAAGCAAAAGTGAACATTGGGGAGGGTTTGGTCAGAGTTCTCTGGATGAAACTCTTTCTTCTGCTCCCAGACCCTTAAAACAAGCTGCACCATGTCTCACCAGTGACGTCAGTTCAAACAATACGCTTAGTCATCAGCTTTCCACTCTGGACTCTGATGTCTGTTCACTTTACCTCTTAATGGCGCGGAGGGAAAGAATGTTATGTCTATGTATTTGCTATGCCCCCCTAATCCAGCCTGATAATACCCTTTCTTAGCCTCTGACCCCACGTCTTCCAAGCGTTTTGGTGGGAACCGACCGAGTATCATGTGACTCTGAGGGGTCGGGAGTCAAGGGAGTGTTGGGGTGGGGGTCTCCGACACACTCGCACGTCAAACGGCAAGGAAAGCCA
>NW_027466110.1:8252500-8285000 GCF_046127955.1 Nelusetta ayraudi
TCTTATCTCCACCTCGCTGACTTGATTGCAGGAGGGGAGAAGAGGGCCGAGGTTCTGGCTGACGGATCGAGCTGCCGCTGACACCGGGCTCGGGGTTCCACTCGCAGCCGTAAAATGTCTAAAAGGAGCGAGAGAGGAGAGGAGAGGAGAGGCAATTAGAGGCAGTGAGGGACGGGGCAGCTGGCAGAGTTGACGCGCAGGTCGTCTCCACCGCTAAGGAGACGCAGACAAAACGGCTCTGGGTCGCAAAGACGCAAAGACGAGACACCCGAGACGCTGCTGCTGCTGCTGCTGCTGCTGCTGCTGCTGCTGCTGCTGCTGCTGCTGCTGGAAAAAAGAGCCGCAGAATAAGTTGGAAATTCTACCGATGGGAAGGTTGACACACGAGTCGCCTGAGTGGCGTGTTTATACGTGTGTGTGTGTGTGTGTGTGTGTGTGTGTGTGTGTGTGTGTGTGTGTGTGTGTGTCGAGGCGTCGGAGCCAGGAAGGGCAGCAGCAGCCATTCCAAACATGATGGGTATGTAGTTAGTTAGACGCTTTCCACTCCTGACCACACACACACACACACACACACACACACACACACACACACACAGGCGTCACCGTGAAGATCCACAGTGCACTGTGTGTGTGTGTGTGTGTGTGTGCGTGTGCGTGTGCGCGTCTACTCTGCCAGCACGCTCGCACAAATCTGTCTGCCACAAAATCAGCCACAGCGATTGCTGACACATTAACATTGTCCCCGGGCAACAGGTCGTCCGTCTGATTGGTTGAAGCCCCGCTGAGTCCCGCCCACTCAGCTCTGCACATCAGCGAAACGGTTCTGCTCTGCTCTGCTCTCAGTATGTTTGTGAACACGATTCTTGGCCTCTCGTGTCGCCCTGAAGGCTGTCAGTCGAATATAGCCGCTAATTCCCCCCCGCACCCCCCACTCTGATTCCACACAGAACCGTAAAATGTGCGTTAAAGGCATAGTTCACCCAAAAATATTGTACACTTGTTCCATTTGCCACTGCTCCGCCCCTTCCTCCGCCCCTTCCTGCGCTCCAGTGTTGGCTCTGCTGAACATTTCTAATCCACGTAACTGCTCTCGAGTTTCACAGACGGATGGAATTTCACCTGAGGGGGTGAAATTTAAAATTGTGGGTGGCGAAGGTGTCGTGTAAATGTCAAAAAAATCTGATATTTTTCAAAGCACAAATTAAGATTGATGCACAGACGGAGAGAGGGAGAGAGAGAGAGAGAGAGAGAGAGAGGCAGACGTGTAATGACTGATCGTGTAGCTATGTGGATGACACATGTTTGTGTACTTGCTGTCCACTGGGCACGACATGGATATCTATTAGCAGGAGTGGACTGGATTACCACAGCTGTGTGTGTGTGTGCGTGTGTGTGTGTGTGTGTGTGTGTGTGTGTGTGTGTGTGTTACCTGAGCCCCAAGCCTGCTTCAAACTGTCACATGTCACTTATATTCTGTTGCTATGTGATCTTTGGCTGCGTGGGCCGTTTGGCGCTCTGTCTGTCCGTCCGTGTGTGTGTGTGTGTGTGTGTAGGGGTTGAGGAGTGCAGTTGCAGCCCCCCCACCCCCCTCCACACACCCTTCCCCCAATCATTCTGCCTAATCTCCAAGCAAATAGTTTTCAGCAGGTTTTCATGAATATTTCAGCCATTTCGTCAACAGCTTTAGCCGAGGAACTGGCAACAAGTGCGGCATTAGGCCTGGCTGATATTTTCCTAACAAAAGACATGAACAGAGGATCGCAGAGCAAACAAAAACAGCCAGGCAGCACTAACTAGCGTGCCAGCAGTTGGTCAATGATGATTTGTTTTATTTTAAAGGATTTGGGCCGACTGAGCGAGAGGTTAAAACCGCATCCATGTTGCGGCATCAAGCAACAAAGTCACATTTTGTTTTCACTGCTGTTCCTCTGTTTTTTTTTGTTTTGCTTTTTGCCACTTGTCTGGCCAATAGTGAGAGTTTTAGATGGTGTCCTCGTCTTCCTTCGGCCTGGCTGAACAGACAAGATTCAAGAACTTTGTAACAAAGTTTTGTTTGCAAAACTTGAGCCCTGGGTTTACATATACTGTACATATTTTACGTTGCTTTACTCTGCTTTTATTCCGGGCTCAAATGGTTCTGCCAATGTCCCACCTTCAGACACGCTCAGTGGGGTCGATAATGGTGCCAGTGTGTGAGGGGACGCTGCCGTGCTGAGACACGGTGGGGACGTTGTTGTACGTAACGCCTCCTAACTACTACAGGGAATTCACACTGTCAAGAAGATACAGCCAGCAGGTGCTGGTTTAAAGAGTTATTTATTTATTTATTTATTTTTTAACAAAACACAACAGACAATCAACCAGACAAAAAAATCAGATGATAAGAACAACAAAAGAACAGAAACTAACAAACACAAGGAGAGACCTCAGAGAAACTCAGAACTTTGCGAGTGAAGAAAACTTCACACGGATGTTTGACGCCGTTGTCGTCTCACATCTGAAAATGGGGACCTGGCGCTCGGCTTTGAGTGATCCCACGCAGCCACGCAGGTTTGTTGTCCGTGTTTCCTCGGCCGCCTCGGAGGAGGAGGAGGAGGAGGAGCTCAGCAAGCGGCTCTGATCAGGGACCTCTGGTGTGGAAACATCCTCCTCCTCTTCCTCCGGCAGGCTGTTAGAACTCTGCCGCTGCTCGCTATCGATTCAGTCCACCGGCCTGTGTGGTGGCGGAGGACCGACGCTGACACGCCTCTTCTTGTTTGTCCACTTGTGTCTTTCCCCAGACGAGGCCCCTTGGATCCGGCTGAGTACAGCATGCAGCCCTGGACGGGTCATTACCCCGGACCTCCGCCGCAGGGTTACTCCCAGTCGCCGTCCTATCATAACACCAACCACCAGCCGGGACCCCCGTACACCAGCTACCCACCCGGACAGCCTTACACCCGGCCGGGCGACCCCAGAGCCGTGGACTCTGGCTACTACTCCCACCAAAGGTAGGGTCGGTGTGTTTGCAGGTCTACCCAAGGAGAAAAGATCAATTCCATGACTGCAGTTTCTTGTTAATTGGTCCTTTCGCTATCACAGTAGTGGTAGCTGCTCTTCCGAGAGTCCCAATTTATTTTTTTTTTAAAAATGAAATATTTGTAGGGTATAAATGGAAAAAAAAAACACGATATTTACATCTCATGGACAGTTGGATTTACAGTTGTCTGCATACTGGCAATTTAATATGTTTTTATATTACTTTTAAAAAGTAATCATTCACGTTCATTCAATCAACATTTCATGACACGTAAATATAATTACATTATAACTCATAATCTTACAATATTACACAAGACAAAACAACAACAAAAATAAATACATTATGAAGATGTTACAGTACAAAGTATTAACTCAAACATAATATAAGTACAGAAGAAAGTTAGTGATTCAACCCAAACTGTGTGAGAATCATTAAACAAACTAATAAACATATAACATGCCAAGAACAGGATTACAGATTCAAAATTACAACAAAATATCAGGCACCACTTAATACTTGAAAATATAAGAAAGAGCAGTCAGTCACAAACACTGTTTAAAAGTTTAAAGACCTTTTAAGGACATCAAGAAAATCAATTGAAAGTTCTTGGATGTTGGCTTTGGCTTATTTGTGGCTGCACTCTGGTTGACCAGCACCTTGCCTGCCGCCCCCAGCCCCCCACAGAGAGGCCCCTTGCGGCAGGACGTCCCCCCGTCTCCCACCCCTCCACTGCGGGGCCTGCGGTACGACACTATGATGCGTGGAGCCGGGGGCGGAGCTTACAGGTAGGCGGGGGGCCAGAGTTTGGATGGAGATGATCTCAGGTAAATGTGACTTCATCTTTCCTCACTGCTAATCGCAAGTTTTCTAAAGGAAAACTAAAAGAAACTTGCATGCGCTGTGGAACAGTCACAAACTGGCTTTTTGTTGCAGCATGTGGGCAACAACAGAGGCAACAAAAAATGCTAATGACGGTATAAATGTGAGGTCATGTTGGATTGGTTACAGACACCTGGTGGATCCAGAGCAGTTTGGCTTCACTGGGGAGGGGGCACGACAAGCACAGCAGCACCAGGCCGACTCCAGGCTGAAGAACGCCGTGACTGCAGCTGTGTAGACAAACCAGCACCACAAACCAAAGGCAACAAAAAAAGAAAGTGTTGTAACCTCTTAACGATGTGCTTTGACTCACTGTCATTATCCAACGGCCGTCTGCGCCGTTTGAAGTGGGCGGTAATACACAGACAAGCCAGGTAGAGGAGGTTAATTATCCAGTGGCCCGGCCAGAACACAGTCTTCTTGTTGTTTCAAGCCATTTAAATTGCTTTGAGTTCTTCCACAGAATATAAGAAAAAAAATTAGCAGGGTTTTTCACTTTGACTGCACACTGATTAAGTGGCCTCCTTCTAGAATTAGTGTCTCCCACTAATGTAATTGGCTCCATTTAAATTACAGCAACAAAGAACATGTGTGTGTATGTGTGTGTGCGCGCGACTCGAGGCTTCTCTGCCGTCGCACAACATGAACAAGACAAAAAAAAAAAAAGGCATCTAAAGGCACCTGTGGCGACTGAACATACTGACACCTTTTTGTGCAAAGGTTCTTTGATGTCACGCAGCCAAAATGATTCCTGGCATTTCACAAAGGAAAGGAAAAGGCTTTAAACTTTTCTGTCAAAAGTCCACTTGCAGGATGCTACGGAAAAGATTCAAAACCAGTTTCCAAAATGGATCTGAAGGTCGTCTGAATCAAGCAAATTACAACGCGTCAGTGCAACATTAAAGTGTAGAACCTGATCAACAGTCGACCCAATTGAAACATATAAGCAGTATTTTCTTTTTGCCTTTATTCCATCACTGCCTCAAGCTGCAGGGAGAACTTTGCGGCACCAGTCAGTGTTCTAGTTCTCACTTGCAGTTTGTTTTCCAGATGAAAAGCCGAGGCGTTTGAATGAGTAACTATGCTGCACTAAAGATCAGCAGAGCACTGTGCTAGCTGCCTTCATCATGTAATAATGATGATGATGATAATAATAATAATAATAATAATAATAATAATAATAATATCATCTTCTGTGCTCATAAACCACATTTGCCTTGTTAGTTTTAAGCAAAACACTTTCTTGTTTTTAGCCTTACAATTTCTGTTTTCTGACCACTTGACTGTTACCACTGAAGTCGATTTTATAATGATACCAGAATTTTTTACTTATCTTTGTGTGTGAATGTGTATGTTTTTGCATCAGCTTAATGAATTATTCTAATATCTTCCATGTAAGTCCATCTTGTTCATCAAAATGTTCAACTTTTGTTTTCAAACACTGTCTTGAATGTATGAACCCTGCGGCCTGTGTGATCTGAATCAAACAGCCAAAGTTTTGCTCATGTTTTAGTTTCCAACTTCAGAAGTTGCTATTGAACCGTTTTCAGTGACTAGACTGGACCTGGCGCACCACCTGGAAGGTTCTCAGGTCCGTTAGATTTTCCTTTTTTTTCTGAGTCCCGATTTAAAAAAACAGCCCATAAAAAAACAACACATTGGACGAGTCCACAGACTTTCAGCGTGAAACCTCCATCCATCTGATTTGTCTGCTCAAATGACAACAGCTCCTTATTCTTCTTTTTCCTTTTCCACTCTTTTAATCTCCCCCAATTTTATTAATGGCAGCTTACTTCCCGCTTGAGTCGAAACTTCGAAGGAAGCTGATTGGTTACCTGATGTTGAGGCCAACAATGACGGTTTTGAATCAAACCTTTGCAGGACAGACATGATTTCCCCACTTGAAATCTCTGTGAACCAGATTGTATTTGCAAATTTAGTCAGGAAAATGCAAAACATGAGCAAAGCTTCACCGTTTCACTGACCTAATCCATATCAAACTACTACATCACCTTCCTATATAAACATATTTGGGTTGTTTTTTTTTCAACTCTGTACCAACTGTGGAGGTGTAGAGCAGTTTAAGCCTGGCCGATGTCCATGTTGTTCATATTTCAGGGGGTTTGCGAACCACTCTGCTATACTTAGCAGCCACTTTTTTCCTCCACTCGTGTGTGTGTGTGAATCTGCTGCCGCGGTGCCGCACGTTGTAATTTTGTGGCGCTGGATGGACGTTGGCGGTGTGTGCGCGTGACCCGCCTGGTGTAGGCGGCCGCTCAAGTGCACACGAGTGGCGTAGAAAACATCAGTTGAGCTCTGGAGTGCTCTTCGCACCGCTGCACCGTAGCGTATATCCATTTAGCCACTTAGCAAGCCATCAATTAGGTGTAACTAAGAGCCGGAGCCAGGCTTAACATTCCTGTGTTTTCACTGGGCTCTGCAGTATTAATTTCAGGAGCGATTGAATGTTTCAGGGCCGGGGTAATTGAGTTTTTGTTGTTGATATGACTGAGGGTGAATACCGTGTGTAAAAAAACAAAACAAATTGCACCGCAACCACTTGTTTTTGTTTCTGTGTGAGAGAAATTGGAGCCGATTGTGAGGCAGGAAGTAGGGTTTTCGATGGTTTAGCGACTGAATGGAAAGAAATGGAAGAAGTGAAGGACGATGGGATAACAAAGTGAGGCTGCACGGAGGAGGAGATGTGATGATGATGATTCCAATGAAAAGGAATGCAAGTGAGGACTAACCGAGGGGCGGAATAGATGGTGAGAGTTGGAAGAAATAAGAATGAAAAGAATGATTTTTGATGAACCCAAACCCTCGTGGCTCCCAGAGGTTTGGTTCAGAGAGTTTTCAAAGAACAACGGAACAGAGGGAAGGAAAGTTTCAAAATAAAGTGCTGGGAAGCAGCTGATCTGCAGTGGGAGGAAGGTCAGTGGAGTGGGCTTGTTCGTCGGAATATAATGAGTTTAGGATTTACTTACAGTACAAATGTTTGCCTTTTTTTTCTATTTCTTTTTAAATGCTAGCATCAGTATTCAGCAGCAGTTTGGAAAAACAAACTTCACAACAGAGCTGCCAAAGTCTTACTGAAAGTCCAAGAAGAAGAAAGAATATTTTTTAAGAAAAAAGAAAGAAAGAAAGAAAGAACAGAAATTGTGCGGGTCACCCGCCAGTCAAGTGTGATGGATGAGAAGGGAAAGATTCCTCGTGACCCCTTCACATCGCTGAAATCCGAGCAGACGGTCGATTCCGATGAACTCATATCCTTCCCACGCGGCGGAAAATATGAATGAAGCGCCGACAATTAGTTCAGTGGAGGCGAAACTTGCTGCGGGTCAAGCGGTGAATGTTACTGCTTGACTAAATGAAAGGAAGAAATGGGTGTTGGGTGGAGGTGTAATGATGAGCCGAGCGGCGGTGATACCGCGAGGTCTGTTTGTGAGCAACCAAAGGTCACGTTCATTAGCTCCAATAATTGCAGTTGCATATTTTGTTGTTGGAGCGGCGAGCAGAGAACGATCAGGGTCAAAGGGCAGCAGTCACATGGTTGCAGAACTCACAACTCTGGACTGAATGAGAAATGAGGCTTTTATTTTCTTTCATTTGATATGATGTTTTCTCACCAGTGTTTCTGAGTTGAGGGTCAGTGGGTCTTTTTTTTTTTATGGAGAACTGGAGATATTGACTTTACATGAAGGCTTGTTATTCTCACTCTAGTACCAGTGCACAAAATTCCACATATAACTCTTCTCAATCATTTATTTATTTTGTTTATATCTCTGCCTCTTTTTCTTTCTTTTTTTTTTAACAATTCTGACAGTTTCATTTGTGCTCGCGAAGCCACAGTGACCGTTGGCCACGGCGCCGCTGTCGTCAGTCTTTCTCGTTTTTTTTTTAACCACATTTTTAGTTTATCATTTCTTTTATTCACTGTCAAGTGCATGCGACGTAATCGAAAACAATCACTTTATTTAAAAACAAAAAAAAAAAAAAAAAAAAAAAGGAAGGAAGAAAATCAAAAAAGGAGGCACTTTGCGCAGCCTGGCGAACACATTTTTCTGGTTTGGAAGCGCAGTTCTAACTTGCACAAGTCGAAGGTACTCGCCAGAGTTCTGGCATCCCACGAAGAAGCCAACTAAACAACCTCTTTATTCAATAAAGTGATCTTATTTTTTTCTCCTTTTGTTTGTTTGTTTGCTATTAATAATGAACTGACTGTATCCAAAAAAAAATACGATATCTCTGCAACAAATGTCACAGTAGAACGTTGTAACGTGACGATGGTTTCTGTGTCTTTCTACGTTTTATATCCATGTATATAAACTTTTTTCATTAAAATAATCGCTTGAAAACAGAATTTGCTGAAGATGTCATATTTTTGAATTCATTATCTCTGCGCTCCTCCTCCTCCTCCTTCTCCTCCTCCTTCTCCACCCCCTCTCGCTCTCCTGCTCTCGCTGTCTCTCCCTCTAAAGCCCCAGTGCATGCCCAGCACATCTGCTAAGGTTAATTAAATATGAGTCAGGAGAAATTATTTCCCTCATGTCCCCCATCCTGCTGCAAGGTGAGTCATTAACATTGCCAACCCAATTTAGTCCATCATTTAAGCGGCAGATAAATTGTACCTTTGTGATAAGATAGATGTTGGCCCCAAATTAATGGAAGACTAATTATCAATTAGAAAAAAAAGTAGATAAGGTGCACAGATTAGGCTACAAAGTTTTTTTTTTTGTTGTTTCTTTTTTCCTCTTTTTTGTTCCATTTTTCCATGCCGGAGTGGCGTCACATGACCGGGTCACGTTTCTCCGATTAGGAGGCGTTCAGTCGCGGCCGGAGGCTCCCGGCGCTCTCCCTATTTATCAGACGCTGCGTTGGCTGGACTCTGCCTGCCTGCTGTCTGAGAAGTTGCTGGTAATGAGACACAGAGGCCAAGGGAAGGCTTTATCAGTCAAGGCTTAATTAGCATATCCCAGACCTCTCAGCCAATAGGGAGAGAGGGAGCAGCAAGTAATTAAATTCTCCCGAGTCACTGCCAAGGTTCACTCTGTTGTGGCCGTGTTTCGCCGTAGACCTGCCTCTGTGTGTGTGTGTGTGTGTGTGTGTGTGTGTGTGTGTGTGTGTGTGTGTGTGTGTGTGTGTGTGTGTGTGTGTGTGTGTGTGTGTGTGTGTTGCCCGGAAATCTCTCTCCCAGATAGCAAACTTGGTTTTTAGCACCGAGTGAACAGACTCACGGTGAAGGTACAGGAAGTTTCTCCCTCCTTTCTCACCAACTCAGACTCAGACGAGTTGAATATTGTCTGCGCTGCCACAGCCAGCGTTGTGACTCTGTTGAAGGGTCTGTGTTGTGCGAAATCTATCCTAAAGGTCCAGTGTGTTAAACTTGTAAGTAAGCTCAGTATTGAAGGTAGCCTGACTGACAGCACTTTGTATTTCAGGCACTGTCAGGCAGGTTTCCTTAAAAAAAAAAAAAAAAAACAGCGGCACAAGATGGAAGCTAATGAGGAGCAAGACCCTTATGGCTCTGTGTATATTCTTATATATATGAGAACTGTTGTCAGGGTAGGAAAACCAAATGACTTTCACTGTACGGCGATGATGCACTACTGTGAATGTATTCCTGGTCAGTATGTTGAGCTTTTGCCAACATAAAAATCATAGCTCAAGCCATGATTATGCAACCATTCAATCATTAGTGCATGAATGGTTGACTGTGAACCAGCGACTGAGTGGCTGACTGACTGACTGACTGACTGACTGACTGACTGTGTAAACCAGGAACTGTCTGACTGGCTGACTGGCTGGTGGTGTAATTGCTCCAGCCTCCTTCCCCGGACACGTCTGACATGCTGTAATTACTAGCAGTTATTATTAGTAGTTTTAATAATCATTGGAAGCCAGTGTAATTAGGATTTCCTATTATGAGTGGTTGCCAGTTTGGGGGATGTGTGTGAGTGTGTGTGGGTGCTTGGCAAGGTATTGTTCCACTGAAGCTATTATTGGCGGGCTGGCATGGAGCTTTTTGTTCCTGTGACTTGTGATTGTTTTTCATACATGACGGCGAGAAAATCTGTCCTGAACCGTCGGGAAGACGGAAATCCCTCTTCATAGTCCGCATGACTGCCACCTTTATCATCACCTTTAGTGAAGTATAGTGTCTCATACACTAGTTTAGTCAGTATCTTTTTTTTTAGTCTACAATAATTCACAAATTCCACTTTACCAAAACCTTTTACTTATGGAGATTTCTGGAGATCTATATGTATATATGACACACACAGGTATATATATAGATATAGATATAGATAGATAGATAGATAGATAGATAGATGGACATACATATACATATATATATATATATATATATATATATATATATATATATATATATATATATATATATATATATATATATATATACATATATATATATATATATATGTTACAATATACAATATAAATCAGACTGTGTTGCTTATCTCACAGGTGGATGATAGACTTGATATCATCCATGCAGCGTTGTTCTGATAAAAATGAAAATCTGTTCCAGTGTCATTACACAGTGACCAGAACGGAGAACAGGAAGATTGTGTGTGTGTGTGTGTGTGTGTGTGTGTGTGTGTGTGCGTGCACATGCACGAGCATTGCGCTGAAAGGGTCATGGACAGTGCATTAAGAATACTGACTGTCCCATTAAATGTTTGTGTGTGTAAAAAAAAAAAAAAAAAAAAAAATTACATTTCCTCCGTCCCCTGTGCACAGTAATGATTGTGATAAACTCCACTGGCAGCTGTTTCCCCTATTACACACACACACACACACACACACACACACAGGCTAACCTTGAGACCTCTCCCTGCCACACAAACACACACAATGCTGCTCTTGTTGGATCCTTCAGTTTGCTGAAGAGCTGAGAGTGGTGGTGCACTTGGCTGCCCTGTGTGTGTGTGTGTGTGTGTGTGTGTGTGCACGCTGTGCTGTATGCAGCTGCTTGCAAACATTGTCTCATCATGTAAGTTCCAAGTGGGACTTGCAGGGAGGACGAAAACAACCAGGAATGAACACAAGCTCTCTCTCTCTCTCTCTCTCTCTCTCTCTCTCTCTCTCTCTCGCTCTCTCGCTCGCTCTATCTATATCTATATCTCTTTCTCTCTCACACAGGGAGAGAGAGAGAGAGAGAGAGAGAGAGAGAGAGAGAGAGAGCAAGCTACGTAAAACAACTGAAAGGTCATTCTTTGCTTTGTATGTTGTATATTTATTCCACCGCAGATGCATGCTGGCTGCCTCCTTGTTGTCAAACCTGCTCCGTGTGTAAGTATAAATGTTTAACATTATTACCAAAAGCAAATGTTATTGCCGTTTTTTTTTGTTTTTTTATCCTGACTTCATCATATTAAACACATGCATTTTGTGTGTATTCCATTTAATGCTACTAGATCCCCTTAAATGTTGCGAACACACACACACACACACACACACACACACACACACACACACAGCAACAACCGATCCCTCTGATTTTCTCCTTCATTTGTCAGCAGTTAGTGATGAAAGCAGCCGACGGTCGTATTAAGGGTGAGAGGAAACAAGATGAGCGGTGATCCGAAAAGAAAATGTTGTTTTATTCAGCGCAGTAACTGACATCTTCTTCCTCCTCAGTAAACTCAGCAAACAGACTCAACTTCCACCAACATTCTGGCGAGTTGCCATCTTTATTTTTTATTTGGCCTTTAATGTCGTTTTTTTTTTTCTCTCTCTCTCAAGTTTCTCTTCTCCCACTCAGTTATATAATGAAATTTAACAGGAATTTTTGCTTCCGTGTTATCTGGTGTGTGTGTGTGTGTGTGTGTGTGTGTGTGTGTGTGTGTGTCCCTCGCTGTAACTATTTCCGGAGATAACGGAATGACTGTCTTTTCCATTAATGCTAATGTGTCGCAAGAAACTTTTTCCCACAGAATCTGAGCTGATTTATGGACTCAGGGGTCAAGAAATAAATTCTGCACACAGGCTATCGTGACATTTCAATTACAGCCAGAAAACAGACTGCCAGTCAAAACTCTGACAGCATTGGAATTTTTTTTGTTTGTTTGTTTGTTTAATCTTTCAATTGACGATTCTGGAGTTTTTGCTCAATGTCGTTTAGTTTTGTGGAACAACGAGGCTGAGAGGAAAAAGCAATCGTACAGAAATAGCCAATCTCAATTAGGCTCCATAAATGACTGGTCCAATGGTTCATGGAGGACACTGAAACTTCTTTTCAGAGGAAAAAAACACACAACCATGCGACGAACACCATGATAATTAGATGACAAAAAAATGAAATAGCAAAACTGACAAATCTGTGGAGTTTTAGTGGAATTTTATCGTTTACAGAACAGACAAATTGTGCATTACAGTTTTACCTCCTTTTTTTTTTTTTTTTTTTTCGAACAAAATAACAAATAGCATCTTGTGCAACTTTTACAATTTTTCCCCACTGGACTCCAGATGACTTTTCTGGAATGTTTTGGACTATCTCACAGATCCATCGGGTAAAGAGCCCATAGAGAGTGTTGGAACTTTTAATCCATCAAGTTACAAACTACTTTACTGCAGCTGAGTCAAGCCTCCTATACGTACAAGGTGCAACCTCATACACGTGCCTGAATCTTGAACCCGACCACTCACCAAAGCCAAAACACCTTCATCATCCTCGTCATCTTCATCATCCATCCAGAACAACCCGGAGCGCTGATCTTCCTTCCTCTTTAAATGTGAAAGAACAGCATCAATGTTTGATATAAAAAAAAAAGAAAAAGAAAAACGGCAGCTCCTGCTCCATCCACGCCTGTCTCTTTATAGCAGCGGCGTGCGGCTCCTGCTGCTGTCACAGCTGAGAAACACTGTTTGCTTATGAAGTATTAAGAGCGACTCGAGGCTGCAGTGCATGGAGGCTGGCAAGAATTCAATACTGAGTGACGCGGAAATCAGCAGAAAGTGAAGACGAAGTGCTGAGCGTGGAAAACTGTTCCTGCATTCCTTACAAATAAAGCTCAAACACACCTAAAACACACCACCAGACACTCACTTCCTGTCTCGGCTGTCTGACCGGAGCTGAGGATCAGCGTTGACGTCGCTCAAAGTAGAGAATCAACAGAAGAGACGGTGAAAAAGAGGTGATATAAACACGCTGGAATGCTGACTGATGCTTTCTAGTAGCTCATCCTGAAATTCTAACACACACACACACACACACACACCTTCCTGCCATGCGCTCTATCGACACACTCAAGACTTTACGTTTACAGGTTGACAAACCTGATCACTGGAAATCGCTGCCCTCTCTGTCTTGTTTCACAAAAAAACTCAAAGTCAAGCCGATGACTGAATTCTGTGTGAAACAGGAGGAACGATGTCACTCCAGCAGCAGCTGACCCACAACAAAGCACTTCAGAGGCACAGTGAAGGCCCGTGGCTGGGCAGGAGCAGGACGTCACCAGCGGTAAGTGGCCAGAGGAGGATATTGCTCTCTTGTTTGGGTTTGTCTGTGTTGCACAGTTAGAGCGCCGATCCATCATCTCCCCCGGCTTTTATTAGTTTAATAACATCCTTGCGACGGGAGATAATGTATCACCGTGTGGGATGAGTTGTGACGCCAATTCGGAAATATTATCTCCGCATCTGGGCTTAATTATGTTTTCCTTTTTTTTTTTTTTTTTTTTTTGTTTCTCGTTCCTTTTAATAAGATGCAACAAAAGCCTCGCTGCCTCGTCTTCAGCGTGATATGTGAGCACTCGCAGCGGGAGTAATAACATGTTCATATCTCCGCCTGCCTGCTCCCACTCACTTTAGCCAATGTTCAGTCACACTTCTGGTGGGAACAGTGCTGGTTTGGGTTGAAGAGCAGCGTTCCTATTGGCCGATGGGGCTCGTCCTTCTTCTCCTTCCGCTGCTCCTTCGCCTCCTCCAGTAGCCACCCAGCATCGATGTCATCACTATGACATCACTATGACATCACTATGACATCACTACATGTCACCTGGAGCCCCCTGACGGAAACTCGGCACTTGTGTTTGTAAACTGTGGCTTCAATCACCCACTGTTTGATGGAAAATCAACGGATGTCCTTGGAGTTATGATCGTGTCTCGTGTGCGGCACTTGGAAGAAAAAAAAAAAAAGGCGCTACGAGTTAAACAACAATTTCTCTCAACAATGGACTTATTATGTTTACACCAACAAAAGCTGCGTGTCATCACACTAAAGTGGCAAACGCGGTGAGTGCTGTGCAGACGGCTGATGTTCTTTCTATCAGCGGCCGGAATGGGAAACTCGACTCACCTCCTGCACGCAGCAGGTGAGCTGCAGCTACGGCCCCCTGAAGGCCAGGTGAGCTGCAGCTACGGCCCCCTGAAGGCCAGTTGGCTGGATGGTTCCCGTGCAGAATTTGTGTTTTTCCCAGCAAACGGCCGAGCAGGGATCCGTTTCCAGCGTCCCGACTCCTCCAGACTCATTGAAGTCAATGTCAATCAGTGAAACCCGACTCGGACTGGGAGTCTTTGGGCTTTTATTGTTCCGGGGGGGGGGGGACTGTCTGTCTGTATTGCGGTTTGGTGTGACTCCCCTCTGCAATACAATGAGGTGCAGGGTCGACCTGTGCAGTGCGACTCTGCCTGCACCTCTGCTGCTTTCTTGGTGGTTTTACACGCCGACTCCTCGTCCTCCAGTAATCGGCGCTCCCTCTGGGACCAGAGAGACCACCACTCTGCCCACTTCCTCCAGAGGTTTTTCCACTACTTTATTTAAAAAAGGGGGTGTTAATTACAGAAGAGGAAAAACAAAAAAAAAAGTTTTCTCCGCTCGTGCCGATGCTCCAGATGGCCGCTGACGGCCCTGGTCTGAGTCACTGTGTCGGCGGTGCCATACATTGATCCCCCTCCACTCCCCTCCCCTCACAGCCAGACAGACTTTCTCTCTCTCTCTCTTTCTCTCTCTCTCCCTCTCTCTCTCTCTCTCTCTCTCTCTCTCTCTCCCTCTCTCCCTCTCTCTCTCTCAGGAAAGCCAAGTTTATCCTCTGGAAGGCTGGACGGAGCAGGAGATGCGGCGGAGGACTTTATCGGGGGGGTCGGGACCCTCCAAATGTCACCCGCCGCTCTGCTGCCACGCGCTTTACCAAACAATGTACAAAAATGTCAACATTTGAGTTGGAAGCCTTTGGCTGGGACGAGTGTGGCGGCGGCTCGGTGGAGAGAGCGAGGGATGAAAGGAAGAGTTGAGCGCGGATGAAGGAGTTTAAAAGGATAAAGAGTGCGAGAGGATGTGGATTAGCTGTTGTTTCCCTTCGCGGCTGATTCGGTTTGTTTTCCAGTTCCAGCCTGTGTTGTGTGTCGTTTGAGTCTTTCCTCTTTTTTTCCCCTCCAAAGCCGCTGGTCCGCTTTTAGAATTTGCTCTCTTGAACTTAATTTGCATGCAGTGCTAAAGTCTCGCCGTTGCTAAAATAAAAAAACAACAAAAAAAAAAAACACCATTTTGGTTGCTCTGCAGCAAGTCTTCATACAAAAACATTCTTCAAGGTCATTTATGTTGCAGTTGTAGCAGTACGGCTTCAACTTGGTGACATCACTCAAAATCTTCTTTGGTGTTGGAAGTGTCGCCTGGTTGAGAATCTGAATCTAACCTGGCGCCGAGAAGAGAGGGGCAATTTTCATTCCGTTCTTTTGCAAATCAAACCTGCCAATTTGAACAGTACAAAACATTTTTCTGGTTCGGAAAAAATGTTCTACCATCAGTTAATAACAAACAATAATCTCTAAATGTCTGAAAAGTTTGGAAGATACTGAAAAGCACCTCTGGAGGCTGATTGGAGCATTTTGGTGAAAGTCTGCAACAGGATAGTTTCCCTGCTGGAGCCAAACCACCGTGTTTTTGTGTGTACGTGATGTTCGCTGTGAGCTCAAAGTTTTTCTCAAGGAATCTGATACAGAACTAATCCACAGAGGAGGAGAAGCCTGTGCTGTGGAAACCTTTCTTTTTTTGGAGAATAATAATCCTGTTTTCACGGAGGAACATTTCGCTCCCTTCTGTCACGAAAGAATTCTGCTGCATCAGATTCACGCGAAGCGTTTAAGAGCCGCGGAGCCGTTTACCGTCAACAGGGACTTAATTAATTTTCCAGTGTGTGGCGTCCGTCGCAGCTCTGCCCGGCGAGCCCGTTCTGAAATGCAAATAAGCTAACAAGCAAAGTGTGACATTTTCCTCCGTGTCATTTTTCTTTTCATATTTTTGTTAGCTCTGCGAGCGATTGTGATTTTTGCTCGTTATTCACTTGAATTAATGCTGTAATGTGATAAAGGTCGGACCGAATCGCAGACACGCAACTGGTGCGTCCTGAAATGTGATGAAATATGCAAGAATGGAGCCGGTCAACGAGGGAGGGAAGCCAAAACTGAGGTTTGAAATGTGCACGTCTGCTGCGTGTTTGCTGCGTCCTGCGTGCAGACACTGACGCAGGGTGTGAAAAGAAAGCCATAGGTTTACACTCTAAATCTCCTGCTTGATGTACAGACGCTGTGCACGCTGACACGAGTGTGCAAGTTTGTATATAACAGCCTGAACAGAGACTGGAAGACACACACACACACACACACACACACACACACACACACACACACATACACAGAGTTTGAGGTGCAGTTTTGCAGCAGAGACAAAGTCCAGAGGAGGGACGACAGGTTGAACATACACAGTCTGACAGGTATGTTAACAGCAGCCTCTGACATCTCGTCTTTTCACTCCTACAGCCCTCTTGAACTGCGCTCGCGTGTTCAGCTCTCGACTCTTTGAGCGGGTTGCTCGTCCGTCTCTTCGCCGCCACCTGCAAGTCTGGATCAGAGCTTTGGAATTACTGCGGATTCCTCAGTCCAAGGGGTCAGAAGGTGGGAGAGAGGTGGGCCGGTAGCGAGATCTCTGGAGAGCCACAGCTGAAGATGGAGGAGGAGGCAGGGGCTTGGGTATATAATGGCCTTTAGATGTGGAGAAAGCATTCAAATCGTTAGATAGGGACAAAATTAGCAGCCTGAATATTTTGGGTTTTTTGCGCTGATGTTTTTTTTTTTTTTTTATCTCACAGTTGGACCAAAAACTACTTTTTAACTTCAACATGCGAAAACTAGAAACTCATGCGAAAACAGCAAATGTCGACAACAAAAGCCCTCCACATGTCCATTAATTGGTATTTAAAACTGATCCTAGGACTGAGTTTCCATGTGGCCGCCCCACACCAGCCCTGCAGCGCAGCGGCTCCGCTGCAGCTGGGACCTCTGCACCGACTCTCAGCCAGTCTGACCTCCAGAGCGCCGCTCGCTGGCCCTCGGCAGCCTCCGCTGCTCCCGAGGACACGACGTGGGAGCGTGCCTTCATTAGCACCTCGTTGCTGAAATGTCAACCTTCTCCTAAAGACCTGAGCAACTTGCCCAGTTTGTCCCTCGTGGGCCTTTTTCCGATGCTTGAGGTCACAGAGTGCGCCGGAAAAAGTTGTCAGATCTTGGAACAAAGTCAAAGCCTGAGTTAGATTTTTTTTTTTTTCCTTCTTCCTTTTTTCTTTTCTCCATCAATAAGCTCTTAGCATTCATTCTGCCCTGAGTTAAGTGCCTCAATGAGGACGATGCTTCCTTCGCTTCCTTTGCATGTCTTCGCTGAGGACGAACGTCTCGGCGTGTCCCCTGAAAACAGTGGATTATTCATCACTCCGCTGTCGACGATGGCTGACTGACGCAGGAACACGCTCAAACAAATCCTCCAAGAAATGAGAATACGCGCATAGTCACACACACACACACACACACACACACACGGTCACAGTGTTCACCGCTCACATCAAAACACAAAGCGTAAGAAATGGTTTTCACCTGGTGTGGATCGAGTTTCATCCTCTCAGCCAGGAGAGTTTATTAGCTGCTTTAAACGTTACCGCAGGGGGAGTTTCCCTGCGCCGCAAAGTGCTGCATTCCTCGCATCACACGCACACGCGCACACATACACACACATACACGTGCACACGGGGGAAACCAAACCTTCATTTTCCGTCCATCAGTTTCTCTCTCTCCCTCCTTCACGATGGCCCTTCCTTCCCTCCTTCCTTCCCTCCTTCCTTCCTTCCTTCCTTCCTGCTCGGTGCCTGTTTTACCCACTCACTCACTCACTCACTCACTCACTCCCTCCCTCCCTCTCACTCTCGCAGAGAGCCGCGCACTCCTGCGGGTGTAATGTTACCACGCAGCCTGTTAACATTCCCAGGCCGGCTGCTGAAGCTTTCCAGATTGTCCTGTTTATGCAGAACGTGCCGCAGAGGAGCGGCGGAGGTGAAGCCGCGGACACAACAGCGAATCGACGGACTCGTGCAGAGTGAAGCGCGTGCATCCTCGTCCTCCTCCGACAGAGTGACGCACTCGGCTGTGTGTGTGTGTGTGTGTGTGTGTGTGTGTGTGTGTGTGTGCAACCCCGGCTGTGCGTTCTCTCATGTGCAAATGTTCTCGTACAGCAGCGGAAGCGTGGCCGCTGATCGCGCCTCCTGCAGAGGAATCCCGGCGCCTCCTCGTTAAACTGCTGAAATGTCAGCCTCGTTAAAGTGGCCTATTTGGCTTAATTGCGCGGCAGAGTGTAAATAAATGCACCCTGGTACAGTTTGTCTTCCGCCGGTCAGCAGCACTCGGGTCCAGTTCTTCAAAAGCCCGTCACTCTGCACAGCTTTGATTCCGTCTCTCCCTTTCCTTCGCTCTTCTGTTTGCTACCAGCAGCTTGTTCCGCCTCCTCCGGCCTTTGAATATGAATATATGTGACCGAGCAAAGTCGGCAATTAACTTGAGACCCGTCCAGGGTGGAACTCCACGTCTGACCCCCCCCCCCCCCGCCCCCCCCAGACAGCTGGGATGGCTGCCAGCATTCCCCTGACCCTGAGTGCAGGATGAGCTGACGGACGGACGGATGGATGGATGGATGGATGGATGGATGGATGGATGGATGGATGGATGGATGGATGGATGGATGGATGGATGGATGGATGGACGGAGGGATGCTGAGCAGAGTTTGACTGAAAAATGTGCCGACCGCCAGAAGAACAGTGGTAATGTTTGTAACGGGCTCTAATCTGCTGCTCCTCATCAGGCTCCTCCCACCTTCAGATCCTCTTGGTCCCTCGGAGGTGACGCTGGCTGGAATGTGGTCCCGCTGGACCTTCCCTGTAGAAATGTTTCCTGCGGGCTCCCTACCACATGGATGCATCTGGCATGGAATGCATTCAGTGGGTTTGGGAAACGTTATCATCTGACAAGTTCACAGACATGAGAGGAGCGTTGAAGCAAAAACACCAAGAATAAGGACAAGCAGCTGATAATAATCAGTGAAGCTTTGATCTGCTGCAGCGAAACCTTTTCACCATCCCGAGGCGTTTGGACCGGCATCCACTCGGCTCCACGTCCGCCTCTCTCTTCTCCTCCTACTTCCTCTGGGTTTATTGCTCGTCCTCCTCCTCCTGCCGCTGGAGTTTTTCCTCCTCCAGCCGCCCTGCCTGACATCCGCCCAGGCGAGGACGCCGAAGTTGAACGCTCAATTGCTCCGCTCGCACCGCGCACAGAACCGACTCGTTGACCCGTGCAGCCTCGACGACCGAGAGGAGCCTCGGCCCCGCAGGGAGAGAGAGAGAGAGAGAGAGAGAGAGAGAGAGAGAGCGGGAGACGTGCACTCCCTAAAATGTAGGTGCAAATGTCACACTCAGAGTTCCCTCATTTCCTCTTTCCTGTTGCTGCTCACTCGGCCGTGCGTGACACTCTGAGTATCAATAACACAGCCTACACACACACACATACACACACACACACACCCTGTCGGGCGTCCCCTGTGGTCTCCGACGACGTGGTTCAGATCCCGTCCACTGAACCCAGACAGACACCAGCGCTCCACCAGGTGTGTCAACCAGTCTGAACCAACAGGCTCCCCAACAGGTATTTTCAGTCGGGTGATAATGACACCCTGGCTGACCGCCCCGCCGGGCGTTTGGTGTGTGTGTGTGTGTGTGTGTGTGTTCTGTCATGGACTGCTGCTTTTAAGCGGAACGCTCTCATGCTGCTTCCCACCCAGTCAGTTTTGTTTTGGTTTAGTTATAACATTTAGTGAGTTTTAAGATCCCAGGTTTTTTTGAAATCTTCCCTTTGTGCGCATACCTACACTCAGTGGAGGGCATGGGAAAGCTAAAAGACAGAGTTAGAAAACAAAAAACAAACACCAAAATCTGCTCTGTCAAAACAGAAAGTGCACATTTTTAAAGACCTGCTACAAGAGTAATGAAAAAATACAATATATAATCACAATGAGTAATAAATAGCTTATGCTGGCAAGAAATAAAAGAGATGCAACACAACGGGGATCTTTGATGACGTGTTGCCCTCTTGCTTGACGATAGCTGTGTTGTTGTATCCCTTCTGAAACCTGTTGTTGTATTTTCTCTTGTAGCCCCACAAAAGGAACCCCGGCATGTCGACAAAGCCTCCCTCATCCTGCAGCTGGATCCACATCTTTTATTCAGCAAGTCCTTGTGAGTATTGGAACCATTTTAATGCCCGATTTCTCCCCCAAACGTTGTGTTGATATCTTCCAGTTTCTCTCATGTTATTTGTCCACCACATTCAGGCTGCTGCGCCCAGTTTGAGGTATTTGTTGAGATTGAGGCAGGAACACTGCAGTTGTGAGGTTCCATGGTGGTTTGGCCGCTGACTCGGTGGCGTCCAAATCTGCAGCAGAAGCGAAGGGTCGCGGTCACAGCGTCGACTCCTTAACATGCACATAAATGCATCATAAGTGAGGCAACGTGTGTTTTATCGACCTTCCGTTCGTTCCGACGACCGTATCGACCGCGGCAGGGTTGTTGTGTTACACACCTCCGCGTTGCTGCAGGCAAACGCACACTGTATGTTTGCAAACACGCCTGTGTGGTACACAAGGAAATATTGAAAAAAAAAAAAAAAAAGATAAAAAAATATCTCAGGACAAAGCTTAAGCGAGGCTTTTTTTTCAGTTTCCCCGCAAAGTTTGAATTTAAAACAACAGAAAGGGGAGAGTTTTGATTCCATCAAACACACACACACACACACACACACACACACACACACACACACACACTCGCACTCACACTCACACACAAACGTGTCATATTTTTCCGGAAATATTCTCGATTCTCCCACATCATTTTTTTTTTCTTTTTGCCTTTGCTGCCTATTTATGTTGCCTCATTTTAATTGGCCGGCAGTGGTGCCATGGCTTGCAGGTCAGTAAAGGACGGCGTAGTGTCCACTCGCACACAGTCACACACACACACACACACACACACCCTGCCTGTGTTGTTGGGCTTTAATCTCGGCCGTGTTGCAGCGTTTTTCAGAAGCGTTTCTTCCTCCTGTGTGCGCGGCCGCGTGGGCGTCGGTCGGAGGAATCCGCCGCTGCTAACCGCTACGCTAGGCATGTGCAGGGGGCGAGCAGGGGTTGTGTGTTGTTGCGTTGCGTTGCGTTGCACCGCCCGGCCAGATTACCGACTCGTCTGATTGGTGCTCGCTTGTGTGTTCAGGGTCTCGCTGCCGCGCATTTTCACTGTGTGTTTAATAAATGAGGAAGGGCAACAAAGGTTGAGCGCAGCGCTTGCACCCCAGCTGGTTCCGTTGTATCATAGCAACTCTGCATGAATAATAATCATAAACACACACACGCACACACACACACACACACACACAGGCGCGCACGCAAACAAACAGACAATAATGAGCTATTCTTCAGCAGCGACTCGGGTTTAATCTCTCTCAGCTGCTGCAGCTCTGCACGTCTCCAGTTTACTGGAAGCATCCATTAACTTCCTGATTGCGCCAACCGACCGTTTCTACGCTCCAGGTTCTTTATTTTGCAGCGACACGGATGTGTTTCTGGGCTCCTCCGGCGCTCACGCAGGCTGGCGGCTGAAGGTCGTTGGCTGTGGTCACGCCGGGTCGTACCTGTAGCAGCTCACTGCGTTTTCCTGCTCTCAGCTCTCTGGTTTCTCACCACCGTCCTCTACACAACCCTTGGAGGGGACGTGGGACCTGTGGAGACCCTGCCTGCTGGTCTTGTGCGTCCTTTTGAACTTGGCATTGGATAGTAAGAGTTTTATGTTCTGTATGCCAGGTATATTATCATTATTACAGCTGTTTTATTCTCTTTTTTTTTTTTTCTTACATTTTGTTTATCTGCACTCGTCCAGTCCCTGATGGTTGGCTTTCATTTTAGCAGATTTTTCAAATTTAGGAGATTTGTCCTTCCCTTTTACATGCCTAAGATGCCATCAGGTGCAGTTGGTGTGTAGTTTTCAAATTACAAACCATGACATCTCAAACAGACAGTATTCTGATGGATCTTCAGGTTTCAATTACTGATCACAGTGAATTTTCCGCTATTGCAGCAGTTTCTCCCTGTGATTGCTACACAGTATGAAACTGCTGCAATCTACCAGTTCCTGGAGTGTTTTTGGACAAGTTTTCCTCCTTTCCTCTCACTTCTGTCATCAGTCGCACCTTCCACCACAAGACGCCAGACCTGTCTTTGAAAAGTGGGCATTACGAGTCATTTAGTGGAACTAAACCAGTCATTTGATGTGCCTAAACTGAACCCAGACCTTAACGTTTCTTGTTTTTGTTTTCATCGAACCTGGTGTTACGTAAGCTTCCGTCTTTCACTTTCAAATGGGCAGTTTGTCGCCCTTGGAAGAGCAGTTTGGTTCAGTCCAAATGCAAAATAGAAAAGTGCATTTTGTGGCGACGTCATCGACCAAAAAGACACATTTGACTCCTTCCCTCGAGCTGTCGAGTCACTAAGCAGAGTCAGACAAGCAGTCGCTGGTTTCCTGTCGCGTCTCTTCCCCCTCGGAGCCATTTGGGGGCCGCAAACTCCGAGCCAACAACCAAACGGGGCCGCGTGAGATGAGCCGGCGCCTCCTTCACCTCCGCTGAGTGGAAGTCAATAAAAGTCATCTGGACCGTTTGGGCCGAGCCGACGAGAGCTTCCAGTGTTTACAGAGTATTAGTGCTTCCAGCGCTGGTGGAAAAAACAGTTTAACTGCGATTTTAAGTGTGTGTGTGTGTGTGTGTGTGTGTGTGTGTGTGTGTGTGTGTGTGTGTGTACCATGGAAGCATCAGCAGTGGTTGAATGGAGTGTTCTTTCACTGACCCCACCGCCTATCTGTTTGGTTTTCTGCCAGAGCCTGTAAACACACTTTGAAGAAGCCAAAACATTAAAACAACAAAAGAAAAAAAAAATCCCATATTTAAAAGGGAATAACGGGCGAGAAAAAAAAACTGCAACCAGCAGCTGCAGTTGTAAAGTTCAGCCAGCGTCTGTTTCAGCCAGTACAAACAGTGCGGAGCGCCGTGGGCCACTGGGACTGTTTGCACTGCAGATCTCAGATTTTTTCCTTCAATTTACTGTAAAAATATCTTCAGCTCGGCAGCCAGTATTGATCGGGTTGTGCTCTGTGATTCCTCCCCTGCTCCTCCCTTCCTTTCCATGAAAGTGTGTGCGTGCGTGCGTGTGTGTGCGCGCGTGCGTGCGTGTGTGCGGTTGGGTGGGTGGGTGTGTCTTTTCCAAGTCAAACACAAAGGTCGGACGCAGCGGGAACGTCGCAGTCAGCGGCGACGGCCGGACCAGAAACAACAAACGGTCCCTGGGAGAAGTCGGGAAGCGAACGGAGACGTCGGGGATTGTTTGTCACACGCGCTTCCTTCCTCTTTCAAAACACTTGACCTTTGCTCATCTTCCTTCTCACCCGCCCCGCTGCTCGCCCACCCCCACCCCCACCCCACCCCTCTTCCTCCCTTCTGTCATGCTGACACTCCAGCGACACCACCACCCCTCTCCCTCAGTGTCCCCCGTCCTCTCCCCCGTCTCAGGATGTCGTACCAACACAAATCCATCAGTGGCCGGACACACACACACGCACACACACACGCACACACACACACACACACACACACACAGAATAAAAACTCATGACCATGCTTGATAAACAGGCAGCAGTGTGAGTGTGTGAGAGTTCAGACGCCTGGGCTGGTGCCTCTTATCTGGCTTCCTCTCAACACACAAGAGAAAACTGAACAGCCTCCAAGTCATTCACCCTCTGCACACACACACACACACACAAACATTTCCCCCCACTTATTAAACACGACGCTCACTAACATGGTTCAGACACTCTGAGGATCATCAGTCAATAAAAGCAGCTTAAGTAGAATGTGGCCTTTCAAACACATGGTCGTGCACACGTCAAGCACTTAGAATGAGTGAAATACAACCACGAGCTGAAAAATCAGGTCGTAGGTTGAGTATCTATCCGTCTGTCTGTCTGTCTGTCGGTATGTCTGCATGTCTGCATGTATGCATGTATGTATGTATGTGGGCGTAGATATGTAGATGAAGCAGTAGGCTCTTCAGGATGCCCAGCTATAAGGCTGTAATATTCTGTAATACTACAGGGCAACCACATCATTAACAATTTAATGTATTCAAGATAAACCTGCTTTTGCCAACAGTTGGTTTTCCTGAAATAAAAATGTTTGTTCTGAAGCAAAGAGGAAGAAAGACGTGCGGCAGCGGCTTCCTCAAAGGCTCTCAGTGTTGACATTCTCTCTGAGCTCAGGCTCACATGGAAACTTTGATTTTAAAAATGCACCCATTCTGGTCTTGTTTCAGCGTTGGCTCGATCGCCCAGACGCGCTGCCTCACTTTCCCCAAAACCACATCCTGCAGGACGGGATCGTTTTGTTTTTTATCGACCATCAAAGGAGGGTTTCATCGCTGCAGAGCGCAGCCGCTGAGGAGAAGGAAAAAAAAACAAAAAAACAAAAAACCCCGGTGTTAACATACAATAATTAGCAGCGAGGAACATGTAAACAAGAGCAACAGATTGCGTGTTTGAAGGAGGGACGTGTCCACGGAGAGAGCGGGACGTCTGACGGGCTGCCTGTGTTTACGGCGGCGTGAACAGATGCAGCCGAGCGTGGCCGCCGCTGACGCTGGGCTCACGCTCTCTTTTACACTTTGATGTGTTGTCATGGAAATCGCTGCTGCTTCCACCCATCAGAGGGGAATTAGCTCCGTGTTTGATGCCAGCGTACCTGCTCAGCGGAGGTGATTTAGAGAGGAAATAAATGATATCATCTGGGAACAATAATATATGTATGTATGGATGTATGGATGTATTTAGCTGTATAGGCTCCAGTTTCGATGGGCCACCAGCACTGTGGAGGTTTGCTGTTTGTTGAGCCGGGAAAAAAAAAAAAACGCTCATTTGCGTAAAGTCTTTGACCTCGTTCACCCAGGTTATCACGTCCTCCGCAGCTCTTCTGCTGCCTTTCCTTCACACTTCACTCCACTTCCTTTTCTTTCCATCCTTTCCCTCTTTCTTCCTGCCTGCTTTTCTCCCTCTTCCCTCATTTTCACTCCCCCTCAGCGATGCTGCAAGGGGGTGAGCCAAGAGGCTCCAGGACGGAGTTCAGGAGCTCATTTGTTTGTTTATGTTCATTTATGGAGACATCAAGCGCTGATGGAGTCCAATCATCTCTCCCCCGCCGCCCGTGTCGGTGCCGGTGTTTCTGAGGAGCGCGGACACAGAAATGAACGTCCGAAACTCCAAAACCACTTAGCGGATATTTTCCAGACAAATCTCCACTCCAGTCTGCTTATTGTGTCCGAATGAGAGTCGTGAATGCTGGAATGACTCCATCATTGTGACGCAAATACGATGGGAGCACTCCAGGCCTCTAGGTGGCAGTGTGACAGACACCAGAGAGAAATTCTAGTCAGGAGGAATTGTTTTCTTTCTGCGTGCAGGAACAGTATTGAAAAAAATCAATTTGTGAAGAGGGCCAGATTAGTTTGATTACTGTGTGGGGTCAGAGGTCGAGGTTGATGTGAAGTGCCACTTAAGACTGAAATGCAGGTGCAGGAATTAAGCTTTCCATACGCATAAGTCTCGGTCTGTCTTCAGAATGGATTCAAAACAAGCCTCTGTCACCTGAAACTCTTTCTTCCCCCTTGGGAAACAACGCTACCTGTGGAAGTTGAGTCAGCCCCGAGTCATCTGGGGGTCCAGGTCTGTTTTTAACGATGCAACGTTAGCTTTTCCAAAAGCTCTGTAACCTTTGGTGCCTGCGATGCTCCGCTGCGTGCTGGCTGTCAAATGATCTGACGCGTCTGCCATCTGTCAGCGGAGCCACATCAGCAGCCGTGGCAGGACACCGCCAGCAACGTGCTGACTTCATGTGTGACAGCGAGGAGTTTTGAAGGAATCGCCGAGGAGGAGGACGAGGAGGCTTCCGTTTCAGGAATTTCATTGCATCTTATTTTGTTGCCGACTTCTGTGCTTGAACTGGAGGTTGACGGTGGTTTGAGACCTTCTTGGTGCAGCAGCTGGGCAGCCGCTCAGTAATCCACCGAGCTGACTTCCATAAATAAATGGTGTCTGTTGCACTGGAGAGGTATGCGGCACAACGTTTACAAGATGCTAGGAATAGCGCCAGTATTGTGTCGGCCCGACTTTTGGACGATGGACCTTAATTATGGCCATTTCCAGATTTAATAGATTGATTTTGGTGGTCTACGTCCAACAATAAACAAGACTTTTTTGGTCAAAAAAAAGGCTCATAGTTTGAGCTGTAAACGACTTAAAAAAAAAACGTACAAGTGTTTCTTTCACTCAGAGTGGCTCAGAGTGGCCTCCCTTCCTCCTCCCCCCCCCCCCCCCCCCCCCCCCACTTCCTCCAGCCGTGGCTCTGCCTTCTGCACAGTCTGTAGAGACGTTACTGTGATAATAAGGTCAGCTTCTGACATAAGATGCGTTTCCATGACAGTTTTTTGCAAATTAAAAGCCGTATTTCTAAAATTTCGACAAAGTACACTTGCAATTTGCAGCTGTTTCCATTGAATGGCGTGAAGAGCATCAGCCTTAATTCTCGTCAAATCTCATCCCGCGAGACCTCAGCAGCTTTTCAAAGCCCTTCCCCCTCATTTCCCTTTCTAATTCCTTCTGTAAATCTGCATGTCGATGTTGTTTGCCGTCAAGA
This sequence comes from Nelusetta ayraudi, assembly GCF_046127955.1. Taxonomy (NCBI): domain Eukaryota; kingdom Metazoa; phylum Chordata; class Actinopteri; order Tetraodontiformes; family Monacanthidae; genus Nelusetta; species Nelusetta ayraudi. The sequence goes on from NW_027466110.1 coordinate 8,279,514, forward strand.
ATGGTTGTTATATTTTTCTCTTTGTTTACTTGTAAAAAATATTCCGTCTCCTCCTCCGTCCAATCGTAACGTGCCATGCCCAGTTATTTACAGAACCACAGCCCCCATTAAATCCTGCCTTTTAGCAGGCCAAAGCACTCAGTCTGATGCACGTCACCTGTTGTGCCAATCAAAAAAACAAAACAGAAACAGTTGAAAGTCAATCAATAACTAAAATAACTCACCAAGAGCAAAAGAAATCCATAAACTTTAATTGAATCTCGTGTTTGGGTTCTATCGATCGCGACACGCCAGAGGTTGTTATGAGCCGAGAAAAAAGGCGCCTGTTGTTGACAAGACGAGCGAGTCGCTGGCGTTGGTCGGAGCTGTCGGAGGGAGGAAGCGGAGTGGAGCGAACATCCATTCAGCCGCGCGTCCGCAGACCGGCGGAATGACGGGTTTGACTCCAGTCACTCCATCAAACTGTCCTGACGCAGGTTTGGCGTGTTTGCGCGGCCCAGGCCAAGACGTCAAAAGAGCGAATAAAAAGGGGGAGGGAGGCGGGGTCGGAGAATCGCAGTCATCTCGAAATGCACGGCTTGTTTGTAAGTGGGTGTTAATTGATGCATTCTCTCCCTTTGTCTGTTTAATGGAAAAGCACTTCTCATTAAACTGTCACTCTCAAGTCTGCGCCGCTCGCGTGAGCGCCGGCCCAGACAAAGGAGGGAAGGGAGGCAGGCAGACAGGCAGGCGAACGGAGCGGGTCATTAGAATACAGTGTGAAGGAGGAGAATGGAAGGGTTGTAAAGGAGGAAGAGGTGCAGCGGAACAGACCATTACAACAATTAGCGTGCCATTTAAAAAAAGGTTTCCTCCGGAGCCGTTTGATATTGAAATGAGGCAAAGTCTCTCGGCGGGAGGCTGCGGGGAAATTAGCCTGACAAAGCCCTGACTGGCGTGCACACGCCTGCACTCCGTCACCTGTTGAGGGGCTTCGCCCCCCCCTCCCCCCCACCCCGTCCCCATCCACTTCCTTTTAATCGGAATTAATTTTGACTCACTTCCATTCAGGGCCATTTGATTACATTAAATAGATGTTTCCTCTCGGTGCCACAATTCTTACCGAGTTGACAAAACAGCATCGGAACTTGATGAGGATGGCGCCGAACTCCTTCTTCTTCCTGTCCGACTCTCCGAGTCTTATCCAGCCTGCCAGCGTCGCTGTGGCCGAAGTCGAGTTCGTCCCACTTTAATCTAAAGAGACTTTTATTTAGCAGCGTTTCCTAACGATACCCCGACCAACCTCCACCTCATTAGTTTGGTTGCCTTGATGGAGTGTCACCACCTCCCAGGTCAGGGTCGGTGCTCCGCCAAGTGTGATTACATCACCGCCCACTACGACAGTGTTGTCCCAAGTGGGAGATGGAGGCCAGCCCTGCTCATTTTCAGCTCTTCCATCGTCGACAAGAGGACACAGCTACAGATTGCCGAGGCAGTGACGGAAAACATCAGCCCCTTGGCGTTTTCATGGATAAATATGTGTTTGAGGCTGCTCTGCCGCCATCTTTGTAATTTCAGGAATGTCAGCCTGATCCCAAAAACGCTCTTCTTGTTTGTTCAGCGTGTAGCACACTTGCTGTAAGGAAGTGAATGAAACGCGTGTCATCTGGGAGAGCTCCTGTAGAGGAGGTTGGTGCTCGACCACCTGCTTTGGCTTCACATCAGGTATCACTTCTCATGCTGACCGTCATTGAGCTCTCTGGTGGGAGGAGCCCAGATGCATGCAAGATTAGAAGTCTCGGGGGTGTGAAGCCTGAATGGGGTCGGGACCTTCCTCTCTTGGGGACAACACCTTTTCATACACTGTAAAGACAAAGGGCTTCAATGTATGCCAAGGTTTTACGGCACTGTATCAATTTGTATTGTCTGTTCTATCCTTCCATTCTCTTTTTTTCTGCATGTTTCCTCCATTCCCATGAAGAAACTGAAGGAGATGGCTGGAAGGATGGCTGAGCAGACACTCTTTCCATAACTTAGGTCCTGGTCCTGAGCGTCACTGCTGTGGCCAGGCTGGGACTCACCTAAATATGAGGGTAATTGAGGTCACAGAGATTGTTGAGACAGATAGATGGTTCAAATGTTTATAGTCGTGGTTCTCGCTTTCTCACCGCATGGGTTTGTGTGTGTGTGTGTGTGTGTGTGTGTGTGTGTGTGTGTGTGTGAGAGAGAGAGTCACAACCCATTAGTCTTGATGGAGTAGGCCAGCAGCAGGGGGTCACACCATGAGATCCTTTTGTTTATTTGGAGATCAGGGCATTGTGTTAATGCACTTAATGTCTATTTTTGCTTCTTCACTCTTCTTTAAAGAGTCAAAGATCCTGCTCATGTTCTTTTTTTCCCTTTTCACTTGTTCACACAGGACAAAATCTATTTTTGCTTTGTGGAGAAGATCCTGCAGAAACTGCCTCCCACCACGGGCTTTGGGTTTGGTCAGTGGACTTGTGGCTTGTGTGTTTGTGGCTGTGGGGTTGTTGACTAGTCAACTGACCAGTGGAATAAAAAGTGTCTGCTAAGTGCTGCTGCAGAAGCAATTCTTCACCGGCCATTTGTCTTCTGTCTCTTTTATTACAGCGCCATAAAACCCGGGAGTGCGAGAAGGACCCTAAAGATGGAGCTGTAAATAGAGTGTGTGCGTGTGTGTGTGTGTGTGTGTGTGTGTGTGTGTGTGTGTGTGTGTGTGTGTGTGTGTGTGTGTGTGACACAGAGATGGCGAGATGCTTCATTAAATCCTTTGTATTTCAGCCTGCACCTTCTCTTTCTGAGGCCGGCCGCAGCAATAAAGAAGGCAGCGGCAGATGGGAAAAGCCTAAAAGATGGAGCTCCGCTGCTCTGCTGCTCCGTCTCCACTCTCAGCGACACTCTCTCCATCTTTACCCCGCCAGCTCCAGCCTTTTCCTGTCGGTAAATCTGCAAAATCTAACCTTATCCCAGAGAAACACAGTGCTTGTTTGTTTAATGAAGGGAGGGAGCTCTAGAGAAGGAACTCATGTACGCAGACGACATTAGACATTGCGCCCAAGCCTGTATTTGTATTTAACAGGCTTGAATTCTTGAGGGTACATTAAGGAGACCGGTCCATGGCTGAATTGGAAAAAATTCAAATCTAGAAATTGTTTGTTACAGATAATTCCAGCAGTCTAAAATTATTCATCCATATTTATGTATTAGAGAGGTAAAATTGTAATTGTTGAGTTGTTTTGCATCAACGATTCTCAAAAAAAGTTGTTGTTTCTCTTGTGAAATCATTTATTTCCAGAACCTTTCGTTGACTTGAAACAAGCTGTTTGACTTCCTGTGGGGGCAATTTGGCCCTCAGATTGTTTGTTATTCCCACCGCAAGGAAGGAGAGGGCACCGGAGTCGCTGGCAGCCCTCCTCACCTCCCAGTGTTTAGAGATTAATAAAAAAAAATAATAATCTGAACCTTCTCAACCAGGGTTGTAACCTCGGCAACGTGTTGATTAAAGAAATCCAAACCATTCCAGGTGGGCAGATGAAAAATAACACTGCATGCTGTTCGCACACACTCACACACACACGCAAACACTGAAGAACACTTTAACATCACAATATGTAAATTTGTTTTTTTCCGGACAGTTTTCATCTTTCATTGGCCATGTATATATTCTGGCAAAACAAAAAGACAATTTAGCTGTGAGTGGAATATAAGAACATCATTAACAACGCAACTTTTATGAAAAAAAACAAAACAAAAAGCATTTTAATTATGTAAATAGCCGTTTCAATGTATGACCTTAATTTTTCTCTCCTCTAAAAGGACAGCGCGGCTCATTTCAAAGATCTGACGTGGTCCAGTGAAGAGATCTGCCCTCGGCCTGCAGCTCACCAATCAAGCGTCGCCTCCTTTGTTCGACTCCGGTGGATGTTTTTATTGTTCGGTCACGCCGCCTGCGGCTGCGTCTGTGACCCATATTCTCACTGGAAGGATTAATGATCAGATGTGATCAGCGATGCCCCCCCCCGCCCCCCCGATACACATCGTAAGGTGACATGACACTCACATGACCATCTGTGCCTGTGTGTATGTGTGCGTGTGTGCGCGCAGGCGTGTGTTTTCCTTTCTGAATGCACTCACAGACAGCACGTGTTGTCTTCAATGTGCTCAGTCAAGCTTGTGTGATATCATTATGAGACCTTTATTTCCTGATGCCTCTGTGTGTGTGTGTGTGTGAGAGAGAGAGAGAGAGAGAGAGCGAGAGACGGTCCGTCTGTCTTTCCGTGTCATCAGGCCACATGACAGTGTTACACACTAGTAGTGGTGCGTGAGCTTGTTCACTGTCTGTTGGCACTTGTGTGGGAAATGAAACAGCTGCTGACCCTCCTCATCGCAGCCGCTGTCCGTCAGCCAGCGCTCCTCAATCAATTAGCAGCCACTAACATCTCTACTGTGCGTCTGTGTGTGTGTGTGTGTGTGTGTGTGTGCGTGTGTGTGTGTGTGCGTGAGTTGTGCGGTCAACCATCTCACTGAAATTGTGGCTCAAAATCAAATTTGCACGCCGGAAAATCAACCCCTTCATTTCCCCTTCTCGTCTGTCTTTGCTTTGCCACCCACCCACACACACACACCCACACACACACACGCACACACACACACAGGACCATATATAAATGGGGTATAGGCACAGTGGACATGTTGAAATACACACACACACGCGCACACACGCACGGAACCTGAGTCCAGAATCTGTTTATTTCTTCATGGTAGATTATTATGGTAATCTGATGGCTGCAGGTGCTAAATCTCGTCGCTGCAGGAAATGGGATTTTACTGGAGGCAATTCCGTCCATCCATCCATCCAGCCAGCCATCCATCCTTCCATCCATCCATCCATCCATCCATCCATGCATCCAGCCAGCCAGGCAGACATCCATCCATCCAGCTATCCCTTCCTAAGAACCCGACGGAGAAAATAGGATTTTCTCCAGAAGGCAACTGTGTCTTCCTCTCTTCCCCTCAATCCTCCACCCATTCACTCCTTCCCCCTCTATCTCTGCCAGACAGCAAAAACAGGATTTTCCCCTGCAAGTAACTCCAATTATTATATCACTTCCCCCTCTTTCTAGTCCACGCTGCTCCTTCCTCCCCTCCGCCCCCCGCCCCACCCCCACCCTCACCCCCGCCCCTCCCACCCCCAGTAAATAGGTGCGTAACCACAACTGTGCCTTTGTCGGCGGAAAACACCCTTAATTCACATCATCACAGCGACAAGCCCCGTGTTTGTCATTCTGGAACTTGGTTGGTTGCTGTAGGTGGACATTTATTACAGCCCCTGCAATTACACTCTGCGTTTACCTCCCACTTCTACTCACACTCGCTGCAAACAAATCCCCCACTTCCTGAGCACCTCGGGCTGGATGCTTATTGCACTACTGCATTATGAATAAAGGCCAAAATATTTTTGCTATGAAGGCAATTTGGGAGCATTTA
>NW_027466110.1:8290000-8312500 GCF_046127955.1 Nelusetta ayraudi
TGTGTGTGTGTGCGTGCACGTGTGTCCGAGTGTTTGCATTGCCGAGTGTGCTCAGCGTTGTGTACCCACGCCGCAGATGAAATATCTGCTGCGCTCCAGATAAATATGTCCAGTCGGCAGGGTTGATGTATGCATACATAAATATTTGCTCTCCCAGTGTCTGTTTAGTTCGACACTTTGAAAGATGCTGCTGAGGTGAGAGTTGTACGTCTTTTTTCCTGTAATGATTTTTTTTTTTTTTTTTTTTATCTTTGCTGTCTGTTTGACTGATTTGTTAAGTGCAGGGGGGGAGGGAGGGACGGAGGGAGGGAGGGTAACGGAGGAGATACAAGAGGACGTGTGTGTCATGGAGGAGGAGGAGGAGGGTGAAGGGGGAGGGGAGGGGATTCTGAAACAGGAAATTGGAAGTTGGTTGAAGATCTGGACAAAACACAGAGTCCCCAGAGAGCAGAGGTGCCAACAGGTCGACGCTGCACACAAAGAAAACACCAAAAAAAGCTGAGGCCATGTGCACAAACCCCCCGCTTTTTTCTTTTCTTTAGCTTTGTTTTGTTTTTCGTACCCACAGAAGTGAGGAGAGGTTGATGGACACGGAGCTGCTGCCGGTCCCTCGGAGATCACTGCATTCTTCATGTGCCATTAACCTCGGAGATGGGAGGAGGGAGGGAGGGAGGGATGGAGGGATGGAGGGATGGAGGCAGCAGTGCTGGAGAGGTAATCAGGCAGCTGAGAGACATTGTTCCACAGGACCCGACCTCATGAGTTCATCTTTTAAAGGAGACGTAACAAGTCGAGCATCCTTCTCTTTTGTCAAATAGCGGCTTTTTTTTGTTTTCTTTCCTCTTTTTTGTGACGGCCTGCGCTGACTTCATATTCTGGCCGCCTCCTCGAAAGGCCCCATTGGACAAAAACCAACAATTCCAAACAGCCCCCTCTTGGGCTGGTGGCTTGGCCAGTCTGCTTTGTCAGAATTCATTATGACCCAAACTCTGTTTGCGTCCCGAGAGAGAGAGAGAGAGAGAGAGAGAGAGAGAGAGAGAGAGAGAGAGGAAGTGAGGGTGGACGGCGGGGAGGGAAGTGGCGGAATTTGTTGTATTTCAAAAATGACCTTTCTGCCTGAAAGTTAGGGATTCACGTTTTATCGACTCCCCAGAGGCGGAGAGTCGCAGTGCTGCAGTTTGGGTTGCCAGTCGTGCTCGTCGACAGGCCGGCGGACGATTCGCACCTATGTGGTGACGCACGCACACCACAAGTGCATTTCGTGTGTTCAAGGCCCGAAGCCAGAGTGTGTGTACTTGGCAAAGTTGAAGAGGAAGCAGCGGACAGAGGAAATAAAATGAACTCTCTAACGCGCTCTCGGAGGGGTGCGAGGGATTTGAGGAGTTGGGGGGGGAGGTCACGCTGCCTGTCCAAAAAAAAAGAAAGCATCCGGTTAGTCGTGAAGAACCAGCGAGGAAAGCAGCTCACGTCAGGCCTGTTTGTCGAAACGACGGCTGAGCGATTGTCGTTCAAGCTGAACTTTTTTATAGATTTCCTTTTTTTTAACGTTTTGGACTGAAGCTGGGAAGTTTGTGTGCGTGTGTGCGTGTGTGTGTGTGTGTGTGTGTGTGTGTGTTCGAGTGAGTGACCTGGGCGACCTTAGCCAGCGAGATCCTGTCGATCAGCATCAATGAGGACGCAGCGGGGGCGCCTCGTCGGTTTTTAAATATAACCGCTCACGTTTTCCTCGGAGCGCCTCTCCCGGCAGGCGGCTCACTGGTTCGCATGAAACACGACGGAAATAGTGAGAGAAAAAAGAAAAGGCAACAAAAATCAATCGGAAGAGATGTGGGGAAACTCAAAAGGAAAGAAGTTCAAACTTCCTCTTCCATGAAGGCGAATCGCACGGAGCCTGTTTTGGGTGGCTTTGCAGAAACGGTTGGACGCTGCGTTTGGCAGCGTGATGTCGGAAAAAGACACCGGCAGAGGTTCCCCAAGATCTCGGACCGCCGGACCGTCGGCTCAAACATCAACCGTGTTGTGTTCAAGTACAAAGCTGCCCGTTTTTTCGCTTCGCAGGATGATGTCATTAATCCACGCGCAGTTTGGTCTTGGTTTTAGAGCGTCGTGGCCACAACAGCCTCCCTGTGTTTGAGTCACAAAGACGAAAATGTAAAAAAAAAAAAAAAAAAAAAACTCTGATATGAACGCGTAACTATTTCTTGCAAAGCATCTGTGGAAAACTTCAGGACTTTCCACGTCATTTGCGGGGCAGTTAAAAAGTTTCTGCCCGGCTGCCAGATAAAGCCACACTCAGTCCGACTGCAGCCGCGCCTAAAATAAACAAAGCTGCGATTCTTTCCTATCAGGCTGGACACTCGGATCGCTCACTCAAACTCAGCCGCCGCCGTCGCCTCGGGACTGACAGCTGCCGCTTTTCCACAAAATGTTTAAAAAGTCTCTCATGCCAGGGACCAGGAGCAGCGGCGGGTCGGATCCGCTTTCACTGGAGCCCAGCGGCTGATGTCAGCGACAAAGTTCTGGGAAAGCCGCTCCGCCGCGTTGGCAAGCGTCAAGAGTTGTCGTGGATTGAGCGTATCGTCGTTTCACAACACACGGCCGTTAAGTTACACCGAGGAATCCGTGAAGGGAAAGTCCGCTGGACGCTGGTGTGAAGCGGCCGGCAGCAACAGGCAGGACTGTGTTTACTTTTCCTCACCAAAGTCTTCACTGTCGAAGTCTGGAGAGCAAATTTTTCTTTTTCTTTTCCTTTTTTTTTTTTTTTCAAATTATCCTCAGCACAATCTGTTCCCATGTGAGACAAAAGGTCCAACAACAATTTATTTTTTTATTTTTTTAACCTTATTTTCATTTCACGTCAATTGAAGCACGGCCGGGCCTCTTTGTGGATACAGAAGGGGGTGGGGGGGGGCGGGGGGGTATAAACGCTGCAATGGCTCTGAAATATTGACAAAGGGAAAAATAAAGAGGGAGAAGGGCTCTGAATTGTTCCATCGACGTCGTGCTGCATCTCCAGGCAGGAAGAACCTTGGAGCTGCGGAGGAACATCACCAAAGTCACTGTGGGATCCCTGTGATCTCTCACTGGACAGGGTCCAGCTGCCTGAGCGGGGGAGGGGTGGAGGGTTGGGGGGGGGGGGGGTCAGTGATGGTAACAAGAGAAGAGAGGGGGACTAATTCCTGGGGTCAAAAGTGAGGGACCTGGCTAATGGCTGGGGTCACACCACCGCTGTCGTGCCTTAAAGGAACCTCAAGACCCTCAGAGATGTTTCTGCCCCACGACCCCCCCCAAAAAAAAAAAACCTCCACTGCCAACTCCTCGGACGAACGGCCGCCGGTCCTTATCACTGTGAAAACTTTGAAAGGCTGTAAATAATCCCAGCAGGCCGCCGTCTGCGACGTGTGTGTTGTTTTTCTTCTCTGTCGCAGCAGAAGGAGGTGAACAGAATCTGCTGCTCCTCCGTCCTCGACACGATGGCCTCGACCCAGTGGCCTGCTGCGGCGTCCCCTCTATCATTATGGCCTCCGTGTGTGTGTGTGTGTGTGTGTGTGCCCAGGGTGTGTCCTAGGAAGCCAGTATGGGCAGCGAGCTCTGCTTGGGTTGTTCAGGCTGCGAGCTGTGCAACATTGAGCCCGTTGTTGTTTATTTTTGTTTTTTTTTTGTTACGGCCGCCAACAAAGAAAGACGCACGTCTTCCGCCCTGGGGGGGGGGGTGGGTGGCTGGGCTGCCCACCCAGCCCCCGGCTGTTTGCCATCCGACCCCCCACCCCACCCCTCCCACACCACTTCTCTCTTCTGTGAGGCTGCGTTTCGTCCTTGTGCGTTTAAATTCCGCTCAACGCTCACCCGCGTGCCCTCGGTAAACAGCTTTGTGCGCATGTGTGTGTGTCTCTGTTAGTGTGTGTGTGTGTGTGTGTGTGTGTGTGTGTGTGTGAGTGAGTGTGTGTTGAATGCCGCGAGCTGAATCATTACAACCACAGCGGGAGCACCACTTGACAAGTAAATCTTAATTTTCACAGAGGAGGATATTCAGCAGTCAGTCACGGCGTAAATCCAATCCTTCTTCTCCTCCGCTCAGCTCACCGTCCCGCCGGGCCCCTTGACTGGGAAGACGAGCTGGACCTGGAGGAGCTCCCCCACCTCCAACAACATTTTTTTTTAAAAATTTTTTTTTTATTTTACACCAACACACTGCGATAAAGTGGAGGAAGGAATTAAAAGGGGGACGCAAAAGAGAGGAAAAGAAAAGGAATGAATGAAATAATGCGCGGCGGCGGAGGTGATGGTGAACCAGAGAGCAGCATGGAGGTCCATCTGCTGGGAGAAAGAAATAGATAAACCCTGGGGGAGCTCGTGAGGTGAGCAAAGGTGAGACAGCAGGAAAAAGAGAGGGGGAGTGAGGGATGAAACCTCTCTCTCTCTCTCTCTCTCTCTCTCTCTCTCTCTCTCTCTCTCTCTCTAATCGGAGTGTGAAGGGAGGCGGGCCGAGGTGCCTGTACTATAATCCGAAACACGCTTGCGCGTACCGGCGTGCACGCGCCCCAAAACGGTGGTGTGTGTGGGGTGTGAGGGGATGCACTGATCGAGCAGAGAGTCCTCGCGCCGCCACTAACCCAGCAGAGATTGGCGCGAGGAGCGCTGCTGCTGCTGCTGCTGCTGCTGGCGAGCCGAGAGAGGCGCTGCGAGTGTCAGAGAGCCGGCAGAGAGGGAGGAGTGGAGGGGGAGGAGGGGGAGGAGGAGGGGGCGGAGAGAGTGTTCCAGCCGAGGGGACGCGCAGTGTGCAGGAGGAGAGCGCACAGGCTGCACGTCTTCATTCCGCTCCGCGGCACTTTTACGCGCGGCTCGACTCTCCCCGCTGCTCCGCTGCTGTCCACTTCTCCTCTCTTCTCTTCCTTCTTTGGCGCAAGAAGTGGACACCTCTCCGGACAGTGAGCCGCGAGACCAGCCAAGGGCCAAGTTTTTGCTTTGTTTTATTTTTACCCCCCCTACAAATACTTATAAATCTTATGTCCGGACCCGCGAGCGATTTTCACGAGACAAGGAGGAAGGAAAACGTGTCTTTTTTTTCTCTCTCTCTCCCCCCCCGACACCCCTCTTCCTAAACAAACAAGTGCGTGTCGCCAGAGGCGCGAGAGCTCTCTTCATGTTTCCAGTCATTTGCCTGCCCTGACCGTCGCGAGGACACCGGCGTCCGCGTGCGCCGTGACTGACAGGGGGGCCGTGTGAGACGGAGCTGCGCGCGGAGCGGGGCGACCCGCGATGGATCGTCAACTCGGCGTGTAGAGGCAGAGAAATCACGCCGCCCGCGCGACTCGGTTCCGGAGACTCGGCTCGAGGGAGGGGAAGGAGAGAAGCGGCCGAGGGCAGCAAAGTCTGGCCGGGAGTGACACTTTGGAAGCGGCGCTGTCTTGGCTTTTTTTTTCTTGGAAAGCTCGCGGAGACACACACGCGCTTGTGATTCAAAGAGACACAAAACTGTGGAGAAGAAGAAGAACGAAAAGGAAAACAACAAAAAAAAAAACCTTACGGGGACTTTAGACGCTATTTAGAGAATAAAGCCGCAGCGGCGAAGAGGGATTCTTGTTTTTTTTCTTCTTTTTTTTTTTTAGTTTTTTTTTTTTTTTTTTTACCTCCACATCAAAAAGTCGAAGATAAAGGACGCAGAGATGGATTTATTGGCGTGGCTGTGTGGATGTTTACTGGCTTCTCTGCTGCCTTCGGCGGCCAGAACAGAGGAAGGAGGTGAGTTTGGCTCTGCTCTCCGCTCAACATCACACCGTCACGGGAAGGTGTGAGATGGAAATCAAGTCCGCTTTCCCACAGACTCACTCTGTCTGTCTGTCTGTATGTCTGTACCCGAATACAAATTTCCAGTTATAAAAAGAAGAAGATGTTTTTGAAATATCTGAAAGTTTGGCGGGTTTCGCCCATTAGTTCTGTTGGAGCAGCAGACGGAGGCAGGATGTCCTGTCGTCCTCACTTGGCTTCAGCACCGGAGGTGGGAAAACAACACTTGGGTGTAAAATGAGTCAATTAGCGGACGTGAACGCACCTTTTTTTTTTTTTTTTTTTAACACGGGACTCCTCCTGACACCCAGCGTCCTGGTGTCAGTCCCTGGACGGAGCGACGGCCTCGCTGATAGTTTGACCCCTTTTTCTTTTGCAAACCGAGCGGCGACGCTTTTAAAACTTTCACCGGTGGGAGAAAGAAAACCCCTCCAGGGGACCGATGCCAGGGCAGACCGCTCCTCCCCCCTCCCCCCATTTCCAAATTGCGTTTCTCAGTATTGTCCAAACGATGTGGACCTTTATGAAAAGACGCGCACCCTGGAGCTCCATGCAGGCAGCAGAAGGCTCGGTCGCCGGGGAGCGCTGAGGCTGCTGCCGCTGCTGCTGCTCGCCGCTCCGGACTCTGTCCGTCCGCTGGCCGCTGCGAGGCCACCGGCCCACCGGCCACTGACCCAGCTCCCCCAGTCCGTGTGTGAAATGTGGGTCCTCATTCGCCACCTGGGCGCTGGGATTAGAAAGGAAAGAAAAGGGCTAAACATTATTATTATTATTATTATTATTATTATTATTATTATTATTTAGAAAATCACATGTGGCCACTGGGAAAGCGCTGAAAATGAGCACAGGTCATTTTAAAAATGTATTTATTTTTTAAATTTATTTTGTGTATATTCTTCTGCATCAAGTAGATGATTTTATTTTCATGTGAACATGCTGTTTGTTTGGTTTTAAACCTGGGAAGAGATCCCAGCGCCAGGAGCAGCCACAGGTTTGAGTCGAAGGTTATTTTGAAACAGGCTGTTTCAGCTGCTGTGCACCAAACTCAATTTGTGTTGAAGACTTTCCAAGAAGACTTTATAAATTGTAAAATTGCAGATAATCAGATTCTCCCAACCCTCACCTCCGTTGCGAGTGTGTGTGTGTGTGTGTGTGTGTGTGTGTGTGTGTGTGTGTGTGTGTGTGTGAGAGAGAGAGAGAGAGAGAGAGAGAGAGAGAGTGCTAAGAAGATGTGGGAGAAGTTGTCTGCATTGTAAATGTCATTGATTTGGGGCTTATTCGAGGCGAGCCGGAGCTTTTACGGATCTCATGACTCGGATTGAGTGGCCAGTCTGCCGAGTGTTTGTTGTTTGAGAGCAGAGCGACACTGGCTGCACTGGTCTGAACACCACATCACCTCTCAGGTCTGATCTGTGGCCATATTGGAGCAAGTTTTTTTTTTTGTTTTTTTTTTTGGATCAGGCGGCCAGAAATCTGTATATTTTCCTTGGATTTTTGCACAATGTGATTCAGTTCAATCCGCTTTTGTCGTCTGTACTGGGACCGTTAACGCTATAAGCTTTGAATTTGCAAACTCCAGAGCCATTAGTTAAATCATGTCATGCAGCAAAAAATAAAACCAAACAAAAATTGAGGAAGTGGTGGCAGATACAATCGTTTAGCAACCGCGTCAGTTTCTATTTTATTGTCAGTGTTGTTGTGTTTTTCATCTTCACCACGACCACAAGTTTTCCACCAAGTGACCGACTTCTGCTTTCAGGCCTGGTCACGTCGTTTCCTCTGTCAGAAAATTGCAATTCCTGCCTTGTTTTTCCGCGAACGCTCCGTCGTTGTGTAACAGGTCTGCGCGAGGCCTCGCCGACGAGCCGCCGCTGCCGTCTTTATTTGACGGCTGCAGCTGAACTCCGGCTTTCCTGGGCACCCTCTTAATCTCCCTGCATACACTCACACACACACACGCGTGCTCGGAAGACTGAGTGTGCGACGGAGCCTCCTCGGCGCTAAACTTTGCCGTCTCCGGAGAGATGAGCGAGGGGAGCATAGTGATGATGCATACATATATAGAGAGAGACAGGAGAGAATGGAGGAGGGGGATTGAAGTACAGATGGGTGGAAGAGGAAGTAGCTGCAAAAGGAAGGCAACCAAAACGGAAGAGCGCCTTTTCCCCCCCTCCTCTTCCTCCCTCCCTCTCTTTGCCTCACTGTTTGATCCTGTTTCTTCATTCCGTTTGATCACAGCTGCGCCTGGAAGGGAGATAAACGGACGTAATTGGCCACTCAAGACCGGCTGTCTGCCTCCATAGAGCCTCTGCTGAAATATGCCGGATGATGAAACAGTCTAGCTTGGTCGGAGCTCTGCGCTGGGGGTGTGGGGTGAAGCACCCGCAGGTTTCTCCACCGGGGGGTGCTGCGATCGACCCCCCCCCCCCCCGGTGCCTAGCGGAGACTGAGGGGAAGGTAGAGGGAGGAAATGTCAAGTCTGCGTCCTGAAAGGGTTCAGCAGCTCCGGTTGTTTGCGGTTGCAGTTACGGCTCAGCAGCGTCGGCTTTTGACCTTTGACCTGTGCGACACGTTGCCGCACCTGTAGCTCCTGCAGCGTCCCGCCCCCCTCCCTCACTGAGCTCGCCTGGTAACTGCTTCCTGTTTGACTAGCGGGGCTGATCAACAGTAGTGTGTCATCAGCAAATCAAATCAGCCGTGTCGTTTGTTGACCTGGTTCCGGCTCAGCGCGGCTGCATGTCATCGCTCCGACAGGGGGCTGAAATATTGTAGGTGGCGCTGTTCTACAAGTAGCCATGGATGTGTGATTGGCTCACAGTGAGGATTGGAAAATGTACCAACTCATTACATCTCATCCGATATGGAATTAGCTCATTGCCTGGTTTGGTTTCCTTATTTCAAGGGCATTTTTGGTTTTAATCAGAGAAAAAAAACAAACAAATTTGCTGAAGAATTGTTTTGTAATGGTGTGATGGTTGACCTGAGAGGGGGCCGGACTGGTAGGTCTCCAAACACACCTGAAATACAAAGCCGCCGAGCAGCGGCGGAGATGAAGTGGAGAAAGAGATGGAGAGAGCAAGGAAACACGAGTGAAGGAGGGGGTGGTGCTGGGGGTGGGGTTGGGTGGGGGTGGAGGCGGAGAGAGAGAGAGAGAGAGAGAGAGAGAGAGAGAGAGAGAGGGAGCATGAGAGGGCATTAGCGAAATAATAGGAAGGCAGCCGAGTGTGAAGGAGTAGTTGAGTGGAGCCACCTGCAGTAAAAGCCAGTCAGATTTATTCCTCCCCTCCGTCGAGCACAGCAGGGCCCGTGGCCAAAAGTGAAGCAGGTTATTAAAAAATCCTGCGGCTGTAATATAGATGCAAACCTTTTTTTTTTCCCCCTTCTCCTTCTCCTTCTCATAAACATCTTGGAGTGTGTGTGTTTGTCTCTGTGTTTGCCTCTCTGGCCTTTTGTTTGCATGAATGGCTGCGTGGATGGACGGCGGCTCGTGCAGGTAACAGGTGTCCTCTGGCCACCAGGTGTCACTCACCGCGTTACAACCCCAGTCGAGTGGCAACGCAACCGTGAGAAAACACCATCACATTAGCTGTTAACACTGCCCCCCCCACCCCCCCCCTCCACCCACCCCACCGGCCCTCCAAACATCAGTCATTAAAATAATGGCGCCTGAGTGACCACAGAAGACTTCAACAAGCTAGTTTTGCAGCGGGCGAACAAACATTAAGCTAATTAACCTTCGCTGTGGTTTCTCTCTCTCTCTCTCTCTCTCTCTCTCCCCCCCCCCCCTCTCTCTCACTGTCTCTCTCTCCCTCTGCCTCTCTCTTTGTCTCCATCACCGTCAGTACATAAAAGGGATGGAGCACAATTAGCGAGTCCAGCCGCACGTTCTAATTACAGTTATCATGTCATTAGTAAAACCGCTAGCATGCTAACACCTAACAACTCACTGATTGGTCGTGGCTAATAACTGGAGAGTGGTGGTCAGGGGGACGGGGGGACGGGACCGGGGGGGGTGGGGGGGGGGGGGGGGGTGGCTCTGTCCGTCCCGGATTCTCTACTTTTCCTTGCTGGAATCATGGGAATCTTCCCTAAGAGTTCATGTGAGCAGCAGCAGCAGCAGCAGCAGCAGCAGCAGCAGCAGCAGCGGCGGTGCCGTGCGAGGCCACAGGTTCTTGTTTTTTTTTCCCCCTCCCTGCTGCCTTCACGCTGAATCATCCTCTTGTGTTATTTTTTTCCCCTCTTTCTTTCTCTTCACCGCACCTCTTCACCTCTCCTGGAGCGCAGCGTTCCCTCCGCCCGGCCTTCGCCACGATGGGAAATCTTCCTGTTTCTCCCGCCGCTGCCGACCTCTCCCCCCCCCCCCGTCAGTGCTGCCAGGCTGTGTTCTCTCAGCCTGGCTGTGGATCCCTCACGTGAAAACCTAGCGTAGTTCGGTTCTTGTAGCTTCTATTAAGGAACACTGGATGTCAGGTTCCTCTTATGAGGGCAGAAATAAACAAGCTGAGGGCTTTAGAGTTGATCTTTGGTGCTGTTAGCGTGTTAAGATCACGACACACAGCGGATGTGATTTATTTCATTCAGCCATTTAACAGTTGATCTCCATTATAAGACAGGCAGCAACTCTTAGAACTCACATCCAAGAACAAGGGAAACTGTGAAAAGCATAAACTGTGCCAAGAACGATAAAAACATACGGCCGTGCAGTGAATATCTGAGGCTGCGATCTTAAAACAGCGGCACTCTGACGGATTTTCTCCCGCCTTGTTTATTAAAGACGCGGAGCGAGCGGCCAGTGCCGCGGTTTGATGCTCGTGCCAGGAGCCAAGTGCTGCTGCTTACTCCACCTTTATTTGAGCAGAGTGCATTATTGGCCCACTCAGTCAAGCGGGAACGTCACCTGAAGTGTCTGCAGCCCCCGACCCTGCCGGCGCTGCAGGGAGGTAAACTGAAAGCAGGCATGTGTAAACGGCTGCTGCTGCTGCTGCTGCTGCTGCTGCTGCTGCGGCTGCTGCTGCTGCTGCTGCTGAGGCTGAGGGGAGAGTCGTCACGTCGTACCAAGGTTCTTTCATTCTTTCTTTTCTGAAGCAAACCAAAACCAGTCGCAGCACTCGCACTAGTTCAGCTGAAACTCTGCCTCTTCTTTTATTTTATATCCTGTTTTTGCTGCTGGTCCGTCTCCTGTCGTTCCGTCATCTTTCACTCCGGCCTCCCCCTCCTGTTTTTCCGTCCCGCACTCGCTGAGGCAGCGGCGAGATCAGGTGAAAGTGTGGCCCCTCCCCGAGTGGAGGAGCTTGTTTCGTGTCAGATCTCGCTCTGTGTTACACACTCATCCTCCTCTTTTCATCCCCCTCGTGAGTCCCTGCCTCCTTTCTTCACCGTCTACCTTTATTCTCTTTGTTTCTCGGCCCCTTTTTAAGTTGCCTCTGTAGTTTTCCGCCGGGGTTTTTTAATGCGGGGCACCTGGAGGAGAGCGTGACCCCACCTGTTTCTCTCTCTCTCTCTCGCTCTCGCTCACTCTGTGTGTGGGAGAGAGAGACGGGAGAGAGAGAGAGAGAGAGAGAGAGACGGGAGAGAGAGAGTGAGAGGCAGGGAGGGTTGGATTGTGTGTTTGCTGAAGCTTTTCAGAGCTGCTGACTTTCTCTTTTCACCTGATGGGACACAGATGTTCTCTCCACTCGTTCATTCCTGAGGTTTCCCAGGTTTGGGTGACTAACGGCGCCTTGATGCGCATCCAAAAAAGACATTACAACCTTTTTTTTTTTTTTTTAAAACAAACTTTGTTTCGATCCCCACTGTTCCCAGAAGCTTTGTGCTGACGCCGGCCTCGCTGGCGGCCCTCGCTGACGCATCGCCTCAAACCTGCAGTTCGTACGCGTGAATCAACGAGTTGGTGGATTAGCATTTCACTTCCTCAGGCTGAGCTCCAGATGCTCCGAGAGTATCGATCGGTGAATTCGGGGACCTGTTTGCTACACGGGCACTCTAATGAGATTGCCAGAGTGTCTGTTTTCCAGTCGCCCTGCGCAGCCTCAGTTGTGGATGCGGCCAAATAATGGTGCCGCTCCGCTGGTTAGCTGCGTGAAGCACACCTGCACTCACAGCAACACTTCTTTTTTTTTTTCTCCCTCTCCCCTACAGATCGATATCGCTTCCGCCGTAACGCTTCCTGGAAAATTCAAATTAGCGTTGTGTTGCTTTACGGCCAGAAAGTTGTCACCGGCTGTCATATCGATTTGCGGCGCGGCTGGAAAGTTTCTCCGCACAATCAGCTCTGACTCGACGACGACGACGGGGGGGGTGCTAACAGCTCCGCTAGCAACAGGAACCTTTATCCTCATAGAGCCCCGAATGTGCGTGCATGAAGGTATGCATGTGAGTGTGTGTGCGGGGATAAGTTGTTGAATATGTGCCACCGGGACCTGCGCAGGAAGAGGAGACTCGTCAATAATGCAGCAGGTTGTCCGTCTTTTGTCCCAGCTTGAATGTTTAGCAGCGTTTGCCGGCGGCAGGAACTCGGCGTGATGTGACGTCTGAGTTCCGTCGCGATGTTGAGCAGTTTGTCGTTTGGCTTAAACAGGGAAGAAGGGAGGGAGAGAGAGGAAAAAGCAGGCCACTGACGCAAACGTCTCGACTGGACTGGAGGATTGCGGTGTTTCATGGTGTCGATGTTGTGTTTGATGACTCCTGACGTGGAGTCGTCCTCATTTTCCCTGCAAACCCAGCATCTTATTGTGTTCTGCACCGCACACACCCTTGTTGAAGCTGTGCCTGTGGTCCACCACAGACTCGTCCAGAACCTTGAGAACAGCTAGACGTATAGGTCGCTGCGCTCGCAGCCAATCGTGTTCCTCTATCTTGGGTGCCGTCGATCACCTGAGATCTTCCTGCCGCAGCACGGCCCTGATGCTGTTTTGTTGCAGCATCAGTATTTGGCTCTAAAGCTCAGCTTCAGCCTGTCAGAGAGACCTTCATCCATCCTCACAGAACTTGGCCTCCACCATGCCTGGCCGCCCTGCCAGCGCACCACCACCACTCTCAGCCTATAAATCACAAGCTTCACACTTTCTGAACGCTTACTTTGCGTGCGGGATTCTATTCTTCCCCGCTGTCTGAGTCACTTCCTGCCTGGGTGCGATCGTTTTTCAACCGCCTCTCCCGTGGCACGCCTTGCGTCTGGGTATTGATAGACCCCTAAAGCTGAGCAGACACAATAGTTGGAGCGCACGCGGCGTCTGCCGCTCCGCCACACAGACCTTATTCATCAGACACACGAGGGCACAGCCTTCATCGGCCGCACGCCAGAGGTGAAGGAGGAGGAGGAGGTCGTCCGGGTGGAAGCTGGGGGAAAGTGAAAGGGCAGCTCCGCTAAAGAGGCACTAAGATGTAATCTAGAGCAGAATTATTTTTTGGTTTTGTTTTTTTGAGCCACGGCACATTTTTTTACATTGGAAAAAAATCCCATGGCACACCACCAACTAAAAATATGATGAAATAACATTTTATTTTAGCCTAATGATGACAATATAGTCTCTTGATTTAATTATACTCATTCAGTGACTCACTCACTCATTCACTGTTTAGATGCACACAATTAAGTGTTTTAGACCAATTAAGTGAAATTGGATTATTTTTCACAGCGCACCTGACATCATCTCACGGCGCACTAGTGTGCGGCGGCGCAGTGGTTAAAAAAAAAAAAAGCACCGATCTCGACAGGCTGGGCATCTTGTTTCTGTAGTTCAAAACCTTAAACTAAGACTAATCCGCTGCGGAAAACTCAATAAATACGCAAAAAAGCCCGAAGCACACCTGACATCCAGCCCCTTCACACTGTGAGGCTGTCACACAGCCACAGGTTCTCTTTGCCTTTTCAAGCCTCTGTAATAGCTTATTAATCGCTTTTATTCCTCCAGGAGCCCTGAAAGCTCCTCCACCCCTCCACCCCTCCACCCCTCCACTCCTCCACCCCTCCACCCCTCCACCCTGGCCCAGAATCATCCCTCCTCTTTCGGCTCCACGTCCACACGAGCAGCAGTGTGATGTGGAGAGAGGAGTGCGTCTTGGAAAACCTGTCGAGGTGTTTACGCCGCCGCGCGCCTACATGTTTGCACGCACGGCTCCCCCTCAGATTGGGTTTACAGTAGCGCGGCTATTTTGGGCGGCGGCGACGTGTCGTGTCGTGTCCTGTCGCGCTGAGCAGTTTGACTGAGTCGTGCCGTCCCAGTCAGCACAGACAGGCGATAAATAAAGCACCGCAGCGCACAGCGGGCAGGATGCTGTCACCAACCAGGAGAAGTTTATTTATTTACTTTTTGGTACGGTTTACATCCGTGTCAGAGTTTGTATATAATTAGCCGGCAGATATTCGATCTCCTGTGGCTCTATTTCTCTTTAAATGTGTCTCTCGCTTGCTGTCCTCGCCTCCTGTTCTGCACTTTACTTCACGGAGGACGTCGCAAGCTGTGTTTTTTTTTTTATATATCAAGCATTAAAAAAAAAAGAAAAAAAGAAATGTGTCTGTGTCCTGCAGCACGTTAAGCTCTGATTGAAACAGTAATGTAGCCCTCCGCCGCCGCCGGCGGAGCTCTAATTGTTTTCCTCTCACACACAGGAAATTGTCTCCCGCCAGCCAAATTCTTCCCCAGTAGGCAGCTGACACTCACAGATGCCATTTTCTATCATTATTATTAGCGCAACCTAATTCGTTCAACGTGGTCGTTGTTTTGTTTTGAGAGATATTTGATTTGACTTGACTCTTGACACGGAGCCTCATCCTGTCCCAGCTTTTTGTTGTTTGGGAGCGTTTGGACTTAACAAACAAAGACGTCCCCTCAGTCTTCCGCCCGACGACGGTTTAACTTTGGTCTCGTGTCTTTTGAAACAGCGGCCGAGGTTCAGATCAAGCCTGACGGCCTCCAGAAGCAGCTGCCGGCGGCACAATACAGGGCATACACATTGTACAGTTGTGTGTGTGTGTGTGTGTGTGTGTGTGTGTGTGTGTGTGTGTGTTGTGCCGTCGGGTGTCACAGTTATATATGACTTACCCGTCAACGTCAGGCTCCTTCCGTGGCGGCGAAAGAGCTGCATTGTGAGGTTTCGACTCATCAGCAGTGACAAGTGGATCCGCTGTGTGTGTGTGTGTGTGTGTGTGTGTGTGTGTGCGCGTGCAGTGGCAAGGGTCAACTGGGCAGCGTGACACAACAAGGCGTCCTTTCTTGCTCACATACGCGTCTTTGTCTCTCATATCCTGTGTCGGCAAACACGGCTCTTATCTGGACTTTATCAGTTTTTCGCTCTTCTTCTTTTTTCGGTAAAACCACAGAGTGTCGAGTGAGAGAGTCGTTCGTGGCCTCGAGCTGCTCGGCCTTCCCATTGGACTGCGTTCTGTGCATCAGCGCCTGAACCTGTGATGAACTGACACAATGCGGCTCCTTAGTGTCACTTCCCATCATGACTCTGGAGCCCGCGTGATTCATCAGGAAGCATCAGCCAATCAGAACGAGACGAGATACAAATGAGACTCTATAATTTTTTTATTGAAGGATTAAAAGTCTGTGACTAGAAAATATACAATGAAAATATTAATTATGAAGTGTTTGTTTTTCTGCGTGTCAGCCAGTTTAGCTTTGTATTGTGATGAAAAAAAAAAAAAAAAATAGTTTTGGGCCTCTTGGGATTTTCGGCCGCAGTACCTCGAGTGGCCACTGGAAAACAAAAGGCCACGCCACCATTTTAACAGTCTGGTATCCAGTTGTAATAATGCATCCATGGTTGCCACTCTAACGCCTCCTCGCTCTGTCTCCGCCCCCCACAGCCTCGGAGCCGTGCGGCGGCTACCTGGACGCCAGCGACGCCGGCTACATCACCACCCCCGGCTACCCGCTGGAGTACCCGCCGCACCAGAACTGCCGCTGGGTCATCACGGCGCCGGAGGCGTCGCAGCGCATCGTCCTCAACTTCAACCCACACTTTGAGATCGAGAAGTTGGACTGCAGGTAAACAAAAAACAACAACAATACAGGACTGTAGTGTTGTGTTGTGTTGTGTTGTCGTGGGAGTGAAACTGTTGCTTGCTGTGAAGCTTCAAACAGCTTTGGACAGTTTCACTGGGACGGGACGGGCCAAGTTTTGTTTTTTCCCTTTTTCTTCTTTCAAGTTTCTGAAAAGTTTTGGGCAGTGTTTGGTGAACCGGTGGCCGCTCGCTTCATGTTTTTCTGGCTTTGCCTGTCCCATAATAATCACAGTGGGACCTCCGTCTGTCCCTCGTCTCTAATTATCACAGTCTAATCACAACACATTCGCTGCTCCGGGATGCTTTTTCACGCTGACGCTGATTAGAGGATTTTTAGAGGCTTTTCTGGCTCCGCTTCCGGAAAGCACACGAGGAGAGGCAGAAAGGCATGCTGGGAAATCAAGAGACGCTCGAAGGGAGGGAACAAGACCGTCAAGCACCAGCGTTTTGTACCCGGTGCTCCTTGATACACGTCTTAAAGAGTTGAGTTGTCAGAAAAATAAAATAAAATACAATAATTTATCACATTGGACAAAAATCGAAAGCTTTTAGTGAATCAGGATTCTCTCTTCCCGAAAGTGATTAAAGTGAAGAGAGTTTTTTATTGTTTCATTGCGGTATTTCATCTGCACTGACTTTCATCAGGAAAGTGTACAACATACTTGCACATACTGGCACAACTTACACATCCGTACACTCACACAGATCAGTGGAGCCGGACTGGAGTTGAAATATGCTTTTAATTTGAAAATGGAACCAAATGAAACTTCTGTTGTTTGCGTTGCACTTTACTGATGTCGTCATTTACAACTTCTGAACCTGAATCACACACACACGCACACACACACACACACACACACAGAAGGCAGATGTACTCCCACAAACACACCACGCTGAACTTCCACCCTCTGTTCCCATTCAGCATTCAGCTATTAACATTTCAGCCATATCAATTATGGATAGAAGACCCCCTCACCCCCAACCCCCTCCCCACCACCACTGTTACCACCACCACTACCACACACACTCTGATGTACCAAAAATCATTCAGACGTTTCTCTGTTGGAATTGAAACATCAATATTTCAGGGGGGCGGCTGCAGGGAGGTTGAAGGCTCGCCGCTCGTCGCTCACCGCTGCAACGCTGCTCCAATGACAAACACACTTTCAGGCAGTCAGACAGAGAGATTTTTTTCTCTCTTATTTCTTTCTGTATTCTCGGGTCAGTTTGACACGTTCGCATCCCAACCGTCCCACGATGCTTTTCTCTTTGGCCCCCCCACCCAGCCCAGCCCATGCCCTCTTTTCTCTTTCATTTCCCCACTTCCACTTAAAGTCCGGTGGTTTCCCAGGAGGAGACGATCTGCTCCTCCAACTCCAGGAAAAAACCCCGCAGCCTCTGGTTTATTTATCACGCTGGCTGTTTGTGTTCGCCGCCTGTTCGCTCTGACACTCACTTGTCCGCGTCTGTTTGTTCGGCGGGACGTCGACCAATCAAAAAAAAAACAAACAAAAAAAAACATTCTCCCCAGCCTAAATTAAAGCTGCGGCGGAGGAATGCTTAGCGGCGTTGGTAGCAACGTCTTCTCGTCTAATAGGATGTTATTTACAACCGTCCCTGCGGTGAAGAAGAGCTATTTAGGTCTGGAGGCGCCCAGCAGCCCCAAGGCCTGCATGAGTGTGTGTGTGTGTGTGTGTGTGTGTGTGTGTGTGTGTGTGTGTGTGTGTGTGTGTGTGTGTGTGTGTGTGTGTGTGTGGAGGCTGGAAGTGAAAGGGCAAAGGGGCCAAAGAGAAGACGCAGCGTGTGGTCGTACGAGTGTGTTAGCAGGAAGTGGAGGTGCAGGGTGGCGAGCAGCGGCTCTGACCTCAGCTGTCAGTTGAAACTCCGGCCTCAGCCTTTTACCAGACTGGAACAACACGCCAGTTAGCAAAAATATTTAAAAAGAGAAGACGAAGGAGAAAATCTGATTCATTGAGCACATTCTTCCCTCCGAGAAAAAAAGAGGAAAAAACGTCATGTTTGTTTTGTGAAGATGAGAGATTTTACAGCTCAGAGGAAAAGAAAACTCTGGCTAATCCGTCAGTTTATGGAGAGCAGCGCGCACGCAGACAAACACACAAACACTCTCATCTCGTTTAGACAAATGATTCATTTCTCTTCTGGGGTGGGAGGGAGTGATGGGTGGGTGGGTGTGGGGGGGGGGGGCGTAAAGAGACATTATGAGCTGCTAATGCCGTTTCCCCGTCTCTCTCTTTTTATCACATAAAAAACCCAATGACATGGTTTCACTCTCATAAAGGGGAAAAAAGCAAAAAAAAAAAAAAAAGCCATCAATGCCGCAAATTGTCGTAAAAAGACGAAACAAAAGATTCGGCGCTCTGAGGGGTCGACCAGAGGTCGTGCACGCCCTCCTCCACGAAGCCATCTAATCTAATATTGCTCCTGCTGCAATTCAAAATGCTAATCTGCGAGCTGCAGCGCCGGGACCATTTTGGGGCTGCGGTACCGTTTATTAAGAGCCGGAGGCTGGAGGAGGGAGGGGCCCGGGGGGGGGGGGGGGGCAGCGGAGTCTCATCCAGAGCTCCCAGCCCGCCGATACCATCAGCGTTTCCACAGACTGGTCCTGACTCACCGTGACTTCCCTCTTTTTTTTCTCCTCCCGTCTCATGACCAGCACCACGGGCGCCACATTAGCCTGCGGCTGCTCCATCTGCAGCCCGTCGACGGGCCTGTTGCAGGTCCGAGGCTGGAAAAAACATCCCACCTTTTCTAGATAAGATTCGGGGGAAGCGAAAGATGTTTAGGATCTGGCGAGGACGATGTTTTGATTGGAGAGGAAGCCGAGTGGCCAATCACAGCGCTTCAAAAAATGCGAGCGGCAGATCTCTGTTCGCCTGGCTCGACCGTCACATTTTCCCCTGAGCTCACCGCACTGCTCTGTCTCTGAAACCGAGATCTCTATTTGGAGGGCCTGGAAAGAACACACACACACACACACACACACACGCACACACACATGGTTAGGGAAAAGTGCAGCGTCAGGGTCCAGTGAGGGCTCAAATCATCCTGACAGCCAGCTCCTCCCTCTCTCCCTCTCTCCCTCTCTCCCTCTCTCTCTCTCTCTCTCTCTCTCTCTCCTCTCCCTCTCTCTCTCTCTCTCTCTCTCTCTCTCTCTCCTCCACATCCAGCTGACTCTTCCTCCTGTCTCCTCCTCCCCCTCCCCCTCCTGCTGCCCACCGGACCCCATCCATCATGGTTCTGTCTGCCCTGCTCCTCCTTCAGTCCCTCCTTCCTCTCCCTCCCGTCTTCATCTCCTCTCTTCACCCCCCACCCCCCCGCCCCCCCCACCCTCATTCCTCCTTTTCCTGGCACCTCACCTCCATCCTTCTTTCTTCCTTCTCAGGCCAAATGATTATTCAGCAGTGCATATGATAAAAAAACAATAATAAAAAACCCGGCAGGGAGCCAAATGCCGGCTTCTCCTCCGCCACCTTCTCCCTTCGCCGGCCTCTTTTCAAAATGCACCCATTCTTCTCCCTTCATCATTCCTGGGCCTTCTTCTGGAGGCTGCCTCTACCTCCATCCTCTTTCATCCCTCGCTCTGTGCCGATCCATCACCTGAATCCCCCTCCTGTCTGTCTCTCTGCCTCTCATCCTCATCCTCTGCTCGTTCTGCGCTCGCCGCCGGCTTCCTTTACCTCATATCACAATCACCGCAAATGCCATCTACGGTCTCCATGATGTGAGATGTGCGCGTGCACACACACACACACACACACACACACACACATGCTTACAGGGCAAATGCGTACATTCAGTGCAATGAAAGGCGCCGCCTAAGCAGGAGGCAGCGTTTGCTTTTCTGGCCTCCAGAATGAAGTTGTTTGGCTGTGCGAGCTCAGCGTGCAGACGGGCACCCGGCCAGGTTTATGGTTGCAGGGCTCGCAACAACAAGCGACGGAGTGAAAACAGTGAGTTGAGGAGTGATTTATATGACGGGGAAGCTCCAGTCAGTGCTAATGGCTTGGCTAATGATTTAGACCCGGTCTTTGAGCTCCGTCGCCATCCATCATCGCAGCATCATGCAGCCAAGCTCCACCCCCCCGCCCCCGCCCCATCAGCCACCCTCGACTCTTCCACCCCCCCGGCTTCCGTCTTGTTTTTCTTGTAACATCCTGAGCATGTTAACTGTGAGCGTTCCTGGAGTCGCAGGCCGGCTGGGAAGCAATAGGTGCAGTGATTGGAGGCGACGCGGACCTCGGGGTTCCCGGAGGGCGAGAGATAGAGGAGGTGAAGGCACCGCGACGGGGGTGAGGGAGTGGGAGGCAGTGGGAGGAAGTGGCAGTGGATGTTCAGTTAGCAGCTGTGGGCATTTAACAGCTGCCTGCATGTTTGAATTAGCGTCACAGTAACTCCAGCAGCAGGAGAGTCATGCGCCCGGACACAGAGACAGTGTTGTTAGGGAGGCGGAGCAGCAGCAGCAGCAGCAGCAGCGGCAGCGGCGGCGGCAGTGGTGGTGGACGCTGCTGGAGCTGCCGCAGCCGCAGCCGCTCACTACCTGCTTCCCGGCTGTGCGACTGACGCCTCCGGAGGGCGTGAAACATGCTCCTCCATCTAATGTCGCGATCATAAAGTCTGTTTCCGCCACATTTTTACAAGGTGGGGAAATGTAAATGAGGAGAAGAGCAAAGCCTGGATGATATCCTGGTTACAGGCTGAACTGTTGGGCGGTGAAAACGATGCGGAACACCTGCCACCTCTGAGTTATTCAGCAGCGGAAATAATTCATTCTGAGCTTTGACCAAAAAAAAATTAAAAAAAAATGCAGATTTCAAAACCAAAAGAACTGGCTGACTTCCAAACACAATAACAGGACATCAATTATACAATATTATAGGATTTACACATCTATCCGTCACTGTTTGGCTGTGAGTTGCTGAGCTCAGGTTCGAGATGCTGGAAACACGGAGTCGAGCAGCAGAAACAAAAGAAGAAAATAGCAGCACCACCTCCCTCCTGACGCCATCGGCCAGTCATATTCACTGAACCTGTGCAGAGAGTCTTGCTGGAGCTACTCTGGTTTTGCGGAGTGATAAAACTAGCAACAGGTTGGAGGGAAGGAACATTTCTTCTTCCCCGGCTGAGGAGTAAAACAACCTTCGGTTGCCCGAGGCGGTGATTTTTAGGAGCTCGCCCTCTCCGCTAATGCAGGTAATGATGATCGTGATGATGATATAAGCTGCGTGATTCATTAAAAAGCTCCCCGATGCCCTGGAGGCCCTGGTTAATCCGAGGCTGCTGCTCCAGCGTGTGTGTGTGTGTGTGTGTGTGTGTGTGTGTGTGTGTGTGTGTGTCTGCCTGCGTGTCTTTGAAGGAGTGACCCTGATCAATGTGTGTTAAAGCCATAACGAGGAATCGATTGATTGTCCTGCAGACTACTGGAGGACACACACACACACACACACACACACACACACTGCACTCACACACACTGTCCATCTGTCTGCAGTAATAGGCCTATTACTTGATAACTGTGAAGTCAGTCATCTCCCTCACTCTCTATTAACAGCCTGGGTGACAGACCGGCTGCAGGCTGCTGCTGCTGAGGTTCAGGGTGGTAAAAACTTCACCTAACACACAACTTATGGCAAAAAAAAAAAAGACAACAAACAAAAACACCACGAACCCGTTGACTTGGCAACTCGTCCAACCTGGAAAACAAAGCATTCAAATGTGTATTTGCTCCAGAGCGTTTTATCCTGGACCGCGCCGGCTGCTTTCTTCCGAGCGTATGGATTTCACCTGCTTTCATGCTACGATTTATAGCCATGCAAACGCAAACGTTTCGAGCAGTTAGGGAAACATCAGTAGCTGCTGCTGAACCAGAGCCGCTGAAGCCTGGTGAGAGTTGTCAGCGCTGCTGGAGGCGTCTGCCAGCAGTCAGGCTCATTTGAACTCGCCGTCTGTGTTCATGCATGTTCGTGCAGTATGTGCGAACACGCTGTCTATCGTTTGTTTCCTGTGTGATAGTTTGTCAGTGGCGAGCAAAGTGTAACATATTTTTGAATTTGCCACAGGGTGTAGTTGGAAAAATACAACAAAATTGAAGTAATTGGAGTTTTAGCAGTTGTAGTCTAAACGTGTGTGTGTGTGTGTGTGTGTGTGTGTGTGTGTGTGTGTGTGTGTGCGTGCGTGTATGTGTGTGTGTGTCTGTGGCAGCAGACGCTCTGGCTCCTGCTCAGGGCTCCCCTGATGTTTGAGAGAAGTGTGCAGGTGTAAGCAGGCGACGCCAGCGGGGGAGAACGAGTGAAGGGCAGTTAAGACCAAAGCAGGGGGGAGGAAGAGGAGGAGGAGGAGGAGGGAGGGGGGGGGGGGAGTGCATCTGTGCTCGGAGCTTCTCCTCGGTTCACGTCAGACTGGGCTGAGCGGAGACGACCCTTCTCACCCTCCTCACCCTCCTCACCCCTAAAACAAGCAGTGGGAGACTCCTGAAAATGTCACAGGTTTTCTGTTCACTTTGCTTCCGCACCTCAAGCTGAGCTCGCAAAATGTTTTTCCTGTGTCGCAGCTGCTGCAGCTCCAGCCTCATGCGTGTATACAGTGGCTTCTGCAGTGTAGAATATAATGATGAACTTCTTTTCTTCTTCTTCTTCTTCTTCTTCTTCTTCTTCTTCTTCTTCTTACAGGAGGGCAGGGGACTT